>NC_062281.1:80101520-80424645 GCF_902655055.1 Lutra lutra
ACCACAGACATACAACCCAGCAATTGCACACCTGGGTATTAATACCACAGAAATGGAAATTTATGTTTATGCTAAAACCTTTACATAGGGGTTTTCTGCATTGTAGTGGATAAGATAAAGGAGCAGTTCCTAGAATGGACCTCTCCTTAAAACAAAAACAAAAACAAGTAAATATAAAACCTATACATAAATGTTTGTTGCACTTTTATTTGCAATAACCAAAATATGATAAACAACCCAGAGTTTCTTCAATGGATGAAACAGTGGCACATTCATATAAGTGAAATGCTAGTTATCAATAAAAAGGAACAAACTATGATACATGCAACAAGCTGGATGTATCTCCAGAGTGAAAAACCCAGCCCCAAAGTTATAATACTTTAAGGTTCCATTTGCATGATATACTTGAAATGGCAAGATTACAAAATGGAGAGCAGTTTAGTGGATGTTAAGCATTAAAAAAAAAAAAAAAAAAAAACAAGGCTGTGGTAGCAGAGGGCAGGTAGATGGGTCTATAAAGGGGCAACATGAGGTCTGCTGTGGACAAGCATACTATTAAGTTCCCCCATCCTAGTTGTTCCTACAGCCTCTGAGAGAACTGTATGCCAACCCTTTGGTTCTTGACTCGAGCTTCATATTAAAATTGCTTGAAGAAAAATAAATTAAAAATAAATAAAATTGCTTGGAGAGCTTATTAAGAAATATTCAAAAAAGGGGGGGCAACATGAGGGATCCTGTGGTGATGAAAATGCTCTGTATCTTGACTGTATCAATGTCAATATCCTAGTAGTGATATTGGACCATGGTTTTGCAAGATATTATCATTGAAGGAAACAGGAAAAAGTGTACATGGGATCTCTCTGTCTTGTTTATCACAACTACATGTCAGTCTTTAGTTATCTCAAAAAATGTGTAATTTTTGGGTGTCTGGGTGGCTCAGTGGGTTAAGCCTCTGCTTTCAGCTCATGTCATGATCTCGGGGTCCTGGGATCGAGTCCCACATTGGGGTCTCCACTCAATGGGGAGCCTGCTTCCCCCTCTCTTTCTGCCTGCCTCTCTGCCTACTTGTGATCTCTCTCTGTGTGTCAAATAAATAAATAAAAAATCTTTTTAAAAAATGTGTAATTTTTAAAAAATTGGTGCTTTGATTTCAAGTATCAGTGTTGTGAGATTGGCTACTATGCATTTGCCTCTATGAGAAGAACTCACTGTGTTCACAGGATTAGGTTCCTGAGGGTCAGGTTCCAGCCCTGGCAAACCCAGCAAGGGCAACCAATCTGTGAAGACTTCTGAGACCTTTGAAAATAACCAACCTTAACACTTTCCATATTATTTTCCAATTTCAAACTCTGTAAATTTTAACATTTCAAAGATTTGAGTACCAGCTTTCAAGGAATATCTGTTGCACCACTCTGGCAATCCTTGATCCTTTCTTTAAAGGTTTCCAGCTTTCTTTATTTATATCTATAAAGACAAAAACAACAACAACAACAAAAAAACAAAAGGTATATTTATACCACATGGGTGATAAGCCCTATTCAAAACTGGGACCTATAAATAAATCAGCTGGTCATGGTTGGCTTTGTGGGTCTCATGGCTGGATGAGGCCAGTGGCCTGATTTTGTGTAGAATACTTTCAAATACTCACAGGTGCAGGAAGTCCTCATCAACCCTAACCTGGATGAAGAGGTCCTCCCAAGACCACGTGGCTCTTAAACTCCACAGTCTTAAAAATACTGTACTTCTTATTCTCCTCATCCAGCTAGAACTTCACTTGGTGGGTGGTGGCTGGGTCTTGGCAGTGGTGGGTGCCCGTCACCCAGGTGGCTGGAAAACAGAGGAACAGGAGAATCTGGCACAGAGTGGAGGAGCAGCGCATGTGCAGGAGAATTAAAATATTTTTAATCTTATGTTGAGATTCTATGATAAAATGATAATATTCTGGATCTATTGGGTTAAATTATGGTAATAAATTAATTTCACTTGCTTCTTTTTACCTTTTTGTTATGGGCACTATAAAATGTAAAATCACATATAAGACTCACACTGGTGGCTCACATCATGCTTCTAATGGATGGTACTGATCTATACACATTCAATAAGCTTCTGCATATATTATTGCAGTCCTTTCTTTACCAACCATTAATAACTGCTTGTGATTTACTATTTGTATATACTATATACTGGTGGAGAAGGGTAAAGGCTGGCTTACTTAATTCCAATCACCCGTCCATCCTGTCTTCCTGAAGTGCTATAAAGCTAAAATGTCATTTCCCCTGAATCCTTTGTAGTGAAGTTCTGCCTGAGATCAGTCTCCTGCCATCAGGTTGCACAGTGTACAACCTAGAAGTAGAAGAGAGAATGTGGAAGAAGCAGTCTCAGAAAGAAGATTCTCTAGCAGCCATGGGTGGTATAAGCATGTTGTTTCCTGGAGCAGCTGTGGGAGAGGCCTAGGGTCTAATCTGAGCACCATAGCTGCCAAGCCATGGGCTGTGGCTGCTGTCTTGTTTCTGCCCAACAGCCTTTCATGAGATTGGGCATTTTCCTGGCTGGGTTTCTCCTTGTTGCATGTCTTCTGGTAGTGTGGCACCCCTAGCTGCTTGTCAGGCTTTCTCAGGGATTTCATGAGCTACTAATATGCTTTACTACATCTTTTTATGCTCAAATACTAGAATAAACGATAGGGCCTGTGACCAAACTCAATTGTCTGTCTTTTAAGGAAGAGGACTAGTTTCGAATTCTGTTTTGAATGTGTATCACTAACATAACTCGCATGACTCAGTAAAGAGGTCAAATGTTAGGATAACAATTGGGATAATGTCAGATTCTACTGCAGTAAAAGAGCCATGCACTTTTAGGAATAATACATAGCAAGGAAAAGATTTTTTCAAAAGTCTCAATTCTTGTGGTAAAGTTAGAGAATTTTATTTGGCTTACTATACTGTTTTGTAGAAAAACATTAAGTTATAACTTCCATCTCCCTTTCTTTATGGTCTGATTTGTATTTGTATGTCTTACTAATAGACATTTATTTTCTGTTCACTTTTTTCTTTTTTCCTAAGGACATTCATCAAGGAATCCTAATAGTCAACAGTTCTAAATTCTGAAAGCCGAGACTGGTATCTTTGTTGCTTTGAATATGAATCTTATCTGACATAGGGAGAGGCAATCTATGTACCCTGAGTGTCCCTTCAGGTTCTTGCTGAGAATGCCAAGAATGCAAAGCCCTCTTGAGCTATCTCTCTGGGTTGTATTTACAGCACACAATCTTAGGGATGAATAAGGCTTCCTTGCAGCTCCTTGCAGCTCAAAGAGCAAGCTCTTTGGAAGGCTTCTCAAGCTTAGTGTTCCTCTCTTGTAACACAACTTGCTAGGTGTCCAGGCATCCACTGGGTGGTTAACCTCTTTGGCACTTGGAGGGCAAAGGAACCAATGCAAATCATACTAATTGCTGTGCTGTGAGTAATAAAGCCCTTTGTCTCTGACCCAGGAGTTTTAGGTCTTCTGCCTTTTTCCATCAAACACTAACAGGATAATGTATAAGCTTAGTAAGTGAGGTGAAATCAAAAGACAGACCTGATGACATTTAATATTTAAATGATTCTCTTTGGTTCCTTAATACCAGGGATGTAACTTTCAGACTCTATAGTAATAATTTCAATGCAATTCAAAGGACTGGGCCATTTCTAAGTCTCCAGGAATTATAGTCCTCTAATATGGGTAAAGGAAGTGTTTTAAGATTTACTGCCATAAAGCCTGTTTAATTTTCAGGAGCTATTAAAAAATGACTGCATTTTATGCTAACTATTATTACCTTTTGTTATGTTTAATTACTCAGAAAGAATATTTATAGCTTAATCTTCTTGTTAATTTTCAACAGAAGAGTATTTACAAATTGCAATTGCAATCCTTCCCTATCTGGGCTGCCACTCATACTTCGGAAGTGCCCAGCACACCTCTCTTTACCCATTTATTACACAAACATTTGTTGAGGGCCTATGTTTCAATAGGTATTGTGTTGAGCGTAGTGGGAAGCGCAGAGCTGTGTAAAGCAGAAACACTACAGTACATATTACCTACATGTCTGAAGCTTTTTTTGGAGGGGAGGGAGCCTAGAGTCAGGGAGACTCAACAGGAAGCACAATCATCAGCTGCCAATATGCTAAATTAGTAGGTATAAAAGGAGGAAAAGTCAGATTGGAAAAACGATGGGTGCAGGACTAGAGGCAAAGGACAAGTAGCAGACTACTCTAAGATTTAAGACTGGGTGCCTGGGGGCACCTGGGTGGCTCAGTGGGTTAAAGCCTCTGCCTTCGGCTCAGGTCATGATTCCGGGGTCCTGGGATCGAACCCCGCATCGGGCTCTCTGCTCGGCGGGGAGCCTGCTTCCTCCTCTCTCTCTGCCTGCCTCTCTGCCTAGTTGTGATTTCTCTCTGTCAAATAAATAAAATATTAAAAAAAAAAAAAGACTGGGTGCCTGAATGCCTGTGATACCAGCTGTCCAAATAGAGAATTCTGAAAGAGAAAGTGTCTTGAAAGTGGTAAGGGAAGGGCAGATAGAAGGAAAGACCAAGAGAGGTAGAGAATCTGTATAATGCAGGAGTCAAAAACCAAATAGGAAAGTTTCCAGAAGTAAGGAGGGCCAACACATCCAAACTCTACAGAGACATCAAAGAAGATGATTCCTGAGAAAGCCCACTGTTGGGTATGCCTCTGGAAAGTTGCATGTGCAAAGCAAAAGTGGAATTGTTCAAGGAAAGGATTGTGGGAGCCATAGGTAGGTAGCAGGTCCCAGGCACCTGGTTATCATTACTAAGTCCAAAGAGAATGCCAGATTGTCTGCCTTTCAATCCAGGATGTATGTCCAGGCCTTATATAGCTTAGCTTAAAATCCAAAATCAAGGGGCGCCTGGGTGGCTCAGTGGGTTGAGGCCTCTGCCTTTGGCTCAGGTCATGATCTAAGGGTCCTGGGATCAAGCCCCACATCAGGCTCTCTGCTCAGCAGGGAGCCTGCTTCCCCCTCTCTCTCTGCCTGCCTCTCTGCCTACTTGTGATCTCTCTCTGTCAAATAAATAAATAATTTTTTTTAAAAATCCAAAATCAATATCCCTTCATCTGCCATGTGCTGCCCACCATCTGGCCCCTGTCAACCTCCCAGGTCCTGATCCTTGTGGTGATTCTGTTGCTAAGGACTCAGTGCCCCCCAAAAAGGCCATGGAGATGCCCAATTGCTCCTGTCATCTGCTCCCGCCACCTCACTCCCGGATCTACTGAATGGATTTGCTGAGTTAACCCTGAACTGTTTGGAGGTGGCCCTTTGCCAAAGGCCCCAAGGTCATCGAAGATATTGTGGGTCTTCACAACATAGTGCATCCATGACATGATAAGTTCTCTACTCAGTGACATAAGTTCCAAGGCAGTGTTGTCCTTTTTTGTCACTCTGGCTCAAAAGACGCTTCTGTGATAGCAGCTTATTTAGTCTGTACACTGTGTAGATGTCAGCTTCTCTTTCTATGGGCTCAAGCATGTGTGCATGGAGCTAAATCACAGGACAGTGTGCTGAACATTCAGAACTGCTCTTATCCCAAGCTTATGTGTTCTACTCTCTCTTTGCTTAAAATCAAAACTTTCGAGAAATGCTTCTGTCACTGCTACAGGTAGATTCTCAGGGGTCATGCTCCCACCACCTCCTGCACTGGCCCCCAGAGTTCTGAAATATAGGCTGATCTCCATTGCCTCTAGCTGAAACACCTAGGTATATCATATTATTAGGAAGTATGTTCAGGGAACTATGAGGAAAAGGGACTTTTTTCCAAAAGGAAAAATATTTCTAATATGAATTCTACATGATAAAAATTTCAAGGCATATTTCATTATTGAGTGTTTGGTTTCCTATCCCACAAACATGGAGCTTACTTGATAGTGAATTAAGAATAAAACAAACAGAAAGCTTTGTTTTCTTAATAAATCTGCTAAATAATTTATAGTGTCAAATGTTGTAGGTGTCAGAGAGAATTTGATTAAAATGATGATACTAAAATTTATATGAGGGATAAAATCTACTTATTCTATTTCAATGTTGACATCCCCACCCACTTTTAGGCCTTGAGAAACTGTACTGCATTTATGCTTTTCCTCAGTAGAGAGTCAAGGTTCATTGTCAAATATGATAGCATTTTTTTCCAAATTTTTATTTATATTCCAGCTAGTGAATATACAGTGCAATATTAGTTTCAGGTGTAGAATTTAGTGATCCATCACTTCCATACACCAAAAACATTAAGAAGTTGTTGCCTCTGTTCTCCTCTAGGACTTTGATGGTTTCCTATCTCACATTTAGGTCTTTCATCCATTTATTTTTGTGTTTGGTGTGGTCCGGTATAATTTTTTTTGCCTATTGATGTCCAGTTTTCCCAATACCATTTATTGAAGAAACTTTTTTCTATTGGATATTCTTTCCTGCTTTGTCAAAGATTAATTGCCCATGTAGTTTTATGTTCATTATTGTTTTCTATTCTGTTCTATTGATCTATGTGTCTGTTTTTTATAGCATTTTGATTATTCTTTTTTTTTTCTACCAGAGAACAGTTATTCTTAATATCTGTCTCAGTTTTTGCATCCATGGCTGAAATAAGCAAACTTGCTATGCGTTATTTTCTTCGCAAAAATGCACCAATATAAATGGGGATGGTAGGGACAGGACTGTCTTAGAAGAGGAATTCATATTGCTGCAGCAAGCTTTCTCTCAGCAATTGAACATTACTTCAGGCTCAAGCAAACATTACTTGGGCACACTGTTCCCCGTATGAGATATCTTGGTGTCTTCAAATGTGTCCTTCCCATATGCTAGAGAGATTCATT
This sequence comes from Lutra lutra, assembly GCF_902655055.1. Taxonomy (NCBI): domain Eukaryota; kingdom Metazoa; phylum Chordata; class Mammalia; order Carnivora; family Mustelidae; genus Lutra; species Lutra lutra. The sequence goes on from NC_062281.1 coordinate 80,108,382, forward strand.
TGTGAATGGGACTGATTTCCCTCAACTGTCCCAAGTGGTCCAACACCCCATATAAACACAGACACACATTGGCAGGAAGATACTTTCCTTTACTGCAAAGAACAAGTTCTGCCTGAGGTCACTCCAGATTGAATCGTTTTATGTATGCCATCCATTTCAGCAGTGTTCATTTTAGAGCTTGTCAAAATCATGAATCTTTTAAGTTTTCCTGCATCAAATCTGGTGCAAATCATCCTGTTCTCTGACAGGTTTTTCTCAAATCCCTGGCACCATGTTGACATCATTCAGTTTAACCCAACATTCTAGAAATGTCAGTGTGTTGTCAGTTTTTTTAGAGGCTTTATAAACCAACTGGGAAAGCAATACTAGTCCATAAGAATTTTTAGGAACTCTGCAAAAGAAGCCTTTACTTGCTCATGCCTTCCTGACTCACTACCTCATTCTGTACCCACCACAGTGGCCAAGTCCCCAAACCAGTGAAATCCATTTCCAATCAAATCTGCCCTGTCTCCTCCACAAACACACATCATAAACGTGGTTGCATAAAATGTCCTTGAATTTCTCCCTTGGAGACTACAGTAGTAATGTGGTTATTTCTACTAATAAAACCAGCAGCCATTATTCATTTTTTTATTGCAAAGTAAGCACTTTGCATAGTCTGAGGACGCATAACCCATATTAATAGTCATAATAATGAAACATATCACTTATAAAACACCAACCTGATGCAGATGTTTGACCTGTGTATCTTTTTGGACCCATGAGAACATTTTATGAAGAAGGTAAAATGTCATCCTGATTTTATAGATTGAGAAACATCACCACCACCACCACCAGAAAACCTCTCTGCTCATTTCCTGCAGTCACACACGGAGTAGACCTGAGGTTCAGAACACAGGCCCTTGAAGCTCCAGAAGCCTCTCCTGACTCTCCTTCTATTCTTGCAGTTTATGGTTTGGTGCGCTCTGTCTTGTTCTTAGGCTTCCTACTCCATCTTGCTCTCTTTGTCTTCCCGGAGGACACTGGTAATCCAGAAATTTTAGCCCTGCTCAAAACCACCAGGGTCTGGTTCATGGTCAGCCAATCATCAAGGGGCCAGGTCAGAGGCCACAGGCATAACACATACATACATAATAATATACATCCTCAGTTTTGAAAGAGAAGATAGCCAGCAGAGACTTTGAAAACTGGACTTAATTTTGTACCTCTTTCTAATGATATATCATCACTTACTCACAACAAAGCAGTTATAAACTTTAACCAATACAAATTACTATTTGAAAATAAATGTACTTTTGGATTATATGGAATGTTGAATAAGAACTTGTGTTGGTATATTTGTTTGCAACCCCCCACTTTCAGCACACACACCTCACTCTCACCCAGATCAAGACACTGAGTGATGCCTGCTGTCTACACTGATTCTGTTATCAGCACCAGTATAGAAATAGGGTGGGAGCCCTCCTCAGAATTTACCTGACTCTGGTGTGAGCAGTCGTTGTGATGGCTCCAGTTCACAAAGAAAATTCAACAGGTCATACCTTGTTCTCCTAGTACAAGAGGTCAGGGGGCTGGGGTGGGAGTGACCTTTCCAGGCAGGTCACTCAGGCCACTGAGATTATCTCCCCTAAAGTCCTCAGATGAGCAAGGTCCAGCAGAAGAGAAATTAGAGTTAAGTCAGGGGTCAGAAAGGAGACGAGTCCATGGTCCCAGAATCGTGGGCAGATGTCAGGAGGTGAGATGAACTACAGAATGGGAGTCCTGGATGGGTTGCAGGCAGCACCGTATGGCTACCTCCTAGTAGTGGCAGTGGGCACAGCCACCACAATGAGAGATTCCATGTGAGCCCCAAGTTCCTAGGCCATGGGGCCCAGGTACCAAGAAGGAAATGCAGAAAGTTTCCTGAAAACACAATTTGAAATTTGGACAAGTCCTACACAAAGAAAGGAACCAGAAATGAACCCTAACTCTCACTTATTTTTCCCTTCTGTTTGAAAATATGTTCCAAATTTTGAACAATTAGCATTAAGTCTCAGGACACACAATTGTTATCCCTGCAGCTGTTAAGAAAACAAACAAGTAATAAATGTGAGTCTCTTTCATGAGACTTAAAGCATGTTCATAGTACAGCCCCTGAGAAACTTTTATCTTTTTATTTTTTGATAACTTATATTAAACTTTAAGAGTGATTGCTTTTACAGGAAACCCCACACAAGACGTGACCTAATCAATTAGACTTTATGTGTCAATTTGGCTAAGTTATAGCCCTCAGCGATTCAAATGCTCATCTAAGTGCTGTCAGACAGTATGTTGCATGTGTGATTAAAGGCCATAATTAGTTGACCATAGGTAAGGAAAATTATTTTAGGTAATCTAGGTAGGCCTGATTCAATCAGTTGAAGGACTCAAACTGAGTCTTCCCTAAGGAAGAAGAAAATCCAGCGTGGTCTGCAGCTTCACCCTGAGCCGAGTCCCAGCCTACACTCCTATGAATTTTAGACTAGCCTGGTCAATCCCACAATCATGGAAGCCAATTCCTTGCAATAAATCTCTTAATACATCTGTCTCCTACTGGTTCTGTTACTCTGGTTGAGCCCTGATGGCTCTACAGGTCCTAACTGGGTATAGGACAGCGATGCTTCTTTCCTGGGGTCATAGCCAGAACAGCCAGGGGCTGGACATGAGAAATGAGGCATTGGAGGTGTGTCAAAGTAAAGCCCAGGTTAACAAGAGCAGGAAATTGATCTCTTAGGTTAACAAGAAATTCAAACTGAAGAAAAACTATAACAGACCAGCTAAGGGTTGAGAGTTTCCATGTAGAATCAAAACAAGGAAGTGCTTGCAAAGCATAAAAGGCTAAGGTCAGGAGTAGGGGGACAGTGATTTAGATCTAGAATAATTCCAGACACAGCTGGGATGGGGGCTGGTGAATAAAGCACTGATCCCAGGCACAAAACTTAAGGGGGTCCCAAAATTTCAGTCAAGATAAATAATATTTGAATACAATATTTTAAAAATAAAATTAATGCAAAAAATTCATGATGAATAAAATATAAAAATTTTAAATCAAGACAGGATCAGAAAGATCAAAATGCATTGGTGAAATTGTATGTGCAGTGGTCTCTAAAATTGCATTTCTCTGATTTGATGGGCCTGGTTGCTGGTCCCACAAAATTTCAGGGAAGCTGAAGAAGAGTTTACTTAAGTTTGTGGATCAAAGACAGGAGAGTAGATAGATACCAAAGTAAGTGGTGACCTAGAATAACTGCTGAAATTACAGTCAAAAAGCACATTCAAATTGAGGTCAGAATCAACCACCTTGATATGCAATGGGCCAAAGGGGTGGGTCTGGAGGGGAGATGAGGGTAAGGAAACCAGTGGGAAAAACAGTGCAGCAAAGAGAGAGGCTGGGGCACTATAACATTGACAGCTGAACAGCACATAATGAAAAGCCTCCCTTTGTAACACATTATGGGGAAGCATTTCAATAACTAATTAGGAACAGCACTATACTATTTGACTGTGACTTGTTTGAAGGTTAACTGAGGGGGCGCCTGGGTGGCTCAGTAGATTAAGTATCTGCCTTTAGCTCAGGTCACAGCTCCAGGATCCTGGAATCCATCCCCCATATGGCTCCCTGCTCAGTGGGGAGTCTGCTTTTTTCTCTCTGCCCCTCCCCCCAGCTTGTGCTCTCTTTCTTTCTCTCTCAAATAAATAAACAAAATAGTAAGGAAAAAAAAAAGATAGAAAGTTAACTGAGTCCAAATCAAGGCCAAGGTAAAAGAAACTTCACAGAGCTAAGGAGAGGTATGAGTATGTAGCATTTTTTTCTTCTTTATTCTCTTAATTTCACAAGGCTGAAACATTAATGTTGAATATCTGCTTAGCTGCACTTTATTATTTTAATGTATTAAGAACCATCCAAATACAAAATGTGGTATAGACAAGAGAAAGAACTGATCAGGGAGAGATGTTAGGTCTACACACACACACACACACACACACACACACACACACACACCCCACCACCACCCGATCTGAAAAAGAGTTGATACACTGCTTATTCAAAATTAGTACATAAATAATATCCTTTCTAATGCACAAAGCTTTATTTATTTAATGGGGCAAAAGCTATAACATTTCCTTTTATGCATTTTCTGGTATTTCATAACTAGAAAATGTAACAATTGTAATGTGTAATCATATAAGAATGTCATTTTATATTCATTTTGATTAATAAAATCTTAACAAGGAGAAGTTCATGTTATTCATAGAGGCATGACAGGCTTTGCCCTAAATTTATTTCCTTCAGAAAGTACTTCATATAACCAAAAGATGTGAACCTCATAGCAATTTGTGCCCACAAAATATTGTTTATAGTTAAAACCAAATTTTCAGTAAGATTTCTAAGTAACAGTAACTATATAATATATAAGCATTTGACTGAAAATAATTCCATACAATTATTATTATTAGAATGTAGGTAGCCCTTAAAATAATAGACTAACTTATTACCCTAATTAATACCTAAACCACATGGTCAAGTCATGAGAGGCCAGGCTGTCACAAGCTCACTGGATAGGTGGTGGACCTAAAAGCCTAAGTTGAGTCAAAGACATTCAAGTTCAGGCGCAGGCTCTGCCCTTTATGACTATCCCGTCTGCCCACCTTAACTTCCCTGAGCCCATTTCCCATATGCAGAGTGGGAAGAGTTAAATTAGCTTCCCTGGGTCAGTCTAATGATGATATAAGATAAAAACATCACTGGCATAAGATCTGGCACTTGCAATAATATTTGTTTCTGCCCTTTGCTGACTGAAGAAAGTGGTAGGGGGAAACATTTCCTTCATCTCTGATGAGGAATGAATAAGCGCTAAAATATGCAAACCCAGCATTTATAAGCTTGAAATGCTGGAATCCTGAGAAGTTAGTCATGATGCTCATGGCATCAGTTGTCTGATGTCATGAAGTCCTCTGAGGAGAGACTTGGTCACAGGGCATTCAAAAAACTGCAAAGTCTCATTACCCAGCATGTTTTGGACTATTGCTCTGGCTTATCCACATTAAAGCACAGGATGACACTAATTAATTTCATCAGGTGTAGCCAAGATGCAGAAGTCACAGAGGCTTGGGCTCATAATAGAGTAACTATTTCTAAGGGCATAAAACATTCCACTCATACCTAATATTATTTTGTGTTAATGTTTTTATCACTGTTTAATACCCTTTAAATATTATCACTGTTTTTATGAACTCTTTGATTGAATCATGGGATTGAATCTGAATCAAACAATTGGGGTCAGATCCATTCCAGATAAACTTTTTGAGGGGCCATCTCTATGAGAAATTTAGACTTAAATAATGACAATTATTCTTATATAATAACACAATAACACAATAAGCATTTGCTAATAAGTATTTAAGAACACTACCATGTAATTTTTTCCCTAGAAAATCAGAACCGGTTTTGAATGTTAACTAATTTACTTATTAGTCTTTGGATACAAGAGCTTTGACTCAAATTTTTCTTCTTCAGCTCCTTCCCACTGTTACGTGAGTATAATTTACATCAGTGTAATTTAAAATTTCTCTGAAGTGCTGAAGCAGCCAACAGAGTTGACAAGTGTTGACAAGACTGTTGAATCAACCCTAGTAGAGATTGGCATATGTGGTACTTGAAAAACAATTATTGTATTAATTAATTTACACAGTAAGGAGCTGTGTAAGAGCTGACATTGTATGGAGAAGCAAGCCAAGGGTTTTGCAGAGACCAGCAATTTCATTCCAGTCTGTGTGACCCAGAGAACTTACTTTCCTTCTCTAAACCTCAACTCCCTTATCTGTAAATGAGGTTTTATTACTAACTCCATATGTTGTCACAGGGATTATACTTTTTACATACCTAAATGACTCAGCATCATATTGTAATAACTATTGTCTCCTTGTCTCTGCAGGCAGATACAGAAAAATAGTACAAGGGTCAAATGTGGTGAGTTACATTCCAATTCTATTGGAGAAGAGAACAGGGGAAGGACATATCATGACAGTGCACTGGATTTTCCTTCATTGCAGCATCAGTCAACACTGTCCTAATTGCAAAAACTATCATCCAGCTAAACTCAATAGAAAAAGGAGGGGGGGCAAGTTCTTGGAATTTTCAAAAACCTTAGGAAAGATAGGTACAGAGCAGACCCAGAGCAACTGGAATTAGGGATTATGTTGTCACCAGGAGTCTTTGTCCAGCTTTTATTTGCTTCTCTGTATGTTGATTTCACTGTCTTTTCCACATGGCCAGTCACAAATATGGAAAGGAAAAAGAATAGAATGAACTCTGAGGTGTTAGACTAGAAGAAAATGAATCAGTATGACATAATTTTTAAAAAATAGGTATTTAAGTATTCAAGTGTGCTTTGTGTTATGTGTACATTATGTCTGTATGTGTGTGTATATGTGTGTCTATGTGTACATGTGTGTGTATGAATGTGTCTGTGTCTGTTGCATGTGTTTTCTTTATTCACCAAGAGAGCCTAGAAGCAATGACATTCCAGTAATAATTAGCACGTCTAGCACCTAGATCTTGGGTTGTAATGCCATTAAAAGGAAGCAATCCTTCTTGGACAGATAGGGCTGGGACTGGGAAAGCACCTGAGGAACTTAAAATTTTATTGTACCAGAAAGTAAGGAAATGCAAAAAACAAAACAAAACAAAAACAAACAAACAAGCAAACAAAAAGTGGGAATGTTATCAAAAGGATTCAAGGACAACTGAAGAGACTACCATTGACCAAATGTTGCATAATTTGAGTATAAAACAAACAATTATTGCCAAAACTTGGAAGCAACCAAGATGTCCTTTAGTGGTTGAGGGGATAAACAAACAGTGATACATCCAGACGATGGGATATTACTCAATGCATAAAGAAATGAACTATCAAGCCATAAAATTACATGGAGGAGACTTCAATGCATATTTCTAAATAAAAGAAGCCAGTTTGAAAAGCTACCTGCTTTATGATTCCAACTACATGAGGTTCGAGAAAAGGCAAAACTACGAAGACAGGAAACAATTAGCGTTTTCCAAGGATTAGGGAGAGAAGAAGTGATGAATAGAAAACAGAGGATTTTTAGGCCAGCAACACTATTCTGTAAGATACTATAATGGTGGATACATGTCATTAGAAATTTGTCCATGCCTGTAGAATGTAAATGACCAAGAATGAACTCCGATGTAAACTATGGATTTGGGATGATAATGATGTGCCAATGGTATGTTCAATTATAATACATGTATCATTTTGGTGGGGATGTTGATAATGGGGGCAGCTATGCATGTGTGGGGCAGAGGGTATGTGGGAAATCTCTGCACCTTCCACTCAGTTGTGCCCTGAGCCTAAAGCTGCTCTGAAAAACAAAGTCTTAAAAACAAAAGAACAGTAGGGGTGCATGGGTGGCTCAGTGGGTTAAGTGACCCACTCTTGATTTCAGCTCAGGTCATGACCTGATCTCAGGGTCCTGGGATCAAGCCCTGTGTTGGGCTCTGCACTCATCATGAATTCTTCTTGTCCCTCTCCCTCTGCTCCTCCTCCTGCTCTCTGTCTTTCAAATAAATAAGTAAAATCTTCTTTTAAAAAACCCAAAAGAACAATAACAGAAACATTTATAACCAGTTGAATTAAATAAAATTTCATGAAATCATACAGATATTAATAAATACATTAGAAAAAAGAGATAGTTGTTCCTTACAGTATAGTGCTAACTAATAAATGTAGAAGTAATGAAACAGATATGTCACCATTTTGAAACACCACAGTAATAATGTCAGGCAACAATCATCAATGGATTTTAAAAGCAGTAGATCATCACAATGAGATAAAAGATATGTACACAGTCTTGCAGTATCTCCTCACAAGTTACATATTAATTACAAAGAGGAAAAGAGGAATTTCACAGTGAAGAAATCTACCAACACCTTATTAACCAAGTGATCAACCATCAAGGGCTTTAGAAAGTGATAGACTGAGGACACAACATCCTCTTCCCAGCATTCTAGAAAAAAATGCATGCCCTGAATTTCAACATGAGGAAAAACCATACAAATCCAAATTGAAAGAAATTCTCTAGAATAAATATCCTGTTCTCTTTAACAATGTCAAAGTCATAAAAGACAAAGACTGAGAAACTGTTTCAGGTCAAGGAAAATAAAGAGGTGAGACAACTTAATGCAACATGTACTACTTGATTGGATCCTGGACTTGGGGATATAGCTATAAATGATATTATTGACATAATCACCAAAATTTGAATATGGAACATGGATTGGATAATAACTTTTTTTTTAATCTATGGTAACTTTCCTATTTGGAGAACCATACTATAGTTTCATGTATGTAGGAAATATACACAAAGCATTTAAAGGTAAAGAGACACAATATTTGCAGTTCAAATCTCCAACTTTCCAGAAACATATATGTATTAGTATTTATGTTTATATAAATATATACACATACATGCAGGCATAAAGAGATAGGTGCAAAACAAATATGGCAAATGTAAACAATAAATCTAAGTGAAAAACACACAGGACTTCTTTGTATTATATTTACATCTTTTCTATAAGTTTAAAGTGTCAAAATAAAAAAGTTATACAAATAATGATTTTAAAATATTAACTTGATTAACCTTCTGTAATCTATAGGTGAATCTACAGGTAAATTTTATTATGACTTGTCCAAAACAAATCCTTCAGGTTCTGTGAACACTGCCCTGTCATATATGTGCTATTGACTTGCTTTCCTTGGGACAATATCAAGGTGGGACCATATCAAGACTTAAGACAGGCTATTGCTTTTTTCCAATATTAGGAATAATAATACCCATACCTAGTAAAAATTACAATAGCAAAGAAAAGAATAAAATGTAAAAATGTTCTTCCCCCAACCCATTCTACTACCTAAAAAACAAAACAGTATTAATAGTTTCTCGGATATCTTGGCTCCAGATTTCAAATGGTAAGGATATATAGATAGATAGATATGATAGATAGAGATATATATCTTAAATTATATATATAATATTGAACAATGAGCAATAATGAACAATTGTCTATATATAATGAATGATTATATATAATGAACAATTAAAAATAATTATATATAAAGTGTATATAATTCTTTTTTTATTTTTTGAATATTTCTATATAAAATTTTTTAACTTGATATTTACCATTTTGAAGACAGAGGAAATTTGCCATGATGGAGGGGCTAAGAAAGTAGAGGTTATCTTTTGTTGCTCATGAGAACCCCAAGCCAACAGAATTAAGGAATTTTCAAAATGTCACATAGCTAGTAAATGCCAGAGCAACTCTACATTCTTCAAGTTATTTTTTTTGTCATCATTATCATTAACATGTGAACATTAAACCATATAAATCCCTCAGACTGGCAGATAGTTGATGCCAGCATTAATGCTTTGAATTGTTTTTTCTTTCAAGTTTCTTTGCAGTCCAAAGTATAAATTTACAAAGGTGCTGCTCCATCGATATCTTCACTTTTGAACATACACACATATGTAGCCTGAAAAATGAAAATTTAAGTATAAAAACATAAAACACATGCACCTATATATGCATTTAAATGCACTAAATGCATTTAAATGTGTGCAATAAAAATAAATTTAAATGCATGTTTCATGCAGAAAATTTATTCATTCTTTTAACAAATTTTACATAATTTATTTTCTCCCCATTTGTGTGACAAACTCTGAATTCCCCAGAATGTCCCAGGTTTACCTTCTACCACCCCCAACCCAACCATCATGAGTGCCTTGAAAAAAGAACTGACCCAATAGTTCCCAAGGACTATTTTTTCCCAGTTATCTCCCTGTCATTTGGAGATACATGAAGCTGCTCTGGAGCACAAATCTTCCAGAAGCGATGCTGTCCTGTCCCCTTTCATCATCCTGTGGAGACAGTCAAGATCAAGATGAACACAAAAAAAATACTATTAAATAAACAAAATATACTTCAAGATTGTATAAAAATACTAATTAGCAGCAAATAGAAATCATCCTTGGCGGGATATAATATCTTAATCACACTCCATTGTAAATTATAAGTCTTTTAATGAAATAATTAAATGCTTGCATTTAAAATAGCTCTATCTTTACTAGCTTAAGTCATTTAAAATAAGCTTTAAAATAAAATTGTTTAGGGGCGCCTGGGTGGCTCAGTGGGTTAAGCCGCTGCCTTCGGCTCAGGTCATGATCTCGGGGTCCTGGGATCGAGTCCCACATCGGGCTCTCTGCTCAGCAGGAAGCCTGCTTCCCTCTCTCTCTCTCTCTGCCTGCCTCTCCGTCTACTTGTGATCTCTCTCTGTCAAATAAATAAATAAAATCTTTAAAAAAAATAAAATAAAATTGTTTAAAATAAGTAATTAAATATTAAATATAATTTCTCTTCATATCAAAATACTTTCAAAAAATTTTTATAATAATGTCCCTTCTTCCTACCACCCCCTGCCCCAAACAACAAACAGATATTAAATATTTTAATTATGGACATGCTTTGTTGTTTCCTTCCATATCTCTTTTTTCCCCTAATGGTAGCCTAGTTTAAACTCTTGATAATCTAGCTTTCTTTCCTAGTTTCTTTTTTACTTTCTTTCCTTCTTTTTAACTGACTGTTTTTACACTCAGCAACTTCTTGGCACAACTTTTCATACCAGCTACAACCAGCTCCCTGTATCCTTGAGTTCCATGTAACTGTACTGAGTGTGTTTATGTTCTAGACCAAGAAGCTGCTAGGAAGGTTGTACACAAGAATGAGTTAGCAAAGGCTGTTCTTAATATGCCTTAGGAAGCCTTAATAATGATGGAGAGCTCAGGTACCTGGATACCTCCTCATAATTGGAGGCAGAGCTGCCTGATCCTCTAATGGTCTTCTACCCTCTATCAAGATAAAATTTTTCTCCCAGGGTTAAATGAATGCACTCCAAAAGCTTATTCATTTAACGGTTCAATTTCATACTGTTTCTTCAACAACTGTAAATATTAGGGGAAATTCTTGAGACTAACACCAGCGTGGAATTCTAACATAAACACTATTCTACAGTTCGGTGCTGCAGACAGGCTGATCAAATCCGTCAGTTAGCAAGATCTGGAGAAATCCAACCACACCTTCACATTCCAGTCTGTTTTGTTAACTTATCTAGAGCTGAATGGTACAAAATAAATTATCCAACATTATATTTTATTAGTTTAAGTAGAGGCATGCTAACCCTTAGAATGCCACCCATGTCTTAGAGTTGTTTGGATAAGAATTCATCTTAAGTCTTCTTCAGGCATCTTGGCTAATTGGCTGTGGAGCTATCATGTTAAGAATGTTGTTCCAGGCTGGACTGTCTAGAAGCAAAAGCTAAGATGAGATTGACTTGCAGGATATTAGATATCAAACTTTTTGGGTGGTGAGGAGTGGAGGATGATGCAGGATTAGGCAAAAGGAGAAGTCCCTCTACTGTCTAGCCAAGCAAAACCTCCACTGACCCCACACAGATACCTGAAGGACATGTGCCCCTAAAAGTTATCCTGAGAGGGGCCAAAACAGTCAATCTGTTTCCCCCTACATGAAAACAAGTACCCCAAAGAGTATGTGCTTGGGTTAGCAGTTATAGCCGAGACAGACCTTTAAGAAACTGACATCTGAAAGAGCCTATTGACAGGTGGAGGAGCAAGTGCTTCCTCATAGGAGGCTCAAGGTGGCACATCTCTGTACCCACCACAACTCCACTTCGTGCCACATAGAACTACTTCATATGCATTTGGGTGTATCTCCTCCAGGATTCCTGAGGGCATTGTTTCTTCAGAAGGAAAAGAAGGCTTAGTGGAGCAAACCACAACCTCACTGATCAGTTGGTCTTCTGGCTGGAACAAATGCTCATTGCCTCTTCATTCTGGGTTTTTCTTCCCCTCACTTACCACCTCCACTGGTCTCAGTAGCTGACATGATAATATGATTCAAGGCCCCATCCCAGAGAAATCTGAGTCCATAGTCACTGTGACTTACTGAATCTGGGATCACTGCACTTGTCCATCTTGTCCATTTACCATTACAATTTGTCAGGGAACATTAAGAGATGTCCAAGTGAGTCACTTGAGTGCCACACATATTCTTCCTTCCCTCATGCTATAATTGTAACCCTACCTCTGCTTGAAGATCCAGGTCAATAATCTGCCAAGACGAAGGCTTTTCTTCCTGCCTGCTACCCTTGGGATGCATGATCTGAAGTGCCACACAAGAGTTTTAGCTTGTAGTTCAGTAGCACTATTGCTGTCCTATGGAAATCCTATGGAAAAGTCCATTCCCTTTTGGGGCCAGGACCTCTAACCACCTAGAGCCCAGAGTTGAGTGAAAAGAAAGCACAAAGTCCCTCGGTAGATAACTGGAATGATAGCAAGTGGGGCTGCCTGTACTCCTTGGTTCCTATACTCATACATTATTTTCAGTGGGAATATAATGCCTAGAAATGTCTTGGATTAGGGGCACATATGTAGAACTGATGAATGTCACCCCACTTTCACAGTGTCTCCCTCAAGTTGGCCCTTTGACTACACCATCAGGAGGCTGTGTGATGTTCTATCAGGCTGCAGTTTCTGTGTGGTGAAATATGGGATAAACCAGTGGGTCTCATTTTTGTGATCCCATTCCTATATCTTCAAAAATGGATTATCTAGTCTAATGTGACATTATGTGAGATGCAGTGGATCAAACACTGGAAGATCTCAGATAATCATCCTAGCTGAGACCTTGACAGCAGGAAAGACATACCTACACCTGGAGCTCATGTCTTTTCCTATTGTAACAGGTCTCTGGTTCATCCAGGATAGAAGGAATTTGATATAGTTCACTTGCTGCTAAGCAGTGGTTGGTCTTTCTGTAGCATGAGACTGTACCTCTGGTTCAGTGTTGGTCTCTGTTGCAGGCAAATTCAACATTCCATGACTGTAGAACCTAAATCAACCTTTTAAGTGTGAACCCATACTGCTGAGCCAATGCATAACCTCTCCCATTCTCTCCCATTCTATTTATGTACCTATCATGCCAGTACTGGGAGGGCTAATGACTAAGACTAATGATATCATTAGGCCAAATCATCCTCAACCCAGTTGTTTAGTGGTGGATACTTTTTATTGAATGTTAACATGTGATACAAAGCTTTCCCTACTTTATTCCATTCCCTGATGTATATCTACCTCCCTCTACCTCACACCTTCTTGTTTAATTTTCCAATTTTCTTCCTCCAGGCCCCTGACCAATCACTACCTATTAATCTAACTTGTGCATCTAGTCCATCTTGGGATACAATATTATTTTTGATTGATTATATTGACTGGGGGCAGGGGGTTGTCAGAGATTATCTCTTGGCCTTTCCTACTATAATAGCACTGATTCCATAAGTCAAGAACTCAAGTTGGAGATTACACAAATTACTAAGTATGTGAATCACAGATACACATTTGAGAATGGAGAAATTACTATCAGGTGGGTCTGCAAACCCAGTGGATCCATTTAAGTAGGAATTTAGCCAAGACTACAATTTTTGCCTAGCTTCCATCTACCTCTATGTAACAGGGGGACTATGAGGACTATTCAGGTCTTTGGATTTTAGTGGTAAACCAGCCCTATAACCAACTTGTTTATATTCCCTTTTCCTCAGTTAACAGTTACATGAGTAAGTAGCTTTAGGTCTCTTTGAGGAAGGACTAAGGGAATCATGACCATCTATGTTTGTCATGGCATTGCAAGGTCCTTCCCCCTGGAAATCCAGTTTCCCCTTCAGTTAATAGATTCTAAGTCTGGCTCAGATCTAGAAACTAGAAAAGTAATTGTGACTTTATGCAGTGACCATCCTCAGACTCCTGGTCATTTATCCTTGATTTCTTCTGAAGTATGTAGTGAGTAGTGTCATCTCTCTTATCGTTAGCAATGCAGGGTTCTATTAACCAACTCTTTGTAGGCCTATCATCCTTGGTGACCACTCTGACACTACACCTCATTATAATAGCCGCATACATATGACTTCAGGAAATTAAGTGCCACCAATTGTCCTCCATTGTTGCAGGGTTCTATTATCTCTTTTGTTATTGGTGAGCCTTTGTAAGTAGTTTAGTGATGCTCACTTTGTTTAAAACTGGTAAGTAGTTATCTTTGGGCCAGCTCATGGAACTCAAACATCTAAGGGACTTTCAGCATTACATTGTGTATCCATTCTAACATACCAACCACTTAGGGACTGCTTGGCCTCTGGACAAGCCTGGGTGATGCTTTTTTCATGTTTCTAGCAGACATCCTACCACTGAGACTGTACCATCTCTGGAATTTGTGATAGGGTGACAAATCTAGTATCTGGGTCAAGTGCTCCCAGAACAATGAACTCCCCCCTTCTCTCTCATGTTCTACATTCTGGCCCCTTTGACTAAGAACCATCATAATCCCAAGTAGTTCTCCAGTACATGCTATCTAGGCCCTGTAGCTGCTATGAAGTATAACCTGTTATCAGGTCTAGCATACCCCTAGATGAATTATACTGTAACTTAACCTTCTTTATAGATCTACTGGCCAGAAGAGAGGTTGGGAGAAAATCCTGAAGTGGATATATATATTGTCTATCTAGAGCTCTGACATCATTACAAGGTTGAGGTAGCCAACACAAGAATTGCCTGAATCTTTTATTCTTGTATGTAATTGTATAGTGAACTTTATTGCTAAGCGATATTTAGTTGGATATTATGTCACTTGCTACCGAAAACAATTCATTGATTGGCAGAACAAGACCTGGAAGGTGAGAAAGAAGTGGTTTCTTGATTATTCAGATAATATTGGTTAAATCAGTAAGTGTTAATTTCTGAGAGTATTACATTCTTATTTATAGATATCAAAATCAAATTTATTTTTTTCAATTCCAATATAGTTAACATAAAATACTATATTAGTTTCAGACATATAATATAGTGATTCAACAATTCAATACATCACCCTGTGTTCATCACAAGTACATTCCTTAATCCCCATCACCTATTTTTACCCATCCCCCCACCCACCTCCTCTCTGGTAACCATGAGTTTGTTCTCTAGAACAAACAAAACTCTACAAATGTAAGAGTAAATTTAATGCAAGAATAAATTTAATAATGTGTTATTAGTTTGATGAGATTTTAGGTAATTTATTGTATTCTAGCTAATCTTTGTATGGGATATTTTAAAAACATAGGAAATATATTACAAATGTTAAAAATGGTGAAAATTGTGCCATTAAACTCTTTATCAATATTGTTTTGAAATGTCAAACTATTGGATATAATCTTACTATTTTCCTTACTTCAAAACTTACATATCAAATTAATGTCCCCTCTTTTTTCCGTATTTTTTTAGAGAGCTCCTTTTTTGTCTTTTTTAAGTTTTATTGAGTCATATTTTATACACAAAAATTGTGAACATTTAGTGTACATATTTTGATGAGTTTCACCATATACATGCACTTATGATACCATCATCACAACAAAGATATTAAACATACTCATCTCTAAAACTTTCCTTATGTTCTTTTGTGTGTGTGTTGTAAGAACACTTAATGTGAGATCATCAAAGAGAGCAAATAGATTAGCTAATCTAAGCAAATTTTATTTCACACTTCATGGAGTGGACAATTTTTACTCTCAAGAGTCCAGAGAATTACACAGCAAGTAGCTTTTGCAGAAGCCAATCAGGGAATAAGGAGAGTCTTTGGCTTAAAATGACTGGTTAGATTTGCACATTTGACCTTATTTGGAACAAGGAAATCATGACAGATATCATCAGTTGGGAATTGATTAGCCAGAAATACTCTATTTCGAGTCAAGGACATCATTGATAGGACCAGGAAAGTTACCTAGGTTTCAGCTTGTTGATGTGGCACTCTGGACAGGAGCAGCTCCACGTTGGGTCTAGAAATTTACTTCAACACATATTTTTAAATGTACAATACCATATTCTTCACTATAGGTACCATGTTACATAGGCAATCTCTAAAAATCTATTCAACTTTCATGACAAAAACTTTACACTTATTGAAAAACAATTACCCACTCCTCCCTCACCCAGCCCTTGGCAACCACCATTCTATATTCTACTTCTATGAATCTGATTATTTCATATAAGTAAAGCCATGCAGTATTTGTCTATCTAAGACTAGCTTATTTCACTTAGAATAGTGAACTTAACCAAGGAAACAAAAGACTTGTACATTGAAAAGTCTAAAATACTGATGAAAAAATTAAAGCAGACATAAATAAATGGAAAGATATTCCCATATACATGGATTGGGAAAATTAATATTGTTAAAATGTCCATATTACTCAAAGTCATCTATAGATTCAATGCAATCCTAATCAAAATCCCTGTGCTATTTTTTTACAGAAATAGAAAAACAATCTTAAAATTCATTTGGAACTACAAAAGACCCTGAATAGCCAAAGTGACCTCAAACAAGAAGAACAAAACCAAAGACATCACACTTCCTGATTTCAAAATATATTACAAAGCTACAGTAATTAAAACAGTGTAGTACTGGCATAAAGACAGACAGATGGACCAATGAAACAGAATAGAAAATACAAACAACAGAGAAAAGATAGTATCTTCAACAAATGCTGTTGGGAAAATGAAATCTACATGCAGAAAAAGTGAAATTAGACCCTATCTTACATTGTACACAAAAATTAACATACAATTGACCAAAAAGTTAAGTATAAGTCCTGAAAATATAAAATTCCTTGAAGAAAATAAAGAGGAAAAGCTTCTTGATATTGATCTTGGCAGTGATTTTGGGGGGTTTGACACCAAAAGCACAGACAACAAAACCAAAAACAAAGTGGAACTACATCAAACAAAAAGCTTCTATATAACAAAGGAAACCATCAATAAAGTGAAAAAATTGAATGATAGAAAAATATTTGCAATCTATCTGGTAAGGGGTCAATATCCAAAATATGTAAAAAACACATATAATTCAATAGCATAAAAAAATGATGTGACTAAAAAATGATTAAAGGACTTAGTTCTTTCTCCAAAGAAAATGTACAAATGACCAACAGGTATATGAAAATATACTCAATATCACAAATCATCAGGGAACTGTAATTCAAAAATCACAATGAGATATCACCTCATTACTTGTTAGAATGATTATTATCCAAAAGACAAGAAATAAGAAGTGTTGGCAAGGATGTGGAGAAAAAATAATCCTTATGCACACTTTGATGGGAATGGTACAGCCACTAAGGCAAACAGTATTGAAGTCCCTCAAAATAAAAAACCAAACTATCATATAATCCAGCAAACCCACTATAGGGGAATTAATCCAGAAGAATTGAAATCAAGAATTCAAAGATACATATGTCCTTGTGTTCATTGTAGCATTATTCATAGTAGCCAAGATATGGAAGCAATCCAAATAAATATCAACAGATGATTGAACCAATGATATGTGGCATATTCATACAATGGAATATTATTCATCCTTTAAAAAGGATTCCTGACATGTATGACAACATGGATAGCCACATGGTATGGATGCAGACAAGGTTAAAAAAAATTACTGTTTGGGGGCACTTGAATGATACAGTAGGTTAAGCACTGGACTCTTGGTTTCAGCTCAGATCATGACCTCAAGGTCATGAGATCAACTGTATCAGTCTCCACACTAAATGTGGAGTCTACTTGATATTCTTTCTTCCTCTCCCTCTGTTCCTTCCCCTGCTTGCACACTCTCTCTCCTCCTCTCTCCCCCTCTCCCTCTCACAAATAGATAAATCTTTAAAAAAAAAAATACTGTTTTGGTTGAGTGACTGGGTAATATGTCCTGCACATTCCTTCTCACTGTAAAATTCTATGCTGCTCTCTTTTCTGGTCATAAAGAGCACAGCAGTATCACCAAATCAAAATGTAGCATGAAGGTAGACAATAGGAACACCTCAATATCTATCTGGAAGCTGTACAATTCTGAGGAATTATTTATTCACAAAGAGAAGATGAGGCCTAAATACTTCATTGTGATACATTGCTATGGTCTTTTTTTTTCTGCCTAATTTCTTATTAATCAACAATCTTTCTATGTTCCTTGTAAGATTCCATAATACTTTCTTAGTCCTACTTATCTTAGAATTAGAATAAATGCAGGTGATACTACTTGAAGGAAATAATAAATTTAACAGATCTCCTTAATGTGCAGAGATCTTAGGTAGTTTATATAGATCGATAGCTCATTTTTCAACCTAAAAGAATACATAATTATGATTCAGTATGATTGAGGAGACATCTTCCAATAAGAAAGAAAAATAACTTTAGATTCTAAGCAAGATGTCTAAACTAGCATTTGGGAATGCAGTCTTAGCATCTAATTGTTTTGATTATTTGCTTACTTTTTTATGTAAGTACTATAAAAATAAGTCCTTTTTTTTTGCTTTGGAGCCATTGTATGAGAATACTGTCACTGTGTTACCTCTGTTTAGAGAGGTCTTCAAAATTACTGTTCTGCTTAGGATTCAGAAAAATAGCTAATTAGTACACAATGGTAAGAAATGAAAAAAGCTGTGTTAACATGTTTGCTATTCAGAAATTACTAGGAAGACAGTTACATTTCTGGCACAAAAATGGGGACAAAAAAAGAGTTAAAGTAATTAGAATGGAAAATGAGTTAAAAGGGGACCTCTTTGGACCTCTAGCATTGAACCAGTGATTTCAGATTAAGAAAGCTCTATTGTGAGGTTCTCTCTACCAACTCAAGAACAATATAGCTACAATAAAAGTTCTTTATACTTTCCCTTTGCCTCCTCCTCAATGTCTCACATCAGTGAGTTGGAAACAAAATTTTCTGAGCTAAGGAAGGCAACAGCTCTTGGCCACTGCCCATGACATATTTGAGAAGTAGAACAAAGTTGTTTTCCTCGAAAGAGGACCATGTAGGTTGTCTAAAAAGATCTACTAAAGTTCTAGAAGATGTTTGTTGTTTTTTGTT
Organism: Lutra lutra; assembly: GCF_902655055.1. NCBI lineage: Eukaryota > Metazoa > Chordata > Mammalia > Carnivora > Mustelidae > Lutra > Lutra lutra. The sequence goes on from NC_062281.1 coordinate 80,127,427, forward strand.
GTTGTTTTTCAGATTTTATTTATTTATTTGTCAGAGAGAGAGAGCCAGTGAGCATAAGCAGGGGGAACTGCAAGTAGTTCCTGCTGAGCAAGGAGCCAGAGGTGGGACTCGATGCCAGGACCCTGAGATCATGACCTGAGCTGAAGGTAAATTCTTAACCAACTGGGCCACCCAGGGATCCCTCTAGAAGACATTTGTGATCTGAAAAATAGCCCTGAGGACAATGGCAACCTAAAATACTCTGGCTGGAGGCAAAGCCTAAAATCCACTTTCCTAAGACTCAAAAATTGTAGTCCTGCCTTCTCACATTTAGAGTTAATCACATCTTAAAATGAGGAAATCTCTGTACCAAAATGTATGGTTTCCAGTCAATACCATTTCCCAAGCTTATCCAAACCCACCATATAGTCTATCATAGAACCTGTAGGGAAGTGGGTGAGAGTCATATTTGGGCAAGAAAACAAATGTTCCATCTCTGTAAGCTGAACATTTAAAGATAATCAGGTTGCATTGAAACTTGGCCTTTTGAGTGGAAGCATTTAGAAAACCTTTAACAAATAATACTCTTTTAAAACAATTCTTCTGCAAGTCAACGAAAGCATGGCAATGATTTAGATCACTCCAACAGATTATGTTAATTGGGAAGGTTGTCTTCTCTTTGGTTGTAAAGAGAACAACAACAAAATGCAGAATTCCAAATTACCCTTAAATAAAACCAGTGAGAACACCAACAGTATGTGCATTACCCACACACTGTGCTAGGCTCAAGCACTTCCCAAATGTGGTTACACTCTCTTTGGATGGATAGGGTGGGAAGTAACCTGTTCCCTCTTCACAAAGAACAGGATCACCATGCTGCATCTTTGTCCAGAAAGGTTGAGCTTGCCTACCCCTAGAAATTAGTTATTTAATAACTATGAAACCCTAATGGCAAATTGATACATCCTTATGGGATTTGGGAAATATTTGCCATTGGCTTAAAAAAAAAAAAAAAAAAAACCTTGAATATGGCTCTAATTTCTGAACTTTCTCACTGTTGAGGGGAGACTTGGCTTTTAAAGCACAAACTCTGCTACATCAATTTAAGGGTCCTAAAAAACAGTAATCAGAACAAGATTCAACAAATCAATGGGTCAGACTAAGTAAATAAAACACTAATTTTAATGTATGCTGTAATTTGGTATATGAGAAAGGCAACAAAAGGCTGTATTTATAGTGTTGAAACAATTGGTTAATCTTTGAAAAAGACAAAGTTGGATTCTTATTTCCCACAGTTTATAATAAACTCTAGCTATAAATCAATATTAACTATTTTTAACATCATAAATGTTCTTACATTATCATAAAGGATTAGTAAAAATGTTGACTATTTGTTCTAGAAAGAGAGAACTCTATTTCTTTATCATAAAATGAATTATAAAAATTAAAAAGAATTATCATTATTAATAGAGGATAGGATTAGATAAGAAATCAAGAAGAATTTATAAACTCCTAGTATTAATAAGAGAATTTAACAAACTTTATAACATAAAAAATAATATGCAATATATAATTACCATATACTTGCAAAAATTAATAATAAAACCAAGAAACTAAATTTTTAAAAATACCACTAATAGCTTCAAAATTGTCAAATAACTAAGGATAAAGTCAATCCAAAATCTGTTCAAAACTTCTATAGAGATAACCATAAAGTTATAGATAAAACATATTTGTTATATATGGATGGATCTGAAGACTCATGGGGAGGGGAGTTAAATGGCGGCATAGTAAGAGGACACTAGTTTTGCCTCATCCCTTGAACACAGCTAGATAACTACCAAATCATTCTGAATACCCAAGAAATCAACCCAAGGACTAACAGAACAAACTGAACAAGCGGAGGGAGAGAAGAGGCCACACTGAACTTGGTTTGGGAGAGAAACAGATTGTGGGTGCTGCAGAGGGAGGGAACCCTGGTCATGGAGAGACACAAGTGCCAGAGCACAGGGAATGGACAAGGAGCACACTTCCCCAAAGTCATTGGCTGGGAAAACAAGAGGGGCTGCTTTTTTGTGAATTTTTGCAACCAGAAGGGCTCAAAGAACTTTAGCAGTTGCTGGGCTTGACAGGGATAGAGCCCGAAGATCACTGACTTATTCCTGGAGAGAAGGCAGGCAAACAACCCCACATTCCTTCACCCCTCATCATAGGCACAGAGACACCTGCTGAGGACTGGATGCTTAGCCTACTTTGCTCCAAATCTCACATCCCTGTGCTCTGGCACAACTGCCCTTCTTGGTCAACCATCTCAGTGCAGTGAGACTTCCCCCAGGAGACCAGTGTGGGCCCCACCACAATTTATACTTACAATTTGGAGTTTTAAAAGTCAGCAGTCTTGGCTGAGATAGAGCCCAAAGTGCACTTCACTGCTCCAGGCAGGCAAGCAACCCAGGGACAAACTGCATGAAAACAGCTATCTGAAAACACCTGGAACTCACCAGGGGAAATTATTCACTCTTCAACAGCTGCTTCTGTGAGAGCAGCAGGCACGTTGTCTGCTCTCCAAGGGCAAATGAGCTGGCTGGCACAATTTCCCTACCCTGTCCCTCAACATAAACCAACTTCAGTAAGCAGTAAAACACCTACACTGGCTGCCTAACCTACTTATACCAAATCCTGCCCCCCTACACTCTGTTGGGACTGGTCTTCTTCAGCAAGTGTGCCAAAAGACCGGTGCAGCAGGCCTCTTCCCCAGATCAGCAGAAACCTCTGCATGCACCCTGTCTGCCAATCATAGAGTTCTGCAACACTTCAGTTCTAGTGGAAGTAGCACCAGGTATCATTTAGCAAGCACACCAGAGCACACCTCATTAAAACTCAACACACTCTGGTTAAGGTCCAAATATTGTCCAGTGCAAGTAAGGACAGCCTCTTCAGACAACTACAAACAGCAGAGTGTTTGCAGCACTCACCAGAGAAACTCCCTGAGTGTCAGACCCTGTACACTGTAAGACCTCTTCTTCATAAAACCATTATCCTCAGGAGCAAGAAACATAACGGGCTTTTCTAAAACAGAGAAGAAGGCAGAAACCTAGAAAAAATGCCTGGACAGAGGAATTCATCCCAAAAGAAAGAACAAGAAAAGGTCACTGATAGACACCTAATCAAAACAGATATAAGTAGTATGCCTGATGGAGAATTTAAAGCAATAATCATAAGGATACTTGCAGGGCTTGAGAAAAGCATGGACAATATCAGGGAGACTCTTACTGCAGAGATAAAAGACTTTTAAAAAATCAGACAGAAATGAAAAATACAATAACTGAGATTTGAAACTAACTGGTTGTATAAGAGACTCTTAATGTCACAAAACAAACTGAGGGTGGCTGGGGGGAGGGGAGTAGGGAGAGGGTGGTGGGGTTCTGGACATTGGGGAAGGTATGTGCTATGGTGAGTGCTGTGAAGTGTGTAAACCTGGCAATTCACAGACCTGTACCCCTGGGGCTAATAATATATTATATGTTTATAAAATAAAAAATAAATTAAAAAAAAAGAAACTAACTGGTTGTAATGACCATAAGGATGGAAGAAACAGAGGATGAGCAAGGGATATAGAAGCTAGAATGATGGAAAATAAGAATGCTGAGAGAGAAAGAAGAACTATGGATCATGAGATTAGAGTTAGGGAGCATAACATCTCCATCAAACATAATAACATTCATATCATAAGAGGCCCAGAAGAAGAACAGAGGGAAAAGGGGGTAGAAGGATTATTTGCAGAAATAATAGCTGAAAACTTCCCTAATCTGAGGAAGGAAACAGACATCCAAATCCAGGAGGCACAGAGAACTATAAAAATCAACAAAAGCAGGACAACACCAAGACATATTGTAGTTAAATTTGCAAAATATAGTGATAAAGAAAATCCTAAATGCGGCAAAACAACAGAAGTCCCTAGGTTACAAGGGATGACTGATAACGCTAGGCAGAATTGTCGACAGAAATGTGGCAAGCCAGAGAGAGTGGCATGATATATTCAAAATGCAGAATGGGGAAAACCTGCAGCCAAGAATAGTCTATCCAACAAGACTATCATTCAGAATAGGAGGAGAGACAGTTTCCCAGACAAAAACTAAAGGAATTCATGACCACTAAACCAGCCCACAAGAAATATTAAAGGGACAATTGGAGTGGGAAGGAAAGGCCAAAAGTGACAAAAGGTGAGAAAGGAAGAGAGAAAATCTCCAGAAACAAAAACAAAACATATAATAAAATGGAACTAAATACATATCTACTAATAAAAAAAATTCATATCTGATAATATCTGAATATAAATGGACTAAATCCTCTAATAAAAAAACATAGGGTGTCAGAATGGATAATAAAAAACAAAACCCATCTATATGTAATTCATAAAAGACTTCTTTTAGACCTGAGACACCTACATATTGAAAATGAAAGAGTGAAGAACCATTTATTATGAAATTGGACATTAAAAAAAAAAAAGCCAGAGTAGCAATACTTGAATCAGACAAACTAGATTTTAAATCAAAGACTGTTACAAGAGATGAAGATGGGCATTATGTAATAATAAAGGGGACTATCCAATAACATCTAACAGTTGTAAATATCTATGCCCCTAACTTGGGAGCACCCAAATATATAAATCAACTAATAACAAACATAAGGCAATTCATTGATAACAACAATAATAGTAGGGTTTTTAACACCCCAGTTACATCAATGGTCAGATCATCTAAGCAGAAAATAAACAAGGAAACAATGGCTTTGAATGACACACTGGACCAAATGAACTGAAAAGATATGTTCATAACATTTCATCCCAAAGCAGCAAATGCTTTTTCTACATCAACTGAGATGACCATGTGGTTCTTCTCTCTTCTCATTGATTTGTTCTATCACATTGATCAATTTGTGAATGTTAAGCCACCCTTGCATCCCAGGGATAAATCCCACCTGGTCATGGTGGATAATCCTTTTAATGTACTGTTTGATCCTATTAGCTAGGATCTTGTTTGAGAATTTTGGCATCCATATTCATAAGGGATGTTGGTCTGAAATTCTCCTTTTTGATGGGGTCTTTGGGGATCAAGGTAATTCTGGCTTCATAGAAAGAGTCTGGAAGTTTTCCTTCTGTTTCTATCTTTTGAAACATCTTCAGGAGAATAGGTATTATTTCTTCTTTGAATGTTTGGTAGAATTCCCCAGGGAAGCCATCAGGCTCTTATTTTTTGGGAGGTTTTGATCACTGCTTCAATCTCCTTACTAGTTATTGGTCTATTCAGGTTGTTAATTTCTTCCTCTTTCAGTCTTGGAAGTTTATAGGTTCCAAGAATACATCCATTTCTTCTAGGTTGCTTAACTTATTGGCATATAGCTGTTGATAATAATTTCTAACGACTGTTTCTCTTTTCTTGGTGTTAGTCATGATCTCCCCCCTTTCATTCATAATTTTATTAATTCAGGTCCTTTTTCTTTTCTTTTGGATAAGTCTGGCCAGTGGTTTGTTGATCTTATTATTATCTCAAAGAAACAGCTTCTAGTTTTATTGATCTGCACTACTGTATTTCTGGTTTCTAATCCATTGATCTCTGCTCTAATCTTAATTGTTTCTCTTCTCATGCATGGGTTATGTTTAAATTTTTGTTGATTCTCTAGATCCTTTAGATGTAAAGATAGTTTCTGTATTCGGGATTTCCTTTTCTTTCTTTCCTTTTTCTTTTTTCTTTTTTTTTTCTTTTTTTTTGAGTGGGACTTGGACAGTTATGTATTTCCCTCTTCGGACCATCTTTGCCATATCCCATAGGTTTTGGATCAATGGGTCTTCATTCTTATTGAATTCCATGAATTGATTAAGTTCTTTTTTGATTTCCTGACTGACCCAAACATTTTTGAGTAGGATGGTCTTTACCTTCCAAGTGTTTGAATTTCTTCCAAACTTTTTCTTGTGATTGAGTTTCAGTTTCAAAGCATTGCAGCCTGAGAATATGCAAAAAATAATCTCCATCTTTTGGTATTGGTTGAGCCCTGATTTGTGACCCAGTTTGTGGTCTGTTCTGGAGAAAGTTCCATGTGCACTCAAGAAGAATGAGTATTCTGTTGTTTTAGGGTGGAATGTTCTGTATATATCTACGAGGTTCATCTGGTCCAGTGTGTCATTCAAAGCTCTTGTTTCTTTGTTAATTTTCTGCTTAGATGAGCTGTCTGTTGCTGAGAGTGGAGTGTTAAGATCCCCTACAATTAATGAATTCTTATCAATATGTCTCTTTATTTTGGTTAACAGTTGGCTTATGTAGTTGGCTGCTCCCATGTTGAGGACATAGATATTTACAATTTTTAGATCTTCCTGTTGGATAGACCCTTTAAGAATGATATAGTGTCCTTCTGTGTATCTACCTACCATCTTTAGCTTAAAATTGAATTTGTCTGATATGAGAATCACTACCCCAACTTTCTTTTGAGGCCCATTGGAATGAAAAATTGTTCTCTATCTCTTCACTTTCAGTCTGGATGTATCTTTAGGTTCCAAACGAGTCTCCTGTAAACAGCATATGGATGGGTCCTGCTTTTTTATCCAACCTGCAACGCTATGCCATTTTATGGGAGCATTTAGGCCATTCACATTGAGAACGATTATTAAAACAAGATTTTACTGTCATCATGTTGCCTGTGAAGTCCTTGTTTCTATGGGCTGTCTTTGTATATCTTTGTTCTGTTCTGTATCACTCTTGGGGATTTTCTCCTTTTATAGACCCCCCCCCCTTAATATTTATTGCAAGGCCGGCTTAGTGGTCACATATTCTTTCAGTTTCTGCCAGTCCTGGAAGCTTCTTATCTCTCCATCTATTCTGGATGACAGCCTTGCCAGATAAGGAATTCTTGGCTGCATATTCTTATTATTTAATACCTTGAATATGTCTTGCCAGCCCGTTGTGGCTTGCCAAGTTTCTGTGGACAGGTCTGACGTTATTCTGATGTTCCTCCCTCTGTACCTAAGGAATTTCTTACCCATAACTACCCTTAAAATTGTTTCCTTGGGGGATACCTGGGTGGTTCAGTCAGTTAGGCATCTGCATTCAGCTCAGGTCGTGATCCCAGGGTCCTGGGATCGACTCCCAAGTCAAGCTCCTTGTTCAGTGGGGAGTCTGCTTCTCTCTCTCCCTCTGCCTGGCAGTCTGCCTGCTTGTGCTCTCTCTCTCTCTCTCAATCTCTGTGTCAAATAAATGAATAATATCTAAAAAAAAATTGTTTCCTTGGTTTTAAGATTTGCAAGTTTTACTATTACATGCCTGGGGGTTGATCTACCCTCATTGATCTTGGGGGATGTCCTCTCTGCCTCTATGATACAATTACTTGTTTAATTCCCCAGATTAGGGATGTTCTCCTAATCTCCCAAATCATGCATTCAGCTACAATTTGGTCAAATATATCTTCTAGTCTTCTCTCTCTCTACACTCCCCCTCAGGGATCCCAATAATTCTGACATTGGAATGTTTCATTATTTCTCTAATTCTGTTTTCATGGATTTTAAACTGTTTGTTCCAGGTCTCCTCCTGCTCCTTCTTTTCTATCAGTTTGTAATCAATATCATTAATTCATTCTTCTGCCTCATTAACTCTTTTAGAGTATCTAGATTAGATTGTATTTCATTGATAACATTTTTAAATTCTGCCAGATCTGCTCTCACTTCTGCCCTTAACTAATCTATGTTGCCATTAATAGTTTTTTCCAGCCTGACTATTGTCTTCATAATTGCTACCCTGAAGTCTATTTCAGACATATTGTTTAGATCCATATCCATTAGATTTGCTGGAGAGACCATTTTCTCTGGGTCTTTTCTTTGTTGGGATTTCCTCCTCCTTGTCATTCCACTGAGTTGTGTTGAGGGGATGTATAGCTGAAAATATCAACCACTATCCAGGAAATGTGCACCCTGGAAAATTTTGGAGCAATCAGAAGTTACTGCCAAAAAGAAGGAAGAAAAAAAAAAAAAACAGCCAAAATGAGCTCCAAAAGTAAGATTTATAAAGTACAAAACCAAAAACAAACAAACAGAAAAATCAACAAAAGAAAAAGAAAATAAAAACCAAAGTAAAAGGGGTGGGGGGTGATGGGAAGGTGGTTATAATCCCTCAGTATGGGCGAGGAAGGGTATTTATAACAATTTATCTTGTTATCTTTGTTAGAACTCAACTTTCCAGAGTTACAAGGAAATTAAAACTGGTATAAATATAAAGGTACTATTGAATAGGGAAAAAAGGACTACATTGAAGCTTACATATATATATATATATATATATATATATATATATATATATATACACACACATACATATTAAAAAAAAGAAAAGGAAGAAAATTATATGTATGAAAAACTTCAAGTTAAAAAGTTACTATGGAATATGTTGTATTAAACATGTAGTTGAAATGGTAAGTAGGTAAAAAAATAAAAGAATAAGAATCATGAGAAAGAATTTTTTAAAGAAGAGAGAAAAAAAGTGTACCTAAGAAATATACAGGCTGTGAGGCAATACCAGGAGCTTAATACGCTGTTTTCTCCTGGTGTTGGGGTTTACAGTTCTATGGATACCCTGTAGTTGTTGTCCTCTTGTTCTTTCAGTTTGTCTTCCAGGGCAGGGGCCTGCCACATTGTTTTTCAGTCAGTTCTGCTTGGGCAGAGTTGCCCTGCCCCCTATCAAGGGGCTGGACTCCTTGGAAACTGGTTTTTCAGGCTTTTGTTCTCTGGTGGCTTTTTTCACCTCTGGACTGAAGATCCTCTGCCTCTATAGAGATCCAGAAATGTATAATTTTCCATCTCTGGCTGATTTCATGGGTGTTCAGAGTGTTTTCTTATAGATATTCAACTCAATTTAGGGGACTGGTTGAAATATGGTCCCCTACTCCTTCGCCATCATGCCCCTTCTTAACTTGTACTTTACATCTACTGCAAAAAGTCCTCTTAAGAAGGATTAAATACCTAAATGTGAAAGGCAAAACTAGAAAAAAATGATGAAGATAATATTTTCATGATCTCTTGGTAGGGAAAGATTTCTTAAACAAGACAAAACTTTTGTACAAATAAATACACTATGAGAGTAAAAAAGAATACCAACAAAATGGGAGAAGATAGTTGTAACATATACCACACACATACACAAAAAAAAACTTTTATACAGAATATTTTTTTAATTTTATTAATCAATAAGAATGAGAGACAACTGACCCAATTAAAAAATATACTCAGATACTTGACAAAGAGAAAATCCTAATGGCTAATAAATATATAAAAAGCTTCTTCATTGCATTATAAAAAAAGAAATGGAAGCTGACGCCCCAATGAGATAGCACCATATGCCCGCCAGACTGATGAAATATTTAAAGTCTTAGGAGAGTTGACAAGAAAGTGAAACAAAACAACTCTAATAACTTGCTTGTGGGAGAACAAATTAGTACAACACTTCAGAAAATAGTTTGAACATCTGAAGACATCAATATTTTATGACAGAGTAAATTCCACTGCTAGGTACACATACAGATAATAAATGTAAATGTGTACCACTGTGCATGTAAAAGAATGTTGACAGCACCATAGTTCATAATAGCCAAAAATACAAATCAAATGTCCATCAACAATTAGTGAATAAATTGATGCATATTTTAAAATAGAATACCATACAGCTACAAAGATAAACTGTAACTACATGTCACAAGATTGATGAATACTATAATCATTATGTTGCAGAAGCTAGATAAAAATAATGATAGGTTATACCTATATATCAATTTTCAATTTTATGAAAGCCAAATTTATATGATAAATTAAAAAAAGCAAATTATTATTATAAAAATGAGTAGTGTATTGGTTATCATTTGCTGCATAACACATCATTGTCAAATTTAGTGGCTAAAAACAGCAAACATTTATTATCCCATAGTTGCTGCAGATCAGGAATCCCAGTGTGTCTTAGATGTGTGCATCTCAGGGGTCATTCAAGATGTTACAGGGACTGTTGTCATCTCAGGGCTGGACTGGGTCTGGATTTTCTCCCAAGGCCACTCATGTGATTGTTGCCAGCCTCAGATCCTCAGTGGCTATTGAGTGGAGATATTAGTGCCTTGTTCCATGGACCTTTTCATAGGGCAGCTTAGAACATTGCAGCCAGCTTCCCCCAAAGCAAGGACTAAGAGAGGGATAGGGAAGAGGAGGGGAAAGGAAAAACAGAAACCACAACCAAACCTAATCTCAAAAGTGGCACATCTTGTCTTTCCTGGATTCTATTGGTTTGAATCAAGTCAACTATTCCAACTCACACTGAAGGGAAAGAGATTACACAAGATAACACTAGGAGCCATCATAGAGGCTTCCTCCCACAGGCAGTTACCACTAGAGGGAGAAGGAGTCTTGTGACCACAAAGTGGAAAAAAGAGACAAAGGATGGCTTCTGGAATGTTGGCAATGCTGTATTTCATCATACATATGAAATTGTGTGTGTGTATATGTGTGTGTATAAAACACTCTTCAGTATGTATGTTTTAATTTGCCCCAAAATGGAAAAGTAGGAAATCACATATGTATAGGAAAATCATAATGGAAGCCACATTACTGATTTGAATAATAAAAAATTTTTAAGCATCTTTATACCTAAAATAATTATTTAATAAATTAATAGAGAAAATTTGACAATAAGCATAACACAATGATGAGATCACTGCATTCCTTAATCTATAAAGACCTTGTATAAATCAATTACCAAAAAATACTAAATACTAAAATCACTAAAATACTAAAATAGAAAAATAGGCAAAGATATAAATAGCTCTTATAAGAGAGTATACACAAACACACACACACACACACAAAATACCAATAAACATATGAAAATGTTCTATCTTACTATGAAAGGAGAAAAATTACAACAGAAACAAAACACGCATGCTTCTTAAATTAACAAATGTTAATATTTTGAAGGACAGCTCCCACTGGTGGAGAGTATGTGTTGCATCAAGACTCTTGTACCCTCTATTATGGTTATGGCTATGTTTTTCAGTTGGATGATATATCAGGATTTTTCAAATTCAAATTGCATGCACTATTCTTGAACATCACTCATTTTAAGATTTAAGTAGTTTAATTGTATTATATAGGATTTGCAAATTACCAAATGAAAATTGATATCCTACAATCATATCATTGTTACCATGCAACCAGTATTATTTATGTTCATTTCCTTGCAAGATTTTTTGAAATGAGTGTTTGACATAGCTGTAATTGCAGTCTACTTAGTTTTGATTTTCAGTCAATAGTATATAAATTTTTTACATGTTGCCATGCATTTTATTGCCATAAAATGTTCCTTGGAACAAAAATAACATGGTTTATTTAATTATTATTCCATTTTGAACATTTAATTTGTTTCCATAAATTCTATTTTTTTCCAATAATGTTGCATAAACATCCTTGAAATAACTGTTTCCCCCTTTATTAGATGATTTCTTTAATAGAATTCATGAAATGGGGAATGTTTGGGTGAATTTATAAAGTCATCAAGGAAAAATGAGAGTTAATTTAAGTGCATTTTGACAACCATGGGGATTATTATTTAATGTGGTCTTTTTTCTAAATTAGTGATACAAAAGAGCTCCTTTTACCTGGGCTTCTGATAAACTTTAATAGAAACAAATATGAGTTAGCCTTGCTTCTCCCAGTTAATATTCCAGAGCCAGCTTCAAATTGTCTGACACAAGAACAATTAGAAACATAATACCAACACTGAAGAAATACAACAATTCTAAGAGAATATTATGAGCAATTATATGTAAAATAATTAGACAATCTGGAAGAAATGGAGGCATTCTTAAAAACATATGAACTACCAAAACTGAAAAAGGAAGAAATAGAAAGTAGAAGGAAATAGAAAAACCTGAATAGACCCATAACCAGCAAAGAAGTTGAATCAAAAACCTCCCATATTACAAGAATCCAGGCCCAGGTGGCTTCCCAGGGGAATTCTACCAAACATTTAAAGAAGAATTAATACCTATTCTTCTGATATTGTTTCAAAAAATAGAAATGGAAGGAAAATTTCCAAACTCAGTCTATGAGGCCAACATTACCTTGATCCCCAAATTAGACTTAAACCCCATTAAAAAAAGAAATTACAGACCAATATCCCTGATGAACATGGATGCAAAAATTCTCATGAAGATACTAGCCAATAGGATCCAACAGTACATTATAAAAGGATTATCCATCACAACCAAGTGGGATTACACCTGGATTGCAAGGGTGATTCAACATCCTCAAATCAATCAGTGTGATACACCACAGTAATTAAAGAAAGAACAAGAACCATATGACCCTCTCAATAGAGGCAAAAAAAAAGCATTTGACAAAATACAGCATCCTTTCTGGATAAAAACTCTCTGCTGTATAAGGATAGAGGGAACATACTTCAATACCATAAAAGCCACATGTGAAATACCAACAGTGAATATCATCCTCAATGGAGAAAAACTGAGAACTTTTCCCCAACATCAGGAATACAACAGGGATGTCCATTCTAACCACAGTTGTTTAACATAATAATGGAAGTCCTAGTCTCACCAATCAATTCGACAACAAAAAGAAATAAAAGGCATCCAAATCTGCAAAGAAAATAAATTTTCACTCTGCACAGAAGACATATACTCTATGTAGAAAACCCGAAAGACACCACCCAAAAATTACTAAAACTTATACAGGAATTCAGCAAAGTTGCAGAATATAAAATCAATGCACAAAAATCAGTTGCAATTCTATACACTAACAATGAAGCAGAAGAAAGTGAAATCAAGGAATCAATCTCATTTACAATTGCACCAAAAACCATAAGACACCCAGGAATAAACCTAACCAAGGAGGCAAAGGATCTGTACTCTGAAATCTATAGAATGCTTATCAAAGAAATTGAGGAAGACACAAAGAACTGTAAAAATATTCCATGCTCATGGATTAGAAGAACAAATATCATTAAAATGTCTAGGCTACCAAACCAATCTACACACTCAGTGTAATCCCTATCAAAACACCAACAGTGTTTTTCACAAAGCTGGAACAAACAGTCCTAAAATTTGTATGGAACCATAAAAGACCCCAAATAGCCAACGTAATGCTGAAAAAGAAAACCAAACCTGGAGACATAACAATTCTGGACTTTTAGCTGTATTATAAAGCTGTAGTCATCAAATAGGATAGTACTGGCATAAAAACAGACACATGGATCCATGGAACAGAATAGAGAGCCCAGAAATGAACCCTCAACTCTACAGCTAACTAATCTTCGACAAAGCAGGAAAAAATTCCAATAGAAAAAAGATAGTCTCATCAACAAGTGGTATTGGGAAATTTGGACAACCACATGCAAAAGAATAAAATTCGACCACTTTCTTATACCACACACAAAAATAAACTCAAAATGGATAAAAGACCTAAATGTGAGACAGGAATCCACCAAAATCCTAGAGGTAACATGGGCAGCAACCTCTTTGACTTCAGCTGCAGCAACTTGTTGCTAGACATATTTCCAGTGGCAAGGGAAACAAAAGCAAAAATAAATTATTAGGACTCATCAAGACTAAAAGCTTCTGCACAGCAAAGGAAAGAGTCAACAAAACTAAAAAGTAACCCACAGAGTGGGAAAAGATATTTGCAAATGTCTTCTGAGACAAAGGGCTAATACCCAAAATCTATAACAAACTTATCAAGCTCAACACCCCAAAATACAAATAACCCAGTCAAGACATGGGCAGAAGACATGAACAGACCTTTCTTCAAAGAAGGCATACAAATGGCCAACAGACAGATGAAAAAAAAAAAAAAGTTACCACCTCACACTTGTCAGAATGGCTGAAATTAACAAGTCAGGAAACAACAGATATCAGTGAGGATGTGGAGAAAGGGAAACCCTCCTGCATTGTTGGTGGGAATGCAAACTGGAACAGCCACTCTGGAAAACAGTATGGAGCTCCCTCAAAAAGTTAAAAATAGAACTACCCTATGACCCAACAATTGCACTACTAGGTATTTATCCAAAGGATATAAACATAGCAACAATGTACACAATAACCAAACTTTGGAAAGAGCCCAGATGTCCATCAACAGGTGAATGAATAAAGAAAATGTGGAGATATATATATATCTCCACATTTCATTCATATATATACATATATATGTGTATATATATAAGAATATTACTCAGCCATCAAAAAGGATGAAATCTTGCCATTTGCAATGACATGGGTGGAACTAAAGGGTATATGCTAAGTGAAATAAGTCAGTCAGAAAAAGACAAATACCATATGATTTCATTCACATGTGGAATTTAAGAAACAAAACAAATGAATATAGAGGAAAGGAAGGAAAAATAAAATAAGATGAAAATAGGGGGGCAAACTATAAGAGACTCAACTATAGGAAAAAACTGAGGGCTGCTGGAGGGGAGGTAGGTAAGGGTTCATATAATTGGGTGATGGGCATTAAGGAAGACACTTGAAGTAATAAGCAGTGGGCGTTATATGCAGCTAATGAATCACTAAATTCTACCTCTAAAACAAATAATACAATATGTTAATTAAATTGAATTTAAATAAAAAATGTTTTAAAAGAAACAGAATATGCTGAGGTAGGTAAGAAATGCCATCTGAAGAAATCATACAGTTAAAAATATTTGCTGTGATTTATTAAATGAGATAACATTTGGGCTTTCAAAGAAAGGAGAAACCTCAGTAGCCTTTCCATCTTCTGAGAATGAGAGAAACAGAACCTGCCTAGTAAGGAAGGCAATTAAAAATCAACTGGTGAGGAGTCAAGATGGCAGAGAAGTAGCAGGCTGAGACTACTTCAGGTAGCGGGAGATCAGCTAGATAGCTTATCTAAAGATTGCAAACACCTACAAATCCAATGGGAGATCGAAGAGAAGAAGAACAGCAATTCTAGAAACAGAAAATCAACCACTTTCTGCAAGGTAAGACTGGCAGAGAAGTGAATCCAAAGCAATGGGAAGATAGACCACGGGGGGAGGGGCTGGATCCCAGCAAGCAGCAGAGAAACGGAGCACAAAATCGGGACTTTTAAAAGTCTGTTCCGCTGAGGGACATCGCTCCAGAGGCTTAACCAGGGTGAAGCCCGCGCGGGGTCAGCATGGCCTCAGGTCCCGCAGGGTCACAGAAGGATCAGTGGTGTCTGAGTGTCACAGAGCTTACAGGTATTAGAACGGGGAAGCTGGCTACAGAGACAGAGCCGAGGAGTGAGCTCTAAACTCAGGGTTACCTTGAACCAGTCGCAGGCTTGGTCAGCTTGGAGCACGGCCGGAGGCCAGGGTGAAGGGAGTAATTGGGCGCTGTTCTCTGAGGGCGCACTGAGGAGTGGGGCACCGGGCTCTCGGCTCCTCTGGGCCGGAGAACGGGAGGCTGCCATTTCTCATTCCCGTCCTCCGGAACTCTACGGAAAGTGCTCAGGGAAAAAAAGCTCCCGAAAGCAAACCCGAGCAGATTACTCAGACCGGCCCTGGGTAAGGGTGGTGCAACTCCGCCTGGGGCAAAGACACTTGAGAATCACTACAACAGGCCCCTCCCCCAGAAGAGCAACAAGAAATCCAGCCAGGACCAAGTTCACCTACCAAGGAGTGCAGTTTCAATACCAAGGAGAGCAGCGGAATTCCAGAGGAGGAGAAAGCAAAGACGGAGCTCATAGCTTTCTCCCCTTGATTCTTTAGCCTTGCAGTTATTTTTTTTTCTTTTTCAATTTTTTTCTCTTCTTCTGCTAAATTTTTTAAACTTTTACCCTTTTCTTTTTTAACGTTATTTAACTAGTTTATCTAATATATTTTTTCCTTTTTATATTTTTTCTTTATTCATTTTCTTCTTTTAATTGTTTCTTTTTTTTTTTTTTTTCATTCTGAACCGCTTTTTATCCCCTTTCTCCCCCCTCATGAATTGGGATCTCTTCTGATTTGGTTAAAGCATATTTTCCTGAGGTTGTTGCCACACTTCTAGTATTTTACTTGCTCCTTCATATACTCTTATCTGGACAAAATGACAAGGCGGAAAAATTCACCACAAAAAAAAGAACAAGAGGCAGTACCAAAGGCTAGGGACCTAATCAATACAGATTGGTAATATGTCAGATCTAGAGTTCAGAATGACAATTCTCAAGGTTCTAGCCGGGCTTGAAAAAGGCATGGAAGATATTAGGGAAACCCTCTCGGGAGACATAAAAGCCCTTTCTGGAGAAATAAAAGAACTAAAATCTAACCAAGTTGAAATTAAAAAAGCTATTAATGAGGTGCAATCAAAAATAGAGGCTCTCACTGCTAGAATAATGAGGCAGAGTGATATAGAAGACCAAATGACAGAGAATAAAGAAGCTGAGCAAAAGAGGGACTAACAGCTACTGGACCACAAGGGGAGAATTCGAGAGATAAGTGACACCATAAGACGAAACAACATTAGAATAATTGGGATTCCAGAAGAAGAGGAAACAGAGAGGGGAGCAGAAGGTATATTGGAGAGAATTATTGGAGAGAATTTCCCCAATATGGCAAAGGGAACAAGCATCAAAATCCAGGAGGCTCAGAGAACCCCCCTCAAAATCAATAAGAATAGGTCCACACCCCATCACCTAATAGTAAAATTTACAAGTCTTAGTGACAAAGAGAAAATCCTGAAAGCAGCCTGGGGAAAAGAAGTCTGTAACATACAATGGTAAAAATATTAGATTGGCATCAGACTTATCCACAGAGACCTGGCAGGCCAGAAAGAGCTGGCATGATATATTCAGAGCACTAAACGAGAAAAACATGCAGCCAAGAATACTATATCCAGCTAGGCTATCATTGAAAATAGAAGGAGAGATTAAAAACTTCCAGGACAAACAAAAACTGAAAGAATTTGCAAACACCAAACCAGCTCTACAGGAAATATTGAAAGGGGTCCTCTAAGCAAAGAGAGACGCTAAGAGTAGTAGATCAGAAAGGAACAGAGACACTATACAGTAACAGTCACCTTACAGGCAATACAATGGCACTAAATTCATATCTGTCAATAGTTACCCTGAATGTTAATGGGCTAAATGCCCCAATCAAAAGACACAAGGTATCCGAATGGATAAAAAAACAAAACCCATCTACATGTTGCCTACAAGAAACACATTTTAAACCCGAAGACACCTCGAGATTTAAAGTGAGGGTGTGGAAAAGAATTTACCGTGCTAATGGACATCAGAAGAAAGCAGGAGTGGCAATCCTTAGATCAATTAGATTTTAAGCCAAAGACTATAATAAGAGATGAGGAAGGACACTATATCATACTCAAAGGATCTGTCCAACAAGAAGATCTAACAATTGTAAATATCTATGCCCCTAACGTGGGAGCAGCCAACTATATAAACCAGTTAATAACAAAATCAAAAGAAACACATCAACAATAATACAATAATCGTAGGGGACTTTAACACTCCCCTCACTGAAATGGACAGATCATCCAAGCAAAAGATCAACAAGGAAATCAAGGCCTTAAATTACACACTGGACCAGATGGACATCACAGATATATGCAGAACATTTCATCCCAAAGCAACAGAATACACATTCTTCTCTAGTGCACATGGAACATTCTCCAGAATAGATCACATCCTTGGTCCTAAATCAGGTCTCAACCGGTATCAAAAGATTGGGATCATTCCCTGCATATTTTCAGACCACAACGCTCTGACGCTAGAACTCAATTACAAGAGGAAATTTGGAAAGAACCCAAATACATGGAGACTAAACAGCATCCTTCTAAAGAATGAATGGATCAACCAGAAATTAAAGAAGAATTGAAAAAATTCATGGAAACAAATGATAATGAAAACACAATGGTTCAGAAACTGTGGGACACAACAAAGGCAGGTCTGAGAGGAAAATATATAGTGGTACAAGCCTTTCTCAAGAAACAAGAAAGGTCTCAGGTACACAACCTAACCCTACACCTAAAGGAGCTGGAGAAAGAACAAGAAAGAAACCATAAACCCAGCAGGAGAAGAGAAATCATAAAGATCAGAGCAGAAATCAATGAAATAGAAACCAAAAAAACAATAGAACAAATCAACGAAACTAGGAGCTGGTTCTTTGAAAGAATTAATAAGATCGATAAACCCCTGGCCAGACTTATCAAAAAGAAAAGAGAAAGGACCCAAATCAATAACATCATGAATGAAAGAGGAGAGATCACAACGAACACCAAAGAAATACAGACAATTATAAGAACATACTATGAGCAACTCTACACCAGCAAATTTGACAGTCTGGAAGAAATGGATGCATTCCTAGAGACATATAAACTACCACAACTGAACCAGGAAGAAATAGAAAGCTTGAACAGACCCATAACCAGTAAGGAGATTGAAACAGTCATCAAAAATCTCCAAACAAACAAAAGCCCAGGGCCAGATGGCTTCTCGAGGGAATTCTACCAAACATTTAAAGAAGAACTAATTCCTATTCTCCTGAAACTGTTCCAAAAAATAGAAATGGAAGTAAAACTTCCAAACTCATTTTATGAGGCCAGCATCATCTTGATCCCAAAACCAGAGAAGGATCTCATCCAAAAAGAGAACTACAGACCAATATCCTTGATGAACACAGATGCAAAAATTCTCACCAAAATACTAGCCAATAGGATTCAACAGTACATTAAAAGGATTATTCACCACGAGCAAGTGAGATTTATTCCAGGGCTGCAAGGTTGGTTCAACATCCGCAAATCAATCAATGTGATACAACACATCAATAAAAGAAAGAACAAGAACCATATGATACTCTCCATAGATGCTGAAAAAGCATTTGACAAAGTACAGCATTCCTTCCTGATCAAAACTCTTCAAAGTGTAGGGATAGAGGGCACATACCTCAATATTATCAAAGCCATCTATGAAAAACCCACCGCAAATATCATTCTCAATGGAGAAAAAAATGAAAGCTTTTCTGCTCAGGTCAGGAACACTGCAGGAATGTCCATTATCACCACTGCTATTCAAGATAGTACTAGAAGTCCTAGCCTCAGCAATCAGACAACAAAAGGAAATTAAAGGCATCCAAATTGGCAAAGAAGAAGTCAAACTATCACTCTTCGCAGATGATATGATACTATATGTGGAAAACCCATAAGGCTCCACTCCAAAACTGCTAGAACTTGTACAGGAATTCAGTAAAGTGTCAGGATATAAAATCAATGCACAGAAATCAGTTGCATTTCTCTACACCAACAACAAGACAGAAGAAAGAGAAATTAAAGAGTCAATCCCATTTACAATGGCACCCAAAACCATAAGATACCTAGGAATAAACCTAACCAAAGAGGCTAAGAATCTATACCCAGAAAACTATAAAGTACTCATGAAAGATTTTGAGGAAGACACAAAGAAATGGAAAAATGTTCCATGCTCCTGGATTGGAAGAATAAATATTGTGAAAATGTCTATGCTACCTAAAGCAATCTACACATTTAATGCAATTCCTATCAAAATACCATCCATTTTTTTTAAAGAAATGGAACAAATAATCCTAAAATTTATATGGAACCAGAAAAGACCTCGAAGAGCCAAAGGAATATTGAAAAAGAAAGCCAAAGTTGGTGGCTCTATTCCAAGCTCTATTCCAAAGCTGTCATCATCAAGACAGCATGGTACTGGCACAAAAACAGACACATAGATCAATGGAACAGAATACAGAGCCCAGAAATAGACCCTCAACTCTATGGTCAACTCATCTTCGACAAAGCAGGAAAGAATGTCCAATGGAACAAAGACAGCCTCTTCAATAAATGGTGTTGGGACACCACATGCAGAATTGGACAGCCACATTCAGAAAAATGAAATTGGATCATTTCCTTACACCACACACGAAAATAGACTCAAAATGGATGAAGGACCTCAATGTGAGAAAGGAATCCATCAAAATCCTTGAGGAGAACACAGGCAGCAACCTCTTAGACCTCAGCCGCAGCAACATCTTCCTAGGAACATCGCCAAAGGCAAGGGAAGCAAGGGCAAAAATGAACTATTGGGATTTTATCAAGATCAAAAGCTTTTGCACAGCAAAGGAAACAGTTAACAAAACCAAAAGACAACTGACAGAATGGGAGAAGATATTTGCAAACGACATATCAGATAAAGGGCTAGTGTCCAAAATCTATAAAGAACTTAGCAAACTCAACACCCAAAGAACAAATAATCCAATCAAGAAATGGGCAGAGGACATGAACAGACATTTCTGCAAAGAAGACATCCAGATGGCCAAAAGACACATGAAAATGTGCTCCATATCACTCAGCATCAGGGAAATACAAATCAAAACCACAATGAGATATCACCTCACACCAGTCAGAATGGCTAAAATTAACAAGTCAGGAAATGACAGATGCTGGCGAGGATGCGGAGAATGGGGAACTCTCCTACACTGTTGGTGGGTCTGCAAGCTGGTGCAACCACTCTGGAAAACAGCATGGAGGTTCCTCAAAATGTTGAAAATAGAACTACCCTATGACCCAGCAATTGCACTACTGGGTATTTATCCTAAGGATACAAACGGAGTGATTCGAAGGGGCATGTGCACCCGAATGTTTATAGCAGCAATGTCTACAATAGCCAAACTATGGAAAGAACCTAGATGTCCATCAACAGATGAATGGATAAAGAAGATGTGATATACATACACAATGGAATACTATGCAGCCATCAAAAGAAATGAAATCTTGCCATTTGCGACGACGTGGATGGAACTAGAGGGTATCATGCTTAGCGAAATAAGTCAATCGGAGAAAGACAACTATCATATGATCTCCCTGATATGAGGGAGAGAAGATGCAACATGGCGGGTTAAGGGGGTAGGAGAAGAGTAAATAAAACAAGATGGGATTGGGAGGGAGACAAACCATAAGTGACTCTTAATCTCACAAAACAAACTGAGGGTTGATGGGGGGAGGGGGGTTGGGACAAGGGGGGTGGGGTTATGGACATTGGGGAGGGTATGTGCTATGGTGAGTGCTGTGAAATGTGTAAACCTGGCGATTCACAGACCTGTACCCCTGGGGATAAAAATATATTATATGTTTAAAAAAATAAATAAATAAAATTTAAATTAAAAAAAATAAATATATATATATTTTTTATTACTAAAAAAAAAAAAATCAACTGGTGATGGAAGAAGGAAATCAGCCAGAAACTATAGTACAGAAATACATGAATAGAGGACTGAAATTGATTAGGACTGATGAAGACACTCATATCTACATTGAAATAAAGTATCCCTAATTAAGTTATAGTGAACTATGTGTTAGTATCCTACACAATTTAAGGGAAGAAAGCACACTGACAATTACCATGTTCATCATTCAAAATGAACCATTAATAAATGATTCAAAGACAGAATCAGAAACATCTAGTAACATTTTAATATCGTTTTGTATATTTGAATAGGCTGTAGTGTTCCACTGATAATTTACCTAGCAATTCTCAAATTTCCAATTAACACTGGCCTCTGACTACTGGAGCACCTCACTGATGATCACAGCTCCACTTTTTACCTTGCCAACTTTGCGTGAGTGGGATGCAGCCCTATGCTTGCTTAACATTGCTCATATCATGGCACACAAAGAAAACTATGCCTTTGTTGAGCCCTCTGGGCAAATTCAGTGACAAATATATGAAACTCTGCAAAAACAAACAAACGAAAACCAAAAATCCTGCAATAAACATAAACTTATGGGTGCATATATGTTTTTAAATTAGTGTTTTCATTTTCTTTGGATAAATACCCAATAGTGGAGTTACTGGATCATATAGTAATTTTATTTTTAAGTTCCTCAATAAATTAAAAATAGAATTAACATTTGACCCAGTAATTCCACTACTGAGTATTTACTAATTCAAAACATGTATATATCCCTATTTTTTTATTTACAGTAGCCAAGATATGAAAGCAACCTAGGTGTCTATCAATAGATGAATGGGTAAATGTGGTGTGTGTGTGTGTGTAATTTATAATATT
The DNA here is from genome assembly GCF_902655055.1 of Lutra lutra. NCBI lineage: Eukaryota > Metazoa > Chordata > Mammalia > Carnivora > Mustelidae > Lutra > Lutra lutra. The sequence continues at coordinate 80,149,494 of NC_062281.1, forward strand.
TATAAAATTATTATTAATTTTTAATGAATTTTAATTTAATTTAATTTAATTTAAATTTATAAAATTATTATTAAAATTATTATAAAATAATTTAATATATATGAATATTATTCAGCCATTCAAAAGATCTTAACATTCATGGCAATAAGGAAGGACCTATAGGATATCATACCAAGTGAAATAAGTCAGAGAGATACAAATACTATATGATTTCACTACATGTGGAATCTAAAAAACAAAACAAATGGACAAACAAAACAGAGACAAACTCACAAATATAGAGAACAAACTGATGGTTGCCAGAAGGGAGATGGGATGGGGGATGGACAAAATGGGTGAAGGGGAGTGGTAGCTACAGGCCTCTAGTTGTGAATGAATAGTCAGTGGTATTGTAATAGCATTATATGGTGATAGATGATAGCTACACTTGGGGTGCACATAACACAACATATTGAGTTTCCAAATCACTATGCTGTACACCTGAAACTAATCAACTTTCTATGTCAACTATAATTTCCATACATTACATAATGATAAGAAAAAATAAAGCTTCCGAATAAAATCTCTTCTATTTTTTTTAAGATCTTATTTATTTGACAGCGTGAGATCAGAAGTAGGCAGAGCAGCAGGCAGAGAGAGAGGGGGAAGCAGGCTCCCCGCTGAGCAGAGAGCCCGATGCGGGGCGCAATCCCAGGACCCTGAGATCATAACCTGAACTGAAGGCAGAGGCTTAACCCACTGAGCCACCCCAGTGCCCCAAATCTATTCTATTCTTAATTCAAAATTTGAGCTTGATTTTATCAACAGATTTTTTGTAGCCATTAAGGCATATTTTATTTTATGTTTTTAAATTAATATATAATGTATTTGTTTCAGGGGCACAGGTCTGTGATTCATTATTCTTACACAACACACAGCATGCACCAAAACACACACCCTCCCCAATGTCCATCACCCAGTTACCCCATCCCTCCATCCACCTCCTCTTCAGTAACCCTCAGTTTGTTTCTTGAGATTAAGAGTCTCTTAATGGTTTGTCTCCCTCTCTAGTTTCATCTTGCTTCATTTTTTCCTCTCTTCCCCTATGATCTTTTGCCTTGTTTCTTAAACTCTGCATCAGTGAGTGAGATCATATGATAATTTTCTTTCTCTGATTGACTTATTTTGCTTAGCATAATACCCTCTAGTTCCATCCATGTCACAGCAAATGGCAAGTTTTAATTTTTCAAAGCTGTGTAATATTCCATTTTGTGTATGTACCACATCTTCTTTATCCATTCATCTGTTGATGGATATTTGGACTCTTTTCATAGTTTGGCTATTGTGGACATTGCTGCTATAAATATTGGGGTTCAGATGCCCCCTCAGATCACATTTGTATCTTTGGGATAAATACCCAGTAGTGCAATTGCTGGGTCATAGTTTACCAACAGATTTTTACTTGAAATAACTATATGCAACCTCTAATCAAGACGTTTTAACAATGCTGCCTTCACATGATAGTCATCACCAAAGGGAAACTTTCACAAGTTGGTGATAAAAAATATAAAATTATATGTACAATTTTGCAATGACTTATAACAGTTAGAATTATCTTTAAAGGACCTAACATACTTCTCTTTGCTTTTTTCAATAAGTGAAATGTAGAGTTTTCTATGATAAAGCTAAAAGATTAGCTTTTGAAGGTGACAAAATGATTTATACCAAGTATTCAAAAAAAAATAATAAAGTCTAGTTTGCATAAATCGCCTGACTGCTAGGAGAATAAATAATTTGGATGTCACTAGAGGGGAGCTATGACTATAAATGCACAGAAATATCTCTGTGCATTTATAGCCAAATCTCTAAGAGGACCAAGGCCTGGAGTTGTACTCACCAGGGGCCCCCACCAAGTTTCCTCCCTCTTACTCAGACTGTTCATACCCCGTATTACACACCATCTTCTTAGATATCTGGAAGAAGATTTTCTCAACAGTTATACCCTTGTCCACATTCTCATTGGTGCCCTATGCAGCTGCCTACTGAAATCCACATCCGGGTGTCAGAGTTCCTCATTGGCCACCCTCAGCACTTGATGGTAGACAATGAGCTTCAGATATTGTTCATCATGTCAACATTCAGTGACAGAATGGTTTATCATCAGACTTTGCTGTATTTGGATCACCCTCCAAAGAACCCAAGAATAAGCAACACTTAGCAGTGATGAACAAACCAAGAGTTCTCATCATCACCTTGACAGGAGACAAATTTCTCAAGGAAAGTCTAAATTCAATTTATGGAACAGTGTTTGGGAATGCCTGAAAATACAGAGGGTTGGATTCTGTACTCAAAAAGGGAACCAATTCTAGTTCTGCCATGTATTATTAGCATTGAGACTTTAGAGAATCTACCTAACCCAATTCTTTGAAGTCATTTTGCAATCTGTAAAATGTAAAAGAATGGAATATAGCAGGGAGCTGGGAAGACAAATTAGGGAGGAGACAGAGAGAGAGGGAAGGATATGTTAGGAAACTAAATTCTGGTTTGTTTAAGTTTCTAGTGTGTAAGCAGGAATAGATATTGTATCTAGAGATCTGTTGTAGGATTTATTCATTTTACAAATACTTATTGGTTATCAGGAAAAACAAAAAAAAATTCTGTCTTTGTGGAACTTAAATTCTAACTTCAGTTGGTACATACAGATTACAAGCTAAAAAGTAAATAAGTGAATTAAAGGGTACAGTGTAAGTACAAAGTAAAATTAATAAATGAAAAGAATAAAGCACTGACAAATGGAAAGAGGAAGATCCAGGAGGGCCCAGCATGTAAGCAAAATCTGGGAGGGGGTTGGGAACAAGCCACAAAAAAATTTGGGAAAGAAGATACCAAGAGGACAAACCACAAGTAAGGAGGCTTTGCAGGGAGTGTGTCTGCATGTGGGCTAGAGCAGAGTTACTGATGGAGAATGTTGGAAAGGAGCACACTGGGAAGTGACACCAGGGAAGGCTTAGCTGAGCTTTTATACCTAAGAGATTGATTGAGAACACCAGGGGAGCAGGTGCAAAGTGAGAGGAAAAGAGGGTGAAAGACTGAGTTCTTGGACGTTTTAATATTAAAGAGTAGAGGAAACTAGGAGAGCCAGCAAAGGAGACTGAGAAGGAGCAAGATCGAAACCAAAAGAGTGACATCCTAGAAATGAAAACAAATTAAATATTCCAATAAAGTGGAGTGATCCCTGAAATTCTGCTGTTAAATAAAATAAAATGAGTTTTGAGAACATCATTGCACTTACCATCATGGAGATCTTTTTTTTTTTTTTCATAAAAAGAGCAATTTAAAGTGAGTTCAATAAATAATGGCATAAGAAAAACTGGATACAGTGCATATAGACAGTCCCTTATTAAGAGAGCGAAGTGAGGCAAAGAAAGGGGGCAACAGCCTGAGAGGTTGGATCTAGAGAGTTTGTTTTCAATGGGATGAAAAAGCATGTGTGAAAGTTGATAGAAATGATGAGGCAAAAACTAGTGGTATAGGAGAGAGAAAGAGAACTGGTGGCTCAACAGTTGCACGAATGGAAGGAGTGGGATCTAAAGTGCAAGAGCAGGGATGGTCTTGGTTAAGAATGGGCACTTTTCTCCTCCAGGAGCAGCCAAAGAGGACAGGTAACTGTGCGCAAACGCAGCAGGCAAGGTGGCATTGTAGGAGGAGCTTGGTGGCCTTCTTACTTTTCCCCCCACAGTCTCTCTGGGGGGAAGCCATTGCTGAGAGTGGGAACGGAGGTTTGGGAGAAAAGGCTAAGATACCATAACCATGTGGCATGTTACTGGACTAGGGAAATGGGGTAGGATTTTTGGACAGTGTGGAGGGTCCATTGAACTTAAAGTGAGATCAACCAGCAGGTCAATGTGATCTGGGAATTTGCATTTGTTTGTTTTATTTGTTTTACATTTACATTGTACTGCATGGGTTCAGGTGTGAACAGAGAGAAAGTCTCATTCCACCAGGTTTGGGATTTGACAAGCATATGGTAAGAAATAATTGAGGGGCAAGGGAGTGAGGGGTATAGGGAAAGAAGGAATTATGGTGTTGGGCCACTAAATATAAGTTGGATAAGACAGGAAGTGAAAATATGGCAGGATGGATAGAAAAGCTCTAGAGGAGTTATGGGACTCCTGGAGCCCAGATACCACAAACAGCGAGCTGAAGATAGGAGGTAATGGCTGGAAAATGAACCATGTGAAATTGGGATTTGGTGAGGTTGTATTTCTTGGTAATGACATCTGTACAGGCATGGGAACAAACTAGAGAGGAAGATATAATCCTGAAGTTCAAGGATTAGAAGGCTATATTACTGGAAGTTCTTTATTCCCAAGATTGCTACATGTTTATACATTCAATTCCTACAAATTTTCCATGTGTGAAAATGATGGTATTGACCCAGCCCTAGCTACACATTAAGATCGCCAGGGGAGAATTTAGGAAATAGTAATGCTGGTACTATACTAGAAAGATTGAATTAGAATATTTGAAGTTAAGAATATCTGTTTTAGAGTTTAAAAAGGAGTATAAAATGCAAATACATTCAGTCCAAGACTAGAAAAAGAGTGACAAAACAAACTCCTTCCCTGGTCTCCCACATTGCCCAACACATGATGTAAGTGATCAGATATTTTGGAATGAATTAATGAAATAATGCAGACTTTTTGTTCTCCAGTACAGTGCTTCTCAAAGTTGAATGTGTATAGGAGTCACCTGAGAAGCTTGTTAAAATGGAAATTCTGATTTAGCCAGTCTTGAATTTGGCTGAGTTTCTGCATATATACCACAGAATGTCAGGCTGTTGATGCATAGAGGACCCTCTGATTACCAAAGTGGTGAGGGATATTATAGTGTTACAAGATAGGCATTGCTGAAAAAGTGGATGCCAGACCAGGAGGGTGAATTAACTTTTGACCATCAGAAATTAATAAAAACTAATGCCTACTATTAAGCAATGCATGATGTTGATGAGCTTAACCCTAACTCTAATTCAGGACCTTCATGGGTGAGGCTGCTTTCACTTCCCATTTGTGTCACTTTTGTTTCCTCGAGCTGAACTGCAAATCTGGCCTCACCTGTAACCCCACCCTTGATTCCATCCCTCCCTAACCCAACATCCCAGTTTCTTTGCCCCATACTTTCCTTCCTTCTCCCCCCTGACTTAGAGTACAAGCACAGGAGAGAAGAAAACGGAAACTGACCAGTTGTGGAATTACCCACAAAATCACTGCTTGCATCTCAGAAATATCTGGGGTCACATACAAAGAAGAAATGACTGGCAAAGCCTGAGCCTATAAACATACCTTCTGTGGTGTTTGTTCCCAAAATGCATCAACTGAATGTAATCATAAGAAATCATCAGACTAAATTGAAATGAAAGACAACTGGCCTGTATTCTTCAAAAATGCCAAAGTCACAACAACAAAAACAAACAAAAAACAAACAAACAAACAAACAAAAAAAACAAAGAAAATGTGAGGAACCACTCTAGGATGAAGGAGAATAAAATGTTATAATAGCTAAGTGAAACATGAAATCCTAGACTGAAACTTGTTCCTGAATAGAAATGGTGATTGGGTCAACTCAATATTTGAATGAGTTCTGTGCATTGGATGATAATGTTATATCTTTGGATGGTTATAATCCGGTTATGCAGGACAGTACCTTTGTTTTTAGAGCAATGAGGTATGATGTCTGCAATTTACTCTCAAATGGTTCAGAAATACATGGAATAATGTGTGTGTGTGTGTGTGTGTGTGTGTGTGTGTGTGTGCATGTAGAGAGAGAGTGAGAGAATGTCAAAAGTATACAGAAATTCTTTGTACTCTTCTTACTTTCATCTTTTTGCACATTTGAAATTACTTGAAAGTAAAAGCTTAAAAAAACTTATTTTCTAACATCTTTTTCCCTTTTTTTCCAGAAATAATGGGCAGACATTACTGTGTAAGGTTTAAGGTGTTCATCATGATAATTTGATTTAGATATAATGTGAAATGATGACCACAATAGGTGTAATTACATCAATCATCTCACGTAGACACAATAAAAAGAAAAAGAAAAATTCTCCTTGTGATGAGAGCTCTTAGGATCTACTCTCTTACCAACTTTCCTGTATACCACATAGCAGTGTTAGCTATAGTTGTCATGTTGTACATTATGTCCTTAGTACTTATTTATCCTGTAACTGGAAATTTGCACCTTTCGACCACCTTCTTCCAACTCCCCCTTCCTCAACACCTTGTCTCTGATAACTATGAATCTGAGCTCTTTTTCTATGAGTTTGGTGGTGTTTTGTTTTAGATTCTACCTAAAAGTGAGATCATACAGTAGTTGTCTTTCTCTGACTTATTTCACTTAACAATAATGCCCTCCAGGTCCATCCATGTTGTCAGGAATGGTTAAGACTTACTAGCTTTTATGGCTGAATAATATTCCACTGTACATATATGCCACAAGTTCTTTATCCAGCCATCCATCAATGGGCATTTCTATGTCACAGTTATTGTAAATAATGTTGCTATGAACATAGCATAGCATAGGGGGTGTGTAAATATGTTTCTGAGTTAGTGTTTTTATTTCCTTTGGCTATCTTCCCATAATGGAATTGCTAGATCATATGATATTTCTATTTTTAACTTTTTGAGGAATTCCATACTGTTTCACATAGTGGTTGCACTAATTTATAATACCACTAACAGTGCACACTGGTTTTCTTTTCTTACATCCATGCCAACATATTCTATCTCTTATGTTCTTGGTGATGGCCATTCCAGCAGGTATGAGGTGATACTTCCTTGTGGTTTTAATTTGCATTTCCCTAATGACTAGTGATGATAAGCATGTTTTCATGTATCAGTTGGCCAGTCATATATCTTGTTTGGAAAAATGGCTACTCTTTATCAAAAATACTATGTGGCCTTTTTGAACTAAAAAGAAAATACAGGGGCACCTGGGTGGCTCAGTGGGTTAAGCCTCTGCCTTCGGCTCAGGTCATGATCTCAGGGTCCTGGGATAGAGCCCTGCATTAGGCTCTCTGCTCAGCAGGGAGCCTGCTTCCCCCTCTCCCTCTGCCTGCCTCTCTGCCTACTTGTAATCTCTCTCTCTATATCAAATAAATAAATAAAATCTTAAAAAAAAGAAAGAAAGAAAAAGAAAATACATATGAAAGAAAAGTATAGAGTACACTGTAATTCTAATCATCAGAACGAACTACCTTTAACTTTTTGGTATATGTTATTTCAATATTCCTAAGCTTTCTTATGATTGAGAAGTCAACATTAGTTCTCTTTTTAAAAATATTTTATTTATTCATTTGAGAGAGAGAGAGAGAGCACAAGCAGGGGGAAATGCAGAAGGAGAGGGAGAAGCAGACTCCCTGCTGAGCAGGGAGCCCATGAAGCTTGTTCCCAGGACCTGGAGATCATGACCTGAGTTGAAGGCAGATGCTTAACCATCTGAGCCACCCAGGCACCCCGTCAACATTACTTCTGGTAAGAACACTAGGTCCCTCCATTAGCAGAGCAAAGAAAATGAGCAAATAAAAAGGACTCCAATTTTACATCTTGAGAAGTTATCAAATGGCCATATTCCCTCACAGTCTCTCACAAAGAACAATTGCCCCTGCTGGTGCTGAGAATGACCTAAGGAGAAGGCAAGCTGCAGGTCACAGAGGGAACACACAGGATTCTGACTATATTAATGGATCCTGGTTGCACAACTATCTTAATGATAAACCTTAAGAATCTAAGAACTATGTTTTACAAGAAGTTCCAGTGCCATGGAGGATTAGAAAGAGGAACAGAAAAGTCTAAGCCAAATTAATTACAGAAGTTTGCACTTCATCTCTGTGGACTGGTTTCTAAAGATACAGAGTGTGGTAAATGAGAAATGATGATAACATAAACTGGAGCGGGGCGGGGGTGGGGGCAGGCATGGAAGAGCAGCCTGATGTTACGGGTTTTGGCAGGGACAGCTGGCAAGACTCAGTAGTTGGTTGGATGGTGTGAAGAGGGAGGACAGAGAGGTGAGGACAGGCAGATGAAACATGATGAGGAAAGAAAAACCACACACACACAATCACAGAAAGAATTCTAAACATAGTAAAAGCTCAAAACATCAACATAGTTTATCTTCTTTGAAGCATTACATTTGTTTGTACCTAAGAAAGCAACCTTGACTTGTGTGACTTTTCAAGTAAATGGATTTTGGTTAATCTTGGCCAGGTATCTGTCCCTGATATGGTTTGGTTCCTGGGCAAACTTACTTAACTTCATTATAATTTAAAGCTAGTTGCTAGGTAACTACATCCAGGGTTCTTTCTGGTCCCTAGATTGAGATATCTGTGCCAAAATGTAGGTAAGCTAATTTGAAGGTTAGAGAGAGTTGATACAATTTTATGAGAATTTTAATCATCTTCCATTTGTGGAACTATCCCTGTGTGAACAGTTATTTTACCAAGGAAGCTGAATGATCATTTGCCTGGTTTGCTTAGCCCTCTTTTTTTAAAACATGAAGAAATAGAGTAGACTCCTCCCAGTGAATGACCAACAACACCCTGTCCTGGATTTCATGAAGCAGAACAGTTACAGGAGAGTGAAGCAGTATCGTATGAGCTGAAACTACAAATACCTTTTCTTGCACCTTCTTGTTGAAGAAAGGGGATGTGTTGGTGAGGGAGAGAGCAGCTCCAGGAGGGTTGCCATGGTGATGGGCATGTAGGCAGATAAGTTAGGGGTCCTGGACAAAGTAAGATGAGACATAGCTTTTTTAACATAAAAGACATCGTTTTATGTTCCCCCAGCAATTTTGTGATCTATGCCTGACCAGCACTACTTGCCCAAGCACATTTTTTGCAGAACTGCCTGGAATATGTTCAAATTGCAGAAAAATAGACCACAACGGTTATATATTTTAAGGAAATAAAAAGAACACAAAAACTAATAATCTCTACTAACAGAACAGAAAATAGCCTGACCATATCAGAGACAATAAACCAATGGTAAAACTGTTTCTAAAGTAAAGATTGACCCATCTCACATTCTTCAGTCCTTTTTTGCAGGATTTAAACCCCTCTGAGCACTCAAACTCTGGATTAACAGGATCCAGAGAACTGTTGATGCTGACCCTTGCTGCCTTATGACCTCAATCAACCAGGACCTGGATTCTATTGGCTGAGGATGACTTTGGTCCCAATTCTACATGGAAATCTCCTTTGCCAATCCCTTTCATGAAAATGCATGCACCCTAAGCCTAAAGCCGCGCTGATTTCGTTGTTGTGCAGGTGGCAAGAACTGCTTTGAGAAATATCCCCACTGTTTTCCTTACTCGTTACAAGTAAAACCCTTCCTTTTCCCACTCTTTTGGCTAGACCTCCACCAAGAGGAAAGCCCAGTTTCAGGTTACAGGCTTAGGACCACTGACTTTGGCATTGGGATGCAGGTCCATAGGACACAAAGAAGAAATAGGACAACTAAATGTGGAAACACAGCGCCTTAAGGACAAATGAAAGGCATCCTACTTAGGAATTTGCTGGTCAGCCTTTCTGGGTCTAGTATGGGTACTGATTAGTGATTAGCAGCCTATGAACAAACTCATGTACTGTGCATATATTTCTCTAATGGCATGATGGAGCTATCAAATATAATGGTAAATACTTCCTGCACAGGAAAAAAAAAAAAAAAACTACAAAAAACCCCACAAAAATATAGTGTACCTGTAAAGACTATAGAGGAAAGTGTTAAGTGCCAATGATTATATAAGAGAAATTTAAAAAAAGAATGCTTTGGAAGACGTTACCATGATAAAGCCATGCATTAAAACATACTTCACAGGTGCTCCTGGGTGGCTCAGTGGGTTAAAGCCTCTGCCTTCGGCTCAGGTCATGATCCTGGGGTCCTGGGATCGAGCCCCACATCGGGCTCTCTGCTCAGCAGGGAGTCTGCTTTCCCTCCTCTCTCTCTCTGCCTGTCTTTCTGCCTACTTGTGATTTCTGTCTATCAAATGAATAAATAAAATCTTTTAAAAATAACATACTTCACAAATTATGGTTGAACAAAATATGCCTGAGATGTGGTGCATTTGGTGCAGTAAACAAAATCAAATGAGACCATGGAATGTTCTCCATAAAATCCTGATGGTGTGTTCAGTTACTCCCTTTTCTTTGATTTTATTTTTCTTATTAAAATCCAATCTATGACACATTTAAGATTTTCTCCCACCTAACAGTAACATGCACAAAGCAATAAGCTGCACACATCCTAGGGGAGATTACCAGACTCCTTATAACACCTCAATTGACATGATCTAAGATCATCATTGATTACACAGATATGACACACTGCCAGGTAGGAGTATGTGATATATGTTGATAACAGATACAAGAATGTTGGAAGTGAGTCACACAATTGTTTCCTGTTTTGCAGGGGGAAGAAAATTTTTTAAACAATTCAAAATTAAGCTTGAAGGAAAATTACTTCTACCCTGGACATCTAAAAACATGGGTGACAGCTCAGCCCATACCATTATAATTATTGAACTAAATTTGGTTTGCTTACAGTGATGCATTAGGCTTTTTAATTTACCAGTATTCTTGCCTGACAGCTCAAAAGCTAATTATCTTTTTTATGCTATTGCCAATGGCCATAGCTATTCTTAGAAGTATTCCCCTTTTCCAATGGAAACGTGCAGACAAACACACAAAGCACCCTAAATGATTAAGGATCTTCTTTTCATCTCTACTTATTACTATGGGAAAATAAGACTTCAATTTTTAAATATATTTACAAAGAAACTCATCATCTACTTAAGTGAAGTTAATTATTTTCCTTTGAAATGTATTACTGAAAATTAGTTAATTTTGAGGGACACCTAGATGGCTCAGTTGGTAGAGCATGCAACTCTTGATCTCCAGGTCATGAGTTTGAGCCCCACGTTGAGTGTAAAGATTACTAAAAAATAAAATCAAAGAAAAAAACAAAATCAATTCCAGCCTCATGCTGTCAGGGGACAGGACTTACTTGGTGGCCCTAGTACAATACTGTCATTCTTTTGAAAATTCCAGGTTTGAAAGATTCACCAATCAAAGGCAAGCCCATAAGAAACTCATCAGCTCATCCAGGAAAAGACAGGGAACAGGGAGTGATAGCAAAATAAATTCCTCAGCATGTACAAAGAAAGGGAGTTTACCTACTCAGCTTTGAAGGAGTGTGAGGGTTTCCCAGTAGACCCCAGGTGTAAGCTGCATCATAGAAGGGAGGGATAAAGAGCCATGTAGGGATGGAGGTAAGGAAAGCAGAAGATGAAAAATGGAAAGAATATTCAGGTAGTAAATGCAGCACATGGAAATGCTAGAGGTTAACAGCATGAAGCTTTGAGAAAAACCACTGCATTCAGCCTGATCAGCAGAATTTCTCCATGTGGGGTCCATAAGCCACCTCCACTTGAGTCTCCTTGTTTGTTGCAATGAAGCTTCCTGAGCCCTGAAACCCATGTACTAATCCAGAATCCGGACCCCAGGACTTTGGAACTATTCCAGAGAATTCATAAGCTCTGAATTATATAACCTCTAGCAAGACATAAGTATAGGGAGGAAGTGACAAAAGAGGTTTCTGGTGAGGTGAGCAGTGTTGGACCACAAGATCCCTGAACACTAAAGTTATGGGACTTCGGACTTTCCTGAGTGCAATAGAAGAGCCAAATCCAGAATCTACATAAGACCAAAAAGGGAACAGAATTCTACTTTAGTAAAAGCCCTGTAGAGGCAGCCTGGGAGAGACTTGGGCAGAGTCATCCAGGGGACAGAATAGCCGAAGAGAAATAGTAAGAGAGCAGAACTGATTATACCTGGTGATTGGTCCAATGGAATAGATGGCAGTGAAGGGGAGGGAACATGGTTTAAAAGACAGAGAGATATTAAAAATAATCCCTCCCTAGGATCCTAGTTTGAGTACTATGTATAGGATGCTGATCACAAGCGGTGGCAAGGAGAATAAGTTCAGTTGAGCTCGAAGCATCTACAGAACTTAGGTTCAGGAGACACATTTAGGATAGAGTTAGAGACAGAATCACCAATACACAGATGGCAATAGAAGCTTTGGGAAAATAAAAGCTTATGTTTCCACTTTTCTTCATACACTAGAAAGTGGACTTATTTCCCAATACTAAGAAAAAAAGGCGGTATCAGAGAATGTAGGAAATCTAAAACAGCCCTTATGAAGCTGCAAGAGAGAATGCCGAATAGGGAAACAGAATGCATTGAAGGTTCATCAAATATAGGAGGACAATTTTTAGTGGCTCCACTTGGGTTGACTGAGTGTTTCTTCCACAGCTCTTGCCCACCAGTGAGGCAGGAATGGAGAAAGAAGGCAGCTGGACTGCTAGGGATTCAGCCTCTCCAAAGAAGCAGAGGGACTATAGGGCCTCTCTGGTCTTGAAGTCTTCCTCCTAGATGCTATACTTACTCCCCAAATTCAGATCTGGGAACAAAAACCTGCCATGCTTCTCTTCAGTATGATTCTGCTTTGTTGCTTCCTTGTTCATTCCCCTGGGTGTACACATGCACACAAGCGCACTACTCCCACCACTTTCCTGTGAACATAAGTGCTATTCCTTGACTACTTACTGGCCCTACTTAGGTAGCAGTGAATGTTGAAATTTCCTCCAGTGTTATGGTTGTATTTGTCAATAGCCAAAAGGCTAGTGTGATGATAAGTAGAATAGCCATTTGAAGCTGTATTCTTTTTTTAAAATATTTTATTTATTTATTTATTTGACACAGAGAGAGAGATCACAAGTAGGCAGAGAGACAGGCAGAGAGAGAAGGGAAGCAGGCTCCCCGCCCAGCAGACAGCCCAATGCGGGACTCAATCCCAGGACCCTGAGATTATGACCTGAGCTGAAGGCAGAGGCTTAACGCACTGAACCACTCAGGCATCCCTTGAAGCTATATTATGAATTCATAGTTAAGTACTACTTCCATCTCCTTGTATCCAAGCATCTCCTTCTCTGCTCTCACCCTTTATAGATATCTTCTTCTGTATGTTTCCCATAATCTCCTACTTACTCCACAGAGCCAAGTATGTCTAAATCAAGTATAAATGACTTCCTTGACCCGCTCTGCATGCTGAACTGGCGCAGTGAGGGATGCTGTCTGGCCAAGCACACGAAGCCCAGATCCCAGAGCAGCTGGAAGTCAAGGAGTAAAGGGTAGAGAAACTCAATTTTTCTGGGTTCAGGACTCCTACACACACCCAGGTCCCCAGTTTGACTTACTTGTTGATTTCCTTTATTTTTTTAAAGATTATATTTATTTGAAAGAGAGAGAGAGAGCACAAGTGGTAAGGAGGGGGAGAGGAAGAGGGAGAAGCAGGTTCACCACTGAGCAGGGAGCCTGATGCAGGGCTCAATCCCAGGACCCCAGAACCATGACCTGAGCTGAAGGCAGACACTTAATGACTGATCACCCAGGCACCTCTATCATATTTAATTGTTTTAAGAACTCCTTCTTCTGTTCATACCCCTGTTCTTTTTTATGCATTCAATATTTAATCTCCCAGAGCACATTATATGGTTTTTTTTGAAGTTTTCCTCTGCTCCTGCATTGCAGACATTGCTTTTTCTTGATGTTTGTATTGGAGGTTCTCTTCTTTCATGTTGGTGATTTTCCTCAAATAGAATTCTTTGTGGTTTTTGATATTTAGGAGCAGGCACTAATAAAGATTGTTGGAGTGTCTAAGTATTTGGGCATACACATTAATTCCCAAGCCTCATTTAGAATAACTTGTCATTTAAGTGGGAGATCCCCAATTGTCAGAAAATATGAAGCATTTTGGGGTGACACTGATTTTCTCCAGAAAGCCATTGTCCAATCTCATGCTCATAGAGTATTAACCTGGTTGCTGATGCTCTAGAAGAGCAGGAGAGAGGGCTGGAGAATATTCCTTATTTAACATTTAAGCTTTCCCTTCTCAACTTTTAGTACTGCACCTCACTGCCCCTCAGCAGTGTTTGGTGTCCTTGTCTAGAGCCTCCCTCGTTCAATATTTCTGGAGAATGAACCCACAGTGTTCTGTAGGGGAGGAGGAATGGGAGAAGATAGGAGTCTGTCTTCATGAGTTTAAGAAAGAGACTTAAGTGGGAAAGGGTCATGCTCATTTAAAAGATGAGCAGCTGGCATCATCCTAATTAACATCACTTTGAGCAGCTTAATGATTTTCTTTTGGGAAATTACTTATCCACTTGTCACCTGCATGGCAAAGCAAATCAGGTGCCCGTTTCCCACTATGGAAGCAGAATAGCTACCTTCCTTCTTCCCTCCCTAGTACAACCAGGGAGGAGAGACATGAGTTAAACAGCCAATCACATGCCCTGTCCTTGAGGGTGCATGATATAGAGAGGCATTTTCATGATTGAATGTGGTGGTGGCATTCTGGCCACACTTTTCTGCTATAAAAGATTTTCTGTAAGTCCTATTTTCCAGCTCTCTGGAGATGCCTCCGTTCATTCCTGTCCATTCTTTTTTTAAAAAAAGATTTTATTTATATATTTGAGAGGTAGAGCAAGAGAACACGAGCAGGGGGAAGGGCAGAGGGAGAGGGAGAAGCAGGCTCCTCTGTGAGCAAGGAACCTGACCTGAGGCTCAATCCCAGGACCCTGGGATTGTGACCTAAGCTGAAGGCGGATGCTTAAGAAACTGAGCCACCCAGGCACCCCCATTCCTGTCCATTCTTGTTCAGAGTCAATCTGCAAGCTCCTGGTATCCTTCCAATAAATTTTCTCAAGTTAAAAAAAAAAAAATCTTGCCTGCTCTCCCACTATATTCACATCTCTCAAAATCTTCAGGGATTCTGTGACATAATAGGCCCACACTTTTTCCTGTCCATACAGTCCTCCTTTGTGGCTCTCAGCTGCAATGTAGTTATCATTCCTTCATTTGCTCTTCCAAATATTTTTGACTTCTCAGGTGTGTTATTTGCCTCTTGTCTTTTCTTTCTTCTTGTGGGTTGTCTCTTTTCTATTCCTTTATTGTCAATTCAGTGGACTTTGGAGAAAGGCTAGAGATGACCTCATGATTCAAGCCACCATGTGCCATCAAAACTCTATACGTACTGGGTACTCCATTTATGGATTTCTAGAGAGCATCAACATTGTAACTCAAGTAAAATGCAATTCTCAACAATCCAAGATGCAGAGGAAAATGTTATGACCAAATAAATAAATAATGATGTTAGATGAGGATTTATACTCTGGCAAAAATCCAGTTTGTACAGAAATCAAATCCTATTATAGCATTATGGGGAAGCTACATTATTCTGGATTGAGTTTTTGTGGCTGTGGATTGAGCCAATTATTTTAATTATACTCTTGGGAAAGCTATTGGAATTCAATTAAAGGTGATTGATTTCCATTGGCATTCAATTTAGCACATTGCTTTTGAGCAAAGAGACTTGATACTTGGCTTAAAAGTGTTAAGGCTATGGTTTGATACTGAGAAACAAAAAAATGTGAGCTTTTAGCAATCAAATTAAGAATTTCAGCAAACACCATGAAAACTCAGAGGCCCAGATTACATGAGGCTGCAAGGATCATTTATAACACAGATGCTAATATTCTTTCTAAGCAAATATGTTCTTTATTTTATTTTAAAGATTTTATTTATTTATTTGACAGACAGAGATCACAAGTAGGCAGAGAGGCAGGCAGAGAGAGAGGAGGAAGTAGGCTCCCCACTGAGCAGAGAGCCCAATGCAGGGCTCGATCCCAGGACCCTGGGATCATGACCTGAGCTGAAGGCAGAGGCTTTAACCCACTAAGCCACCCAGGTGCCGTTGTTCTTTATTTTAAAAATCTAGGTATCTGAACAGGAGGATGGCCCAATAAACTGAGGTAAATAAAAACCATAAAATACAGTGAATCCCTCCATAGGGATAAATATGGCCAGACCTCTAAGACATAGCGTTGGAGGTGGGGGACTGTTTAGAGAAGTAACCTCCAGGAAAGGGGGGGAATAAAACCCCTGAGACAAGACACTTTGATTAAAGGAAACTTTTAGATTTAACTATGTTAATTAATTATTGCAAGGAGAATTATTAATACATCACCTATATAGATAAAAGTGTTTTAAGAACAAATTTAGTTTTTAATTTATAAATGTTTTCTTGAAAACCTTTTCCATCATATGGTTTTCTAAACAAGCTGGGGTAAAACAATCACATGGAAAGGAAAAGTTTCTAGTTCTAGATTATACAGAATACGCACATCCACCCTGACCCTTCTACTGCAAACCAGTAATGAGTGTCCCATCTTTCCTCCACTGTGCCCTGGCCTAAGCTCAAGACAGCCCAAAACAAAGACGAGGACATATATTTTGTGATTTTTCTTCTAGGGGGTACCTATAATGGGAAAATCATGGAGACAGAAAGTAGAATAGAGGTTACAAGGGTTAGGGAGAGGAAAGAATGGGAAGTTATTGTTTAAAGTTTAGAGTTTCCATTTGGGATGATGAAAAAGTTTTGGAAATAGATAGTGGAGAGATTTGCACACAATGTCAAAGTACTTAATGCCACTAAATTGTACATCTAAAAATGATCAAAATGATAAACCTTATGCATATTTTACCATAATGAAAAAAATAGAACTGAAAGAAATAGAGAAATTCACAATTATAGTTGTAAACTTTAACACTCTCTTGGTAATAGAACAAGTAGAGAGAAAATGGATGCAGAATGGTTAAAAAAAGAACTGGACAATCAGTCATCTGAATGTAACTGGTATGTATAGAACATTGCACCTAACTGGAAAAAAATTTCTTTCCAGTACACATGAAACATTCAACAGAATAGACTGCATCTTACATTTTAAACAAACTCTAACAAATTTAAAACAATTAAAATTATACAAAGAATGTTATTTGAAAATAATGGAGTTAAACTACAAATCAATAGCAAGATAACAGAAAAATCTCCAAACACTTGTAAATTAACACACTTCTGAATAATTTGTGGGTCAAAGATCGCAAAAGATATTAGTAAACATTCTGGACTGAACAAACATAAAAGTATAGCACATAAACATTTATGGGATAAAGTTAAGCAATGCTTAGAGGGAGAGTTAGAGCATTAAGTGCTTGAACTAGAAAAAGAAAAGTCTCAGACCAATAGTCTATATTTCCACATTAAGACAGTAGGGAAAAGAAGCAAAGAAACAACAAGAAGAAGTTTTTTTTTTTTTTAAAGAGCAGAAACCAATAAAATGGAAAACCAAAACAAGATAATAAATGAAACCAAGAACTATTCTTTGAAACAATCATAAATTTGGTAAACCTCAAACAAGACAAAAAAAAAAAAAAAAGGAAAGACACAAGTATCAATATCAAGAATAAAAGGTGGGGGAGAGAAGGTGAAAGGGTGTGGAAGGGGACACGAAATGGAGTGTGAGGGGGGTCGGAAGAGAGATGGGAGGAGAGTTGGGAGGGAATGGGAGGGGAGATGGGAGAGAGGCAGGTGAGAAGCGAGAGGGACTCCACAGACCTTACTGGGAGGAGGAGAGAATGTTTTGATAAGTCCACACATATAAATTCAACAACTTTGATACATGAACCAATTCCTGGGAAAAAAATGTAAAACTTGAACTAAATGTCACAGCTTATAGATAAATCAGCTCAAAAAGGGCTGTAGACTTAATGTTTATATAAAACATAAAATATAAAGTTTTACCAAAAAAAATGGAGGAAATCTTTTTGACCTAGAGTACACATGATACTAAAAGTACAGTCCATAAAATAAAAAAGTTCTATTGATTAAATAACATTAAAGTTTTGAACTGAAGACATTGTTAAGAGATTAAAATCATTTGAACTGAGGACATTGTTAAGAGATTGAAAAGGCAACTTATGCACCAGGAGAAAATATTGGCTTGTATAAACAACTTGTGTTCATACTATACCAAAAAAAAAAAAAAAAATCCTATCTCT
This sequence comes from Lutra lutra, assembly GCF_902655055.1. Classification (NCBI taxonomy): domain Eukaryota; kingdom Metazoa; phylum Chordata; class Mammalia; order Carnivora; family Mustelidae; genus Lutra; species Lutra lutra. Next base: position 80,167,480 of record NC_062281.1, read on the forward strand.
ATATTAAGAAAACAACCAAATTTAAAAACAGATAAAAACTTCCATGTACACTTCACCAAAGGGGATATAAAGATGACAAATAAGCCTGCAGAAAAGATGTTCAACATTATTAACCTTGAGCGAAATGAGAATTAGAGCCACAGTAAGATTCACACCAGTTAAAATAACTAAAATGAGTGCCCATACCAAAAGCTAAAAGGATGGGAAACAACTGAAACTCTCCTACATCGCTGGTGGTAATGCAAAATCTCACAGCCACTATAAAAAATAATGTAGCGGTTTCCTAATAAGTTAAACCTACATTTTACCATATGACCCAATAATCCCACTCCTAGGTATTTGCCTTGTAGTAATCAAAATTTATATTCACAAATGGGCCCTGTGTGCCTCAGTTGGTTACCGGACTGACTCTTGCTTTTGGCTCATGTCATGATCGAAGGGTTGTGAAATCCAGCCACCTGTGTGGCTTACACTCAGCACCAAGTCTGCTTGAGATTTTCTCTCTCCCTCTGCATCATCCCCTCCCCCGCACTCCCTCTCTCTCTCTGTCTCTCTCTCTAATATAAAATAAATAAATATAATCTTTAAGAAATTATACTCACATGAATATCTTCAAATAAATGTTTATAGCTGTTCTTTCCATAATTGCCCAAAACTGAAAACAATCCAAATGTCCTTCAGTGGAGGAATGGATAAACAAGGAGGTCTAAATACAATGAAACAACACTGCAGCAATGAAAAGAAATGAACTATGAATATACACAACAACCTGGATGAATCTTAAAGCCATTATGCTGTGTGAAAGAAGCCAGTCTCAAAAGTTAACATACTGTAACTGTACTATATACTGTAACATGCATATTCTCAAAAACACAAAACCATAGTGACAGAGGACAGATAAATTGTTGCCAATGATTAGGTCTAGGAAGGAAATGATGACAAAGGGGCAGCATGAGGGACTCTTTTAGTGATAGAATTAGTCTATATATTGCTTGTGGTAGTGGCTACATGAATCTATATGTGTTAAAACTGGTAGAACTGCACATAAAACAAAAAGTCCAAAAACCTGATGGCAGCTTTCAATCCAACCTTTCTATATTTTTAAACTATTTTTGTCAATAGGTAATTAGAATTAACTATCAAATAAATTGAGTTCCTACTAGAAATTTCTGTATCCTTGAAATGCTATTTTTCTGGTTGGCCCTTATAATGTGCTGCACTCTGGAATTCCAGAAATTTATTTTTGTTAACCAAATATTTCTCACTTACTTTTGAGATTTCTTGGGCATATTTTTATGAAACTGAAATGTTCCTATTGCTTGTAATATTTAATAGTCAATAATTGTTTATTGATTATATAAACAAATTATTATATATAGAAATGTCATAAATTGCATTTTGTGACTTTCTATGGTTCAAAAATCTGTACTATACATCAACAGAAATAATTCCTTTGCAGTGTTCTTGAAAGCATTGCTCATTTTCCCTCCTATCTCCCATACATGTTACCTTTAAGTTTAAAAAGAAATCTAATGTCTTTACCCTTTATGGAACATCAAAATGCCCTTTATAAAGGGCTCAACGTGAATAGAGCTGTACTTTTTAGAAAGTCATATTTTCTGTAAACCCATTCCAATTAATCATTTCTCACTGGTTTCATAATTTTGGCTAAAACAAAAGCAAAAACAGAACACCTTTAACCACATCAAAAGGAACCCCAGAAAGATTAAGTCTTACTACATCATGAACCAAAAATAGATTGGGAAATGGTGAGTTGCTCAAAGAACAGAAGTGTGCTATGCTGTAGAATTATTTCAGTGTACGAATCACCAAGATTCTGTTTCATACCAAACATGTTTTTCTATTTCAAAATTTATTTAAACATATTCTAATACACAATTTGTTTGTCTTTCATTAGAACAGCTTCCCACCCACTTCTGGTAATCATATCACTGTTATTCCATTCTACTAAGATAAAAATTTGTAAATATTGTGCTTTTCTTTCTTATTCAACCTTTTTAAACCCTATTTGTGTCTTCTTTGGAAATGACTTATTTACCGCATTGTTTTAGGCCCTTTTCTCTGTGATACTACATTACTGAAATAGTCTTTTACTGGGCTACCTTGATTCGAAATTCCATCCAGTAGGCCAAAAAAATTATACAACTCCTATGTCCTGAATGTCCCTTCTCTGACTCCAAACTGATGCCCTTTATTTATTGAGTTAAATCCTAAATACTCACTTTGAGGAGTTTGAGGAGCTTCCATAATAACCCCCACCTTTTCTTTTGGTTCATTGTTATTGCTTGGTTTTAGACTTCATCCTCTGATCTGTCAAGAAATGCTAATCATTTTTTAAGTATGTATCATATTCAGTCTCGTTTCTCTGCCATTTCACTATAACCCATTGATTAGACAGCTGGATCTTTTTTTTTTAAATACTTTATTTATTTACTTGACAGACAGAGATCACAAGTAGGCAGAGAGGCAGGCAGGGGGGCGGGGGTGGGGGAATGAGGCTCCCCAACGAGCAGAAAGCCTGATGCGGGGCTCCATCCCAGGACTCTGAGATCATGACCTGAGCCGAAGGCAGAGGCTTTAACCCACTGAGCCACCCAGGCACCCCCAGATGCATCTTCTTGAAAGACTGGATCAAGTTGTGCCTCCGATAAGCCTTGTATGACCATGATAAACTTGCTTGAAACTTTGAGAGCTCTGAAAGTAATTTACTTATTAAAACACCCAACTGGGGGTACCAGGGTGGCTCAGTAGGTTAAGCCTCTGCCTTCAGCTCAGGTCATGATCCAGGGTCCTGGGATGGAGCCCCATATCGGGCTCTCCGCTCAGCGGGGGGGCCTGCTTCCTCCTCTCCCTCTGCCTGCCTCTCTGCCTATTTGTGATCTCTGTCAAATAAATAAATAAAATCTTTTTAAAAAATAAATTAAATAAAACACATAATTGTGCCTTTAATTATCCTTATGTTCCAATTTAACTATTGGCTTTTGTTGGCATTACAATTGTAAACACTTAAGGACACGGTTAGTTCTTAATGAGATGCAAGATAAACAACCAAAGAAAACAATAATGTTCCTATATAACTGCAATAACCAATCATAAAATGTAGTAAGAAAGAATCCCACTTACAATACAAAAACAATACTGCACCTAGGAATGTATTTTAAAAAACAAACAAACATGCAATTCCATTATAAAGAAACCTTTATTGAAGAACAGAACAGAAAACCACAAAAAATAAAGACATAACCATTGTTACTCTAAGAGTTTCAATACTTTAAAACAGTCAATACTCGCCGGGATGCCTGGGTGGTTCAGTTGGTTAAGCTGCTGCCTTCAGCTCAAGTCATGACCCTGGGGTCCTGGGATCCAGTCCCGCATCAGGCTCCTTGCTCAGCAGGGAGCCTGCTTCCTCCTCTCTCTCTGCCTGCCTCTCTGCCTGCTTGTGTGTACTCTCTCTCTCTGACAAATAAATAAAATCTTAAAAAAAAAAGTCAATATTTGCCAAATCAATCAATCTAAATCAGAGCCTCCAAAAATGCATATTTTGACAAGCTTTTTCTAGCTCATTAAGAAAATCAAGTGGAAAGAACTACCTAAACACTCATAGGGGGGAAAATTGTAATATAGATTAACTTGCTATAGCAGACAACCAAACATTGTATAATTATTCAATAATTAAAACTGTGTTGACTTGGAATAGCAATAGGAAAATGGTAAAAGTGATTCAGGAAGCAGAATTAGGCATAATATTGTTAAAACACAATTAAGTAGCATTTCAAATGGATAAAGAAAAGACGGCTGACTAGCAGGGGTTCCTGGGTGGCTCAGTCTATAAAGCGTCTACCTTTGGCTCAGGTAATGATCCCGGGGTCCTGGAATTGAGCCCCATGTCATGCTCTCTGTTCAGAGGGGAGTATGCTTCTTCCTTTCCCTCTGCCTGCTACTCTGCCTTGCTTGTGTTTTCTGTCAAATAAATAAATAAATAAAATATTAAATATATATATATATACATATATATATAGCAGTCTTATCTCATGTTTTCTAAAATCATAAATAACAGCTAGACTAAAATCTAAACATTAATAACCAAAACTAACATTCTACTTTCTGAAATTGTGATAATGGCAAAACAATTTGAAAAGGACTGTATGTTTATCACTGTAGAAGTAGTTAAATTAAGTATATTGTAACACATTCAGCCACAAAAGAGTAAGGTACATTTATTTGTCCTGACATTTAAAGTTTTGGAGACACACTGCTGCATGGAAAAAGTAAGTGAAATAAGTATATATAAATCTTGATCTTACTTATTTTTTTATTAATGAGAGATACAGATATATATAAGTTCATAGTGAAGGAGCTAGGATGCGAAGTACTAAGCAATAAATGCTGGTTGTCCAGGTAGGGGAAGTAGAGGTGGGTGTATAGGTAAGAGATGGAAAAGTAAAATAGACCTTCATATTTCACTAAGTGCTTTTGTATAGTTTAAAACAAGGACTTCTGTGATTAAATAAATAAATAAATACATTTAATTAATTCATACCAAAGAAAATATAGGAAAAGTGCCATTGCTTATTAATAGAAATGGCATTCAGAAAAACTATACAAACTTTTAAAAGGAAAACATGTACATATTTGATCACATAAAAACGTAAAACCTCTTTAGGTCAAAATAACCCACAAACAAAATAAAACACAAGTCATATCTGAAAGAAGTATTTTAAAATCGATTAACAAATGAAGGATAGTCATCACATATGAAGAACTATTATAAATGAGAAAAAGACCAATAATCCAATAGAAAAATGGACATCTGATATAAAAGGACATTTCACAAGATTACAAAATTACATATGAAATATATTAAAAGATGTTCAACTTTTTCAGTTATAAAAGAAATTCATATTAAAACAGTAAGTTTGTCCATCATATATATAAAATTTAAAAAAAATATTGATAATATTCAAAGTTGGTGAGTGTTGAGATTGACAGTCACTCTCAAGTTCTCTTCTTGTGAATATAAATTGAACCTCTTGGGACCACGATTTGCAATATTTTATTTTTTTTTAAGATTTTATTTATTAATTTGACAGAGAGAGAGATCACAAGTAGGCAGAGAGGCAGGCAGAGAGAGAGGGGGAAGCAGGCTCCCTGCTGAGCAGAGCGCATGATGTGGGCCTCGATCCCAGGACCCTGAGACCATGACCTGAGCCAAAGGCAGAGGCTTAACCCACTGAGCCACCTACGTGCCCCAAATATTTTAAAACATATAATTGGTCTACACTTTGACCCATAATTTCCAATCCTATCAATCTATCCCTAAAGAACTAATCACACATATGAAAAAAAAAAGATGCCTTTACAAAGATATCCAATACTGAAGTGTATATGATAGCAACTAACTGGGAGCAAGCTAAATATCCACTGACAATGTGATAGTTAAATGTTATGGATTATCTATACCAGGGAAATTTGTAGTCTATGAAGAGAACAACTATCAACATGGAATGATCTTGTTATACTGTTAAGTGAAAAATCACAAGAAAATATACATACTGTACTCCTTCCTAAGCTAGAAATAGATACTGCATCCATACATAGGGTTATGGACTGAATTGCTTCCCCCCCCAAAAAAAAAATTCAAATGTGGAAATCTTAACTGCCATACATCAGAATGTGACTGTGTTTGGAGATAGAGCCTTTTAAGAGGCAATTAAGGTAAAATGAGCCTGTTAGTGTGGGCCCTAATCCAATCTGACTTGTGTTCTTATAAGAAGAGGAAATTTGGACACACAAAGAGACCCGGGGGAGAAAAGATTATATGAGGACACAGCAAGAAATTGGCCATCTGCAAGCCAAGGAGTGAGGCTTCCAGAGAAACTGGCCCTGCCAACTGTTTGATCTTGGACATCTAGCCTCTGTAACTATAAGACAATAAATTGTTGTTTAATTCCCCCTCTCTGTGGTATTTGTTATGGAAGTCCTAGGAAAATAATACACATAGTAAGGATTTTAGGAAGATGTACACCTGACGGAAAATAGAGGTGGCTTCTAGAGCTCTGGAATGAGAGGGGAGAAAGAAGTTAAAAAGTATATATAATATATATTTTTTCCATATGCTTTCATGTTACTAGAGATGTTAGAGCAGACATTTATTTTTTTCATAATTAAAAAGGAAAAGAGGGGTGCCCAGGTGGCTCAGTGGGTTGGGACTCTGCCTTTGGCTCAGGTCATGATCTTGGAGTCCTGGGATTGAGCCCCGTGTCGGGCTCTCTGCTCGGTGGGGAGTCTACTTCCCCCTCTCTCTCTGCCTGTCTCTTTGACTACTTGTGATCTCTCTCTCTCTGTCAAATGAATAAATAAAATCTTTAAAAAAAAAAAAAAGAAAAAAAGAATACCACTTTGATAGGTAGGAGAACATTCATAGATGATACACAAAGTGATGTTTTAATACATTATATAATTTTTTAAACACTAGAATGTAGACAGTATGTTTTGAGATCATTTATGCAGGAATCTCATAGACTTTATATATGGAGTACATATTTTTGAAAAGACTTAAAATACCACTTCTATTTTCAGAGGGTACATTTTCAAAAAAAAAAAAAAAAAGAAAGAAAGAAAGAGAAAAAGAAAACTCACCAGCAAGTCTAATTTTAAGTCCAAGAACCCTGGGAGCCCTAGGAGACTTGTCTCCATTTCCTCTGTTCTATTTTCCTTGGTGCAATAAGTCAACACCACATTTTGCAAAATCTAAGTTATTCAGAATTAAATAAACATCACACCTATGAAACCAGAAACATTTGCACCCATAAAAGACAGCAGAATCTGCAATAAAGTTTCCCTGGCTTCATCAGACACAAATATTTCTATTATCACTGGAACACAGATTCTGATATGTCCTCTTACTGGACAGCTGGCTCTAAGAACTTGCTTTATGCCTAGATGGCTAAGGGACAAATTCAAGAAAAAGAAGCAGAGGGATGAACAAGTTGCCATTTCTTCCAATTCTACAGCAGCTGGAAATTTTAAATTGTTGACTGGAAGGATAAAAATTCCACTCATCATAATCTCAAAATCCCTCGAAATCAAATTTTAACCAGAGTGCCACCTTACATTCAACAGCCATCTCTATCCCCATCCCCAATGATTAGAGTTTTAGATCCAGTAGATGTTACATATTCATTAAACTGAATCTTATTATGTCATTTTGTCAATATAAAATTCTGATCTCTTTAGGCTGATTGCTTCATATCACTTTAACATTCAAAATCATAAAACAAATGAAACACCAAAAAGTATGGAAAAGAATGTGAAATATTTAAAATCTTCTTTTAGTATAAAATCAACTTCTATGTTTTTAACAGTATCCTTTAGAAGTGATGATTTTCTTCTCTTTCTACCATGACTTCATGGGGAAAGAATTAAGATAATATTTGACTTTTTAAGCACTGAAAACATTTTAAGAGTTTGATATATACCAGACATTGTGCAAGCAAATGGAAAGGGATCTGGCTGATAATGGAGTAAGGTTGTCAACAATTAGAAAGCTACCTGCAAAGTGGTAACTCAAGTAGTAGCAATATTACAAAGGTGTGACTGATGTAAGAACAGGTGCTTTATTCTTCTTGGAAAATAAAGGTCTGTGGGGGAGGTGCAGAGAGGCCTTCTCTGAAAATGCTAGCTTTGAGCTTTGGTCTGTAGGAGGTAATTCTGCGAGTACCTTGAGTATAGCTTTCCAAGCAGAGGGAGCAGCTCCCAAAAAGGCAGAGGTATGAGCACGATGGGTTTGGTGTTCCCAAGTAGCGCTGGAAGGGTGGTGCCCACCCAGCCTGGGGGAGAACACTGACCCCACTTGCTTGGGAAAAGACGGTGAACATGATTCCAATGCAGTTCTTTTTCTCACCACAAACCAAAAAATTCCTCCAAAAAGGAAAATTTCATGGGACCCTAGTGTCGTTTCCTTTTCAGTGTCCCTGGGCTGTGGGAGGGGAGCGTGGGGACCCGCTAACTCCCTCCATTCTGACCCCAAGGTCTCCCCAACACCCTCCAGGGCAGGTTCCGTTGAACAAGCTGAGCTTTCGAGAACGTGACCCGAGCATTGCACAGCCTCAAAACAACCTAGAGGCACCTTGGGACCAGTGCCCCAGGCTCCTAGATTAGGGCCACGAAAAGTGCAGCCCCATATAAGGACCCAGGAATGAAGGTGTCAGGCAGCTGGTGAGCAGGCGTTGTGGGACTCTGGAGATCCCTAAAGATTCTCTTGATCTTTGACAAAGAAGTGGTTTTATGTATTGTAATATGCGCACATTTCCGAATTGTTCACAACCTCAAAAGTAACTTAACAATTCTTCACTTTATGCTAATTAGATGATTTCTGTGAATATCCAGTGGTTTCTCACTAAAGGGCGGGAACCCATGCCCTTCTGTGCTTCCGCTGCTGGTTAATGAGTTAGTCGCTTTATTTGGGAAACACCGCACTCTTACTTGCATGCCATGATAGGTTAAATCCTGTCAAAGGAAAAAGGACTGAGGGCAGATGAAAAGAGAGCCTGCATGATGGAAATATTTTTTGAGATAAAAAAAGTACTTCAATTAAAGACATGGAGAAGATTTTTCCCCAAAAGAAAGATATTACTGCTCTGTCAGTAAAAGAAGTCCTTCCAAACTTAGTCCATGTTGCTGTGGTTAGCTGAGAAAGGACTGGAACCTCTGATTGTTGGGCTTTTCCAAGTAAAATTCTTCATGTGAGTAAATGTAGGTAGGAGGTTCTGGAATCTCAGTTACACGAGAGAAGCCAAAAGCATGCAGACCTACCAAAAAGCAGAAACTAAAATTAGTTGACATGAACCAACCATACTAGCAAAAGAGTTTTTTCAACTTTGAGACCAAAGGGAACACCTAAAGGCAGAAGTAGAAAAATACAAAGAATGTGACCTGGAAGTTATAGAGGAAATAGGCCAAGCAAATAAAGTAACCAAAGTAGCTGCTGACAGATGGTGTGATAATGTATTTGCAATAAAATCTTGGGCCAAAAGAGAATTTGAAGAAAATAAAACTGATTTTAAAAAAATCTTGGGGGGCGCCTGGGTGGCTCAGTGGGTTAAGCCGCTGCCTTCGGCTCAGGTCATGATCCCAGGTCCTGGGTTCGAGCCCCATATCGGGCTTTCTGCTCAGCAGGGAGCCTGCTTCCTCCTCTCTCTCTGCCTGCCTCTCTGCTTACTTGTGATTTCTCTCTGTCAAATAAATAAATAAAATCTTTAAAAAAAAAATCTTGGAATTCCAGAAGACTCTAAATAGACTGAAATGTTTAATATTGGTTAAGGACCTCTGTGCTAGTGAGTGTGTACATTTTTATATTATCCAGTTAAATGTACTGAATGGTTGTTTACCTAAAACTGTTTATCATTTTATTAATTTTAAATAAAATATGAAGTATATAAAAAGAAGAATCTCTCCTTCTTGCCTCCTGCTTCAAGCACTCTCTTTTATAATTTCTTTCATATTGTTCTGGCTTTGGTGTCTCACTTTTCCTGTGTGGTCATACCCTCTACCAACCCACCTCTTTTCCAGGTAGTTTATCCTTTGAGGAGGACTGCTTTGTACTAAAAACATGGCACACTCTGAGATGGCCTGGGGAGACTTCTCTACACTGGCTAAGACTCCTTCCCTGAGCTCCTTACATTTTTTTTAAATACATTTTATTCTTAAGTAATTTCTACAACCAACATGGGGCTCCAACCCACAACCCCAAGATCAAGAGTTGCATGCTCTACTGGCTGGCCAGACAGATGACCCCTTCAGCTGCTCATCTAACAGGACTCCAGCCCCAAGCGGATTGGACATTGGATGATATATGCCATACAAAGGTATTTGGACTTGAGCATAGAGGCCACTGAGATCCAACTAGTCTGAAACAGACACATCCCTCCAGTAACTAGATGGAGTATGGATCAAAAGAGGCCAAAGGCAGAGGTTCAATGACAAGCTTATCTTCAATTTAGTTGTTATATGAAATAACAACTGAAATTAATCTAAGGTAAGAAGAATAGATTTATGAGATATTTGGATTGTAAACAGCAATCTTTTTTCCTGACCAGGTATAGTCAGAGTGCAGAGAGAGAAAGAAGTTGAAGATCTCCTTCAGGTGATCACCTGCACCCCAGCTTTGTGGGATGCCTCAGTTGAGATATGGAACACGGGAAAAAGAAGTTCAGAGGAAATATACACTTAATTTTAGACCAGGCACATGTGAGGTATCTTTAAAATTTTGTCAAAATCATATAAGAGTAGAAATAAGAAGCAGATTGTTTTAAATTTGAGCAATATTCTTGGGCAGTTATGTACTATTATAGCACTGTGCTTTTATTTTTTTATTTTATTTTTTAAAGATTTTTATTTATTTATTTGACACAGAGAGAGAGAGATCACAAGTAGGCAGAGAGGCAGGCAGAGAGAGAGGGGGAAGCAGGCTCCCCACTGAGCAGAGAGCCCGATGCGGGGCTTGATCCCAGGACCCTGAGATCATGACCTGAGCCGAAGGCAGAGGCTTTAACCCACTGAGCCACCCAGGTGCCCCTAGCACTGTGCTTTTAAACACTGTATTATTTGCAGTAAATTGGGGGGCTTTTATATTTATTTATTTATTTATTTTAGAGAGAGCATGCCTGAGAACGAGCCTGAATAGGAGGAAGGTCAGAGGGAGATGGAGAGAATCTTAAGCAGACTCTCTACTGAGGACCCTGACATGTGGGGCTTGTTCTCACTTGATATCATGTCCTGTGCTGATATCAAGAGTCAGACACTTAACCAACTGAGCCATTCAGGCGACCAAGTAAAGTTTGCTTTTAAAATTTTAACAAGATGGGTATGAGCAGTAATATTAAATGTTAATATAATACCTGCTATTAATTAAAGTATTAATTGTATGTCTGTCATTTCAAAAATTATTAGTAATTTATTTTTATTTTTTTGAAGACTTTATTTATTTATTTGACAGAGAGAGAGAGAGAGTACAAGCAGGTGGAGTGACAGGGAGAGGGAGAAGCAGGTCCTGCTGAGCAGAGAGCCTGATGTAGGGCTTGATCCCTACATTGGACCCTGAGATTATGAGCTGAGCCGAAGGGAGCTGCTTAATCGACTGAGCCACACAGGCATCCCTGTTTTCTAAATCTAAAGCTATTATGGGAATACCTGGATGGCTCAGTCATTTAAACGTCTGCCTTTGGCTCAGGTCATGTTCCCAGAATCCCTGGATTTAGCTCGGCCTCAGACTCCCTGTTCAGCGAGGAGTCTGTGTCTCCCTCTGACCCACCCCTTTCTTGTGTTCTCTCTCTCTCTCAAATAAATAAATAAATAAAAACTGGCTAAAATTTTTCTGCATGAATATGAAAAAAATATTTTTGAAAGAAGATACAGGTGGGTAAATGATCTAAAAGCACACATAACTACAATATGTGAAGAACTTACTAAGTATACTACTATGCACTTTATAAACAATTACAAAACTTATTCCTCAAAACAACATGAGTTCTTATTGTCTTTATTTTATGAATCAATAAACTTTATCCCAAAGTAGCACCATCCCTATCCCAAATTATACTAGCAGGATTCTCAGGAGGTTTATATGACCCCAAGTTGCATTCATGCATCCACTGAACAAACATTTTAGTGTCTGCTGGTTGACAAGGACTGCTCTAGGCAGGGGTATGGAGCAGTGGAAAAAAAAAAAAGTAGGGTACCTGGGTGGCTCAGTGGGTTAAGCCGCTGCCTTCGGCTCAGGTCATGATCTCAGGGTCCTGGGATAGAGCCCCGCATCGGGCTCTCTGCTCAGCAAGGAACCTGCTTCCTCCTCTCTCTCTACCTGCCTCTCTGCCTGCTTGTGATCTCTGTCTGTCAAATAAATAAATAAAATCTTTAAAAAAAAAAGTAAAAAATCTCTACTCCATTGGAACTTGCATTCTAGTGGGAGAACAGGTAATAAATACAAAAATAAGTAAAATAATATGCTATTAAAAGATAAATACTTGGGAGAAAAAAAATAAAGCAAGGAAGAGGAACAGCCAGTGACACAGTCAGAAAGGCTGAGGCTTTAAACAGGACAGCCTTGGAAGGTTTCATCATGAAGGTCACATCTGAACAAAGGCTTAGAAGCACTGAGTGAGAATAATTTTCTTGAGGATATATGGAGGAAGAGCAATACAGGGAGCAGAATGGGAATGATGCCATGACACTTAGGTGAAACATGTCCAGTGGTCAAGAGTATCAAAGTGACCAAAATAAGGAAAGTAGCAGGAGTGAAACCAAAGAAGCTTCTACCCTGAGATTAGATGATGTTGGAGGGTTTGAACAGAAGGATAACATGCCCTGAATTCAGCTATAAAGTGACACTCTGGTTGACAATAGACTGGTGGAAGGAGTAGGGGGAAGAGAGCAAGCAGACAGAAGAGTTAATGGTACATTAAAATAGTCTAAGTAAGATAGATGATGGTGGTGGCTTAGACCAGGGCATAGCAGTGGAGGAGTGAGAAGTAGTCAGATTCTGGATATTTTGAAGGTAGAGCCAAGAGAATTTCCTGATCATTAAATTTGAAGTGTGAGAGGAAAAAAAAAATCAAGGGTAACTTGGAATGTGGGGCCAAGCCAAATGGAAAATCAAGTTGCCAGATGCAGGAGATTTTGGAGAATCAATATTGTGGTTTGGGCATATTTTGAAGATTTCACGTAAAACACCAGATATATGATCAGAGTTTAGAGGACAGGTCTGAGCTGAAAATAAGGATTTGGGAGTAGATACTATATTGCTGGTATCTAACACCATGAACCTAAGTGTGATATAGAAGAGGTTCAAAGAGAAATGAGGAGGCTCAGCAGGGGAGATGCAAAAGAGAAGAACATGAGATCCTGGAGGAAACCCAAGTGAAGAAAAATCTTCAAGGATCAGAGATAATCAGTTACATCCAAGTCTGCGTGGGGACAGGGAAAGGACATTGGTTTCACATACTGCAGTTATTGGGGCCTACGAATAAAACAGTCTCTGAGCAGTGGTGGAACAAAACATTTTCAAGTAGTTTGAGACACAATGGCAAAAAAGGGGTTGGAATAAACATGGATGCAAAAATCCTCAACAAACATTAGCAAATCAAATCCAACAATGTATTAAAAGAATTGTACACAATAACTAAGTGGGATTTATCCTAAGTGTACAAGACTGGTAGAAGGAGTAGGGGGAAGGAAGGGGGAGGAAAATCAATGTAATATACCACATCAACAGGCTGAAAATGAAAAAAAATCATATTAGTGTCAATAGATGCAAAAAAAGCATTTAATAGAATCCTACACGCATTCATGATAAAAGTTCTTAGTAAAGTATGAACAGAGGGGGGATCTTCTTCACCATGATAAGGAATACCTATGAAAAACCTACAGCTGGGTGGCTCAGTGGGTTAAAACCTCTGCCTTCAGCTCAGGTCATGATCCCAGGGTCCTGGGATTGAGCCCCACATCGAGCTCTCTGCTCAGTGGGGAGCCTGCTTCCTCTTCTCTCTCTCTCTCTGCCTGGCTCTCTGCCTACTTGTGGTCTCTGTCCATCAAATAAATGCATAAAATCTTAAAAAAAAAAAAGGAAAACCTACAGCTAACATCATACTTAATGGTGAGAAATTCATTATTTTCCCACCCAGATCAGGAATAAGGAAAGGATGTCTCCTCCCAACACCCCTTCCTAGAGGTTCTAGCTAATGTAACAAGACAAGAAAAGGAAATAAAAGGTATACAGCTTGAAAGGAAGAAAAGGAATTGGAGACAGTAAGGAGGCAACTATTTCATAGTTTCGGTTCAAAAGGTGGTAGCTAGAGGACAAATATGTTTATTTGTGTTTTTAAGATGGTAGCAGTAAGAGTGCCTGGATGGCCCAGTCGGTGGGGCAACTGTCTTCCACTCTGGTCATGATCCTGGAGTCCCAGGACTGAACCCTGCATCAGGCTCCCTGCTCAGTGGGGAGTCTTCTTTTCCTTCTGCCCCTCCCCCTGCTGATGCTCTCTCTCACTCTCTCTCTTGCTCTCTAATAAATAAATAAAATCTTAAAAAAAATATGGGAGCAATCATTAAGCATGCAAAGAAAGGATGCTAAAGAGAGGAGAATTGCTGAAGAAATGTCCCTAATCAATACTATGTCTCTAGCCACCTAGATGCTAAGAACCATCTATGTATGGTGATTTTGTCATCACTGGCTGTTTTTAAACATGATCCTCTATAAGATCTCTTTTTTTTCTCTTTCTCTCTCTCCATATCTCTTTCTTACTTTCATGGTTTTTTTTTTTTCCTTTTTGGACATTTCTCTAGTATTTTTTTAAATCCAAGACAGGGGGCGCCTGGGTGGCTCAGTGGGTTAAAGCCTCTGCCTTCCGCTCGGGTCATGATCCCAGGGTCCTGGTATCCAGCCCCACGTCCGGCTCTCCGCTCAGCGGGGAACCCGCTTCCTCCTCTCTCTCTCTCTGCCTGCCTCGCTGCCTACCTGTGATCTCTATCTGTCAAATAAATAAATAAAATCTTTAAATCCAAGACAGAAGTAACTTTTGAAATTATTTCTCCTTTAAGGATACTGACAATAACAATTTTATGATGGGTATCTTGGTAATCCTATGCAAGTTCTTTTAAAAAATCTTATGCAAAACTAGAAAAAGTTGGTATAGTTGCTTTTGTATATATGTTGTATAACATATATGATAAAATTTAATTTTATTGAACTAACAGAACCACTTTCGCATATTTAAATCGCTTTCTCTAGCAATCCAACCTATATTTCTAACCCATGTCTACCTATAATTTTTTTTCTTAATTTTATTTCAAAGAATGTAACGTAAGTTACACTGACATGCACTGTTTATTGCAATCCATGTGTGACTACTGACACAGATTATGCCATAGATAAAGCACATCAATCAATAATATTATCAAGAATCATATTTCTGATAATATATTGGTATAAATCTATGTTAGTATAATAAGATATATATATATATATGTTTTCAACTAATGAGAGGAAACCATGGAGACAGATAAAAATCACAGAATCTTGTAAAAAAATTATTTTTATCTTTTTAAAAGCTCCCTCCCATTAAATCTTCACCAAATCTAGTAAAGAGCACAAAATTGATTGACTAAGGGACTACCACGCAACCCTATCAGATACAATTAGCACTGTTTTAAAATAGATGAGGATGAATGAGGAAAAGCAGTAGCCCTGGATAATCTCCAAACTGAATGATTAATAACCACTGAAGAGCAACTGTGATTCAGGGAAAAGCTAATAATCAGATCCCAAGGCCTACATTTATTTTTTTTTCAATTTATAACATTCTTATTTTTTAATAATAGCTTCACCTTATTTATTTTTTTTAGTCACCAAATACTACTTCATTAGTTCTTTATGTAGCATTCCATGATTCATCATTTGTGTATAACACCCACTGCTCATTGCAATATGTGCCCTCCTTAATACACATCACCAGGGTCACCTCGCCCCTCACCCCCTCCCCTCTGAAACCCTCAGTTTCTTTCCCAGAGCCCATTGTCTCTCATGGTTCGTCTCCCCCTGATTCCCCCTGCCCTTATTTTTCCCTTCCTTCTCCTAATGTCCTCCATGCTATTCCTTATGTTCCACATGTGAGTGACCGTATGATAATTATCTTTCTCTGCTTGACTTATTTCACTTAACGTAATCCCCTCCAGTTCCATCTGTGTCTATGCAAATGGTGGATATTCATCCTTTCTGATCATGAAGTAATATTCCATTGTATATATGGACCACATCTTCTTTCTTTTTAATTTTTTTAATTTATTTTCAGCGTAACAGTATTCATTGTTTTTGCACCACACCCAGTGCTCCATGCAATCTGTGCCCTCTCCAATACCCACCACCTGGTTCCCCCAACCTCCCACCTCCCGCCCCTTCAAAACCCTCAGATTGTTTTTCAGAGTCCATAGTCTCTCATGGTTCACCTTACCCTCCAATTTCCCTAAGCTCCCTTCTCTTCTCCATCTCCCCATGTCCTCCATGTTATTTGTTATACCCCACAAATAAGTGAAACCATATGATAATTGACTGTCTCTGCTTGACTTATTTCACTCAGCATAATCTCTTCCAGTCCCATCCACGTTGCTACAAAAGTTGGGAATTCATCCTTTCTGATGGAGGCATAATACTCCATAGTGTATATGGACCACATCTTCCTTATCCATTCGTCCGTTGAAGGGCATTTTGGTTCTTTCCACAGTTTGGCGACCGTGGCTATTGCTGCTATAAACATTGGGGTACAGATGACCTATCTTTTCACTACATGTGTATCTTTGGGGTAAATACACAGTAGTGCAATGGCAGGGTCATAGAGAAGCTCTATTTTTAATTTCTTGAGGAATCTCCACACTGTTCTCCAAAGTGACTGCACCAACTTGCAATCCCACAAACAGTGTAAGAGGGTTCCCCTTCCTCCACATCCCCTCCAACACATGTTGATTCCTGTCTTGCTAATTTGCTCCATTCTAACCAGTATAAAGTGGTATCTCAATGTGGTTTTAATTTGAATCTCCCTGAAGGCTACTGATGATCAACATTTTTTCATGTCTGATAGCCATTTGTATGTCTTCATTGGAGAAGTGTCTGTTCATATCTTCTGCCCATTTTTTGATATGATTATCTGTTTTGTGTGTGTTGAGTTTGAGGAGTTCTTTTTTTTTTTTTTTTTAAAGATTTTATTTATTTATTTGACAGAGAGAAATCACAAGTAGGCAGAGAGGCAGGCAGAGAGAGAGGAGGAAGCAGGCTCCCTGCTGAGCAGAAAGCCCAATGTGGGGCTCGAACCCAGGACCTGGGATCATGACCTGAGCCGAAGGCAGCGGCTTAACCCACTGAGCCACCCAGGCGCCCCAAGTTTGAGGAGTTCTTTAGAGATCCTGGATATCAACCTTTTGTCTGTACCGTCATTTGCAAATATCTTCTCCCATTCCGTAGGTTGCCTCTTTGTTTCGTTGACTGTTTCCTTTGCTGTACAGAAGTTTTTGATCTTGATGAAGTCCCAAAGTTCATTTTCGCTTTTGTTTCCTTTGCCTTTGGAGACATATCTTGAAAGATGTTGCTGTGGCTAATATTGAAGAGGTGACTGCCTATATTCTCCTCTAGGATTCTGATGGATTCCTGTCTCACGTTGAGGTCTTTTATCCATTTTGAGTTTATTTTTGTGTACAGTGTAAGAGAATGGTTGAGTTTCATTCTTCTACATATAGCTGTCCAGTAATCCCAGCACCATTTATTGAGAGACTCTTTTTTCCACTGTATATTTTTTTCTGTTTTGTCAAAGATTATTTGACCATAGAGTTGAGGGTCCATATCTGGGCTCTCTACTCTGTTCCACTGGTCTATGTGTTTGTTTTTATGCCAGTACCATGCTGTCTTGGTGATCACAACTTTGTAGTAAAGTTTGAAATCAGGTAACGTGATGCGGCCAGTTTTATTTTTGTTTTTCAATATTTCCTTAGCGATTTGGGGTCTCCTCTGATTCCAAACTAATTTTAGGATTATTTGCTCCAGCTCTTTGAAAAATACCGGTGGAATTTTGATCAGAATGGCATTAAAAGTATAGATTGCTCTAGGCAGTATAGACATTTTAACAATGTTTATTCTTCCAATCCAAGAGCATGGAATGGTCTTCCATCTTTTTGGGTCTTCTTCAATTTCTTTCATGTGTTCTGTAGTTCCTCGAGTACAGATTCTTTACCTCTTTGGTTAGGTTTATTCCCAGGTATCTTATGGTTCTTGGTGCTATAGTGAATGGAATCGATTCTCTAATTTCCCTTTCTGTATTTTCATTGTTAGTGTATAAGAAAGCCACTGATTTCTGTACATTGACTTTGTATCCTGCCACGTTGCTGAATTGTTGTATGAGTTCTAGTAGTTTGGGGGTAGAGTCTTTTGGGTTTTCCACATAAAGAATCATGTCATCTGCGAAGAGAGAGTTTGACTTCTTCATTGCCAATTTGGATACCTTTTATTTCTCTGTGTTGTCTGATTGATGTTGCTAGGACTTCTAATACTATGTTGAACAAGAGTGGTGAGAGTGGGCATCCTTGTCGTGTTCCTGATCTCAACGGGAAGGCTGCAAGCTTTTTCCCATTGAGGATGATATTTGCTGTGGGTCTTTCATAGATAGATTTTATGAAGTTCAGGAATGTTCCCTCTATCCCTACACTTTGAAGCGTTTTAATCAGGAACTGATGCTGGATTTTGTCAAATGCTTTTTCTGCATCAATTGAGAGGACCATGTGGTTCTTCTCTCTTCTCTTATCAATTTGTTCTATCACATTGATTGATTTGTGAATGTTGAATGAATCCCACCTGGTCATGGTGAATAATCTTTTTAATGTGCTGTTGGATCCTGTTTGCTAGGATCTTGTTGAGAATCTTAGCATCCATATTCATCAGTGATATTGGTCTGAAATTCTCCTTTTTGGTAGGGTCTTTGCCTGGTTTGGGGATCAGGGTAATGCTGGCTTCACAGAAAGAGTCTGGAAGTTTTCCTTCTGCTTCAATTTTTTGAAACAGCTTCAGGAGAATAGGTGTTATTTCTTCTTTGAAAGTTTGGTAGAATTCCCCAGGGAAACCATCAGGTCCTGGGCTCTTGTTTTTTGGGAGGTTTTTGATCACTGCTTCAATCTCGTTACTAGATGTCGGTCTATTCAGGTTGTCAATTTCTTCCTGGTTGAATTTTGGGAGTTTATAGTTTTCCAGGAATGCATCCATTTCATCTAGGTTGCTTAGCTTATTGGCATATAACGGTTGATAATAACTTCTGATGATTGTTTCTACTTCCTTGGTGTTAGTTGTGATCTCTCCCTTTTCATTCATAATTTTATGAATTTGGGCTTTCTCTCTTTTCTTTTGGATTAGTGTGGTCAATGGTTTATCGATCTTATTGATTCTTTCAAAAAACCAGCCTCTATTTTCATTGATACGTTCTACTGTATCTCTGGTTTCTACCTCATTGATCTCAGCTCTAATCTTGATGATTTCCCTTCTTATGTGTGGAGTTGGTTTGATTTGTTGTTGATTCTCCAGTTCTTGAAGGTGTAGAGACAGCTGGTGTATTCTGGATTTTTCAACTTTTTTGAGGGAGGCTTGGATGGCTATGTATTTTCCCCTTAGGACCGCCTTTGCTGTATCCCATATGTTTTGGACCAAAGTATCTTCATTCTCATTGGTTTCCATGAATTGTTTCAGTTCTTCCTTGATCTCCTGGTTGATCCAAGCATTCTTAAGCTAGGTGGTCTTTAGCTTCCAGGTGTTTGAGTTCCTTCTGAACTTTTCTTTGTGATTGAGCTCCAGTTTCAAAGCATTGTGATCTGAGAATGTGCAGGGAATAATCTCAGTCTTTTGGTATCGGTTGAGTCCTGATTTGTGACCCAGTATGTGGTCTATTCTTGAGAAGGTCCCATGTGCACTTGAGAAGAGTGAGTATTCTGTTGTTTTAGGGTGGAATGTTCTGTATATATCTCTGAGGTCCATCTGGTCCAATGTGTCATTCAATGCTCTTGTTTCTTTATTGATTTTCTGCTTCGATGGTCTGTCTATTTCTGAGAGAGGCGTGTTAAGATCTCCTACTATTAATGTATTCATGTCAGTATTACTCTTTATCTTGATGAACAGTTTTCTTATGTAATTGGCTGCTCCCATACTGGGGGCATAGATATTTACAATTATTAGATCATCTTGGTGGATAGTCCCTTTAAGAATGATGTAGTGTCCTTCTGTATCTCTGACTATAGTCTTTAGTTTAAAATCTAATTTTTCTGATATAAGAATTGCTACCCCGGCCTTCTTTTGAGGCCCTTTGGCATGAAAGATGGTTCTCCATCCCTTCACTTTCAGTCTGGGTGTATCTTTAGGTTCAAAATGGGTCTCTTGTAGACAACATATGGATGGGTCCTGTCGTTTTATCCAATCTGCAACCCTGTGTTGTTTTATGGGCGCATTTACGCCATTCACATTGAGAGTGATTATTGATAGATGTTTTTATTGACATCGTGTTATCTTTGAAGTCTTTCTTTCTGTAGATTGTCTCTATATTTCTGTTCAATGCTATTCTTAAGATTTTTCCTCTTTTATAGAACCCCCCCCTTACTATTTCCTGCAGTGTCGGCTTGGTGGTTGCATAGTCTTTTAAGCCTTGCAGGTCTTGGAAACTCTTTATCTCTCCATCCATTTTGAATGTCAGTCTTGCTGGATAAAGTATTCTTGGCTGCATGTTCTTCTCATTTAGTGCCCTGAATATATCTTGCCAGCCCTTTCTGGCTTGCCAGGTCTCTGTGGACAGGTCTGACGTTATTCTGATGGGCTTTCCTCTGTAAGTAAGGAGCCTCTTTGTCCTAGCGGCTTTCAAGAGATTATATCTACAATTACGATTCCTCAATTTGACTATCAGGTGCCTTGATGTTTTTCTGGAATCTACAATCTTGGGTGGAGACCGTTCGGCCTCTAGTACATGAACGCTGGTTCCATTGGCGAGATTGGGAAAATTTTCATGAAGAACTTGTTCCACTATATCTTCTAGACTTCTTTCTTTCTCCTCCCCTTCAGGGATTCCAACAATTCTGATGTTGGAATGTTTCATGGCATCATTTATTTCCCTGATTCTGTTTTCATGGCCTCTAAGCTGTTTATTCCAGGCTTCCTCCTGATCCTTTCTCTCTATCTGTTTGTCCTCCAGATCACTAATTCTATCTTCTGTCTCAGTTACCCTAGCTTTGAGAGAATTTAGATTAGGTTGGAACTCATTGAGAGCATTGTGAACATCAACTCTGGTCGCTTTCAGTTCAGCCCTAATCAATTCTGTTTGGTCATCCATGGCTTTCTCCAACCTAGCTATTGCCTGGATAATTGTTAGCCTGAATTCTCTTTCTGACATATTGTCTATGTTGATAGCCATTAGCTCTGTTGCAGAAGGCCCATCCTCTATATTTTTCTTCTGTTGGGCATTCCTCCTCCTAGTCTTTTTGGTGAGAGATGGCTGAACAGATGTAGCTGGATATATCAACCGTGGTGCAGTCAAGGTGCACCCTGGAACACTTCTGAGCAATCAGGATTCCCCACCCAAACAAGAGAAAAAGAAAAGAAAAAGAAAAAAAGAGAGAGAGAGACAGGAAAGGAAGGAAGATAAAAGAGAAGGTTCAGCCCAAATGGGCCCCAAGGTAAGGTTTATGAAGTATACAAACAAAAACAAACAAACAAAAAGACTGATAAAAGTATATGACAAGAGAAAAAAAATATATATATATATGCAAATAAAGGAAGAACCTCGTCAAAAAGAACCCCAAGTGTAAGATTT
This sequence comes from Lutra lutra, assembly GCF_902655055.1. Taxonomy (NCBI): domain Eukaryota; kingdom Metazoa; phylum Chordata; class Mammalia; order Carnivora; family Mustelidae; genus Lutra; species Lutra lutra. The sequence continues at coordinate 80,188,875 of NC_062281.1, forward strand.
ATATACTATCAGGACAAACACAAAAACACAGAAACACTGGTGGAAGAAAAAGATGGGAGAGTGGTTATAAATTCTCAGTGTGGGCGAGGAATGTTGTTTTGATTCTTCCTGGATGTTTCTTGATATCTTTGTTAAAGGACTCAATTTTCCTAAGATAAAGGGGGATTAAAAATTGGTTTACCTATAGGGGTAGTATTGATTGGGGAAAGGGGATTACTTTGAAGTTTAACTCTATATGAATATTAGAAAATAAAAATCAAAAAGTAATAAACTAGATGAAACTAAACTAAAATTAAAAAGAAATTTAAAAAATAGAAATACAAAAGAAAAACACAGGTGTATATATCAAAAAGTTCAGGTTACAAGGTTATTATGGAATTTGATGTACTGGACAGCTCACTGTGATGTTAAATAGGTTAAAAAATTATCTATATATCGGGGCGCCTGGGTGGCTCAGTGGATTAAAGCCTCTGCCTTCGGCTCAGGTCATGATCCCAGGTTCTTGGGATTGAGCCCCGCATGGGGCTCTCTGCTCAGCAGGGAGCCTGCTTCCTCCTTTCTCTGTGCCTGCCTCTCTGCCTACTTGTGATCTCTGTCTGTTAAATAAAATCTTAAAAAAAATTATCTATATTAAAAAAATGAGCCAAAATAGTGGGGACAAATTAAAAATAAAAGTTGTACTATGAAGTAGTGGTGGTTGTTCTCTTGTAGTCTTTTTTTTTTTTTCTTTCCTGGTTGGTTTTCTGGGGGAGGGGCCTGCCGTGGGGGTTTTCAGTCAAAGATGTTCCCTGAGTTAAGTCCTCCTGCCTCCCTCAAGGGGGTGGGCTCTGAGGAAACCGGTTTTTTTAGGCTTTTGTTCTCTGGAGGTTTTTATGTTTGTTCACTTTTTTTTTTTTCTCTTGCCTTGACCGCTTTTGATGTTTTTGTAGGTTTAGAGGAAAGCAAACTGCACCCTGACCTCCCTCTCAGAGAGAAGCCTCAGTCTGGCTGCAGAGCCCATATAAATTCCCCCTTGGCTGTGGGCAGAGCAGGTTCTGAGTCGTGGTCCCTGGGGACGCAGGATCTTCTGCTTGTACCCAAAACCATGACAGCGATGGCTGTCTGGGCAGCTCCAGACTGCTACAGAGGTTCCAAGCAGTGATTGCACACTGAGATTTTCCCACTGGCCGGGCTTGGAGTGCCTTGTCTTTCTGGGTCTAAGAGCGTCTGACTTGCGTGCACCTCTCTCAGGGGAGGCTGTGGGTCACATGTGAGCGTCTTAGGCCCTGAGAGCGGGGCACAGGTACAAAAACACCAGGCTGGGTCTTCACACACCTCTCTCGGGGAGAGTTTGGGGCGCACGTCTCAGGCTCTGAAACAATGGCGCAGGTCTAAGAGCGCCGGGTGGGCCTTTGTACACCTCTCTCAGGGGAGGGTGAGGGGCGCACGTGTCTTAGGCTCTGTAGCAGGGCTTGGTGTTCTGCCATCTGGCGTGGCTCCCAGCCCCTCACAGGAGCTGGACCCCAAGCAATCTCGGGTGCACTGGTGGCTCAAGGGACCAAGACCTGGTTTCTCCACCACCGCACTCTCTCTGGCTCAGTGCCAGGGGAGGCTCTCCTTGGTCCGGGGGACTTAAGCCCCTGTCCCTAGCCACCCTGATTCCCACAACTTCCCCCCCCATGATCCTTTTCTCTTTTGGAGTGCTTTCAACCAGTCTCCAAGTTAATGCTGGTCCCCAGATGCAGGCCACTCTCATATTGGGGTATTACTTTCCAATCAGTTGCCTCTGGTGGCTCCCTCCCCCTTTTCTTTATCTTCCCATACCAGTCCGAGGTTCCCACTTTGCTTTACCTGCCCACTGGTGTCTTCTGCCCCTGTAGAGATCCAGACGTGTATAATTCTGATCTCAGGCTGAGTTCATGGGTGATCGGAGTTCTTTGGTAGGTAATCAGCTCACTTTAGGGTACAGGTTGTAAGGCGCCTCCTCCTACTTCCCTGCCATCTTGTCCCCCACCCCAACATCTTCTATATCCTTTCATCTATTGAAGGGCATCTCAGCTCTTTCCACAGTTTGTGTATTGTGGACCTTGATGCTATGAACATTGGGGTTCATGTGCCTTTCTTTTCACTACATCTGTATCTTTGGGGTAAATACCCAGTAGTGCAATTGCTGGATTATAGCGTAGCTCCATATTTAACTTTTTGAGGAACCTCACTGTTTTCCAAAGTGGCTGTACCAACTTGCATTTCCACCAACAGTGTAAGAGGGTTCCCCTTTCTCCACATCCTCTCCAACATTTGTTGTTTCCTGCCTTGTTAATTTTTGCCATTCTATCTGGTGTAAGGTGGCATCTAAATGTGGTTTTAATTTTTATTTCCCTGATGGCTAATGATGTTGAACATTTTTTCATGTGTCTGTTAATCATTCATATGTCTTCTTTGAAGAATTGTCTGTTCATGTCTTCTGTCCATTTTTTGACTTGATTATTTGGGTTTTGGGTGTTGAGTTTGAGAAGTTCTTTATCGATCTTGGATACTAGCCCTTTATAAGTAATGTCATTTCCAAATATCTTCTCCCTTTCCGTGGTTTGCCTCTTAGATTTGTTGACTGTTTCCTTTGCTGTGCAAAAGATTTTTATCTTGATGAAATCCCAGAAGTTCATTTTTGCTTCTGTTTCCCTTGCCTTTGGAGACATGTCTTGAAAGAAGTTGCTGTGGCCAATGTCAAAGTGGTTACTGCTTATGTTCTCCTCTAGGATTTTGATGGATTCCTGTCTCACTTTGAGGTCTTTCCTCCATTTAGAGTTTATCTTTGTGTATGATGTAAGAGAATGGTCCAGTTTCATTCTTCTGTATATAGTTGTGCAATTTTCCTAGCACCGTTTATTGAAGAGACAATCTCTCCAAGGCCCACATTTCTTTGTTGACTTTGCGACTGGCTAGCTGTCTGAACACTGACAGGCTACTAGACTTTCTAGGCCTCCGTTTCTTCATGTATAAAATGAGGGAGTAAAAACAGAACTTCTAGTTCTAAAACTCCATTATCATATACCAGGATTATTGCCATTCAGAGCAATCTTTGAGGTTACACATGAGTGAACTCCATTTTTGTGTATATATTTTAAACTCAGGGAAACATTTTTATATTCCAACTTGACACTATTGACAGCTTTATTTCCCAGTACTGTATTCTCTATGCAAATGGACTGACTCATGGATGTATTGGACTGATGTGACACTGTTGAATTCCTATGTGCAGGGAATGCTCAAATATTTACACCTTTTTCTTCCTCCCCAGAATCAGTAATTTCCAAAGATTTAGTAATAACAAGGAGCAATTTCACAGAACAGTCATGAGAATGGAAATAGTGACATTGTCCCCAAGGGACCTCAAGGGACTATAACATAAATAAAATGTTTAGTTTGCCCTTCCAGCAAAGAGATCTTAAATATAATATCTCAAGTTTTGTTTATTGATATAGCAGACTGGAAAGAAAATCAAATCAAAATGAAACACAAAATTCATTACAGGTGAAGGCAAGGGTTAGATGAAGGTATTTTTGTCTTTCAGAAATAAGTAACAAAATGCAGATGCATGGTTTATAAACATTTACTTTTCTCATGAAATAGAATTGAGAAGACAATAGATAACAAAAATGCAAATCAGCACTCTAAGACAATAAAGATCTGATGAAAGAACAGTATTTGTTTTCAAGTTCTCATTCGTTGTCAGAAAAGATTTATTAGCAAAAATAAAAAACTGCTACTTTGCCTAGCGTTTTTAAAAATACCTTAGCAAGACTGACGGCACTTCGCCATGCCCACCCTTTGCCAGGTACTCATAAAGGGTTTGGCTTCATTGTGAACAAAATAGGAAGTGATGGATTGGCTTCAGTCATGTCATAGAACATGACCAACAGCAAAAATAACACACATATCCTCTGTTTAGAGATAAGTCGTTAAAACTCCAAACACTTTTTAATTTATAATAAACATTATGGACATTACCTTGTTTGATCATTCATTCATTACAATCATGTTTGTATGAATGCTTGCCATGTTCTGGCCCCTTACAAGACACCGGGTGATTGGTAATAAATGAGATAAGCAAGGCCATAATCCTTACAGAGATGACCATTGGCAAATTCTCAAACCAGTTTTCTGAATTGGCAGAGTATTTTTGTCTGTGGTTTGCAGGGGAAGAAATTGCTAAGCAGCAGAATTTAGACTTAAATTCAGGCCTTCTATTCCAATGCCAAAACAACATACACTTGATTCTACTTGATTTAAAAGATGGGTCAGAGGCTGAAACAGCATGACCAATGACAGCCATGATAGATCTGCAGTGTGATTTTAATGACTATGCCTTATCTATAGCAAAGTCTGAGTTGAGGCTCCCAGTACACACTGATGAATAAAAAAGACATGAGGTAAGGTATTCACTTTAGGGGAAACTGGGGAAGGTTATATGGGAATTCTCTGTACTATCTTTGCAACTTTTCTGTAAATCTGAAAATATTCCAAAATAAAAAAGTTTAATTTTAAAAAGGGACATATGATCTGAATAGATAGTTCCAGAGAAGACAAAGATGGGCAATAGGCACCTGAACAGATATTCAATATTATTAATCATCAAGGAAATGCAAATCAAAACTTCAATGGGATATTATTTCACATTTGTCAGAATGGGTATTAAAAGGCAAGAAATAGCAAGTCTTAAAGAACTTGTGGAGAAAAGGGAACCCAAATGCATTGTTTATGGGAGTGTAAACTGGTACAGCCACTATAGAAAACAGAATGGAGGTCCTCAAAAAATCAAAAACAGAACTGCCATATGATCCAACTATTCCACTTATGGATATTTATTTGAAGAAAATGAAAACACTAATTTGAAAAGATATTAACACCCCCTGTCTTTATGGTGACATTATTCACAATAGCCATAATATGGAAACAACTAAGTGCCCATTGATAGATGAATGGATAAAGAAGTGAGGTATATACACAGTGGAATAATACTCAGCCATAAAAAGAAGAAAATCTTGCCATTTGGAACAACATGGATGAATCTTGAGGGTATTATGCTAAGCGAAACAGGGTGGACAGAGAAAGACAAATACCATAAGATCTCACTTAAATGTGAAATCTAAAAACCACAACAAATAAAAGAAAACTGATGGAGATAGTCAACAGATTATCACAAAGGAAGAGAGATGGGAGGTGGGTGATATGGGTGAAGATGGTCAATTGTATGGTGACAGACTGTAAGTAGACTTACTATAGTGATTACTTTGTAGTGTATGTAAATATCGAGTTATTTTGTGCACCTGAAACTAATATAACATTATATATCATTTTTACTTTAATTTAAAAAAATTAACTTCTAGGTGCATTAATATTGAAAAATGGGAATTGTAACATGCTGGAAAATAAGTCAGATGAAAATTATTAGCATCATAAGGTGCCTGGGTGGCTCAGTTAGTTAAGCGACTGCCTTCAACTCAGGTCATGATCCTGGAGTCCTGGAATCGAGTCCCGCATGGAGCTCCCTGCTCAGCAGGCAGTCTGCTTCTCCCTCTGACCTTCCCCCTCTCATGCTCTCTCTCTCAAGTAAATAAAAAAATTATTAGCATCATAAAAACTGTCCACTATAAAAATGTCATGTATTATTAGACTATCCTCAAACTGAAAAGCTATTAATTCTTTAAAAAGTATTTGCTCTACCAAAGAGCAAAATATATGAGACTTGTACACCCTTGATATGTAGCTAGGGATATAACAGAGTAAAAATGTGATGTTTCATGTGGATGGAAGCACAGTGGTAATTACAGTTGGAACCATTAGTGCAAATTTTAGCACAATGGGATGTTGCAAAAGATGGAGAATTCAGCTTTCTCTCAATTAGAGAGTCTTCAGCTCAATCAGGTTAATCCTAACAAAGCAGGAGTACAAGGTCCAAAACAACAAAGTCAAGTCAAGAGGGATTGTAAGACAGGGGAGGCACAGAGGGTCTGAGGAATGAAGGCCCATGAAGCTGACCACAGTTAAAAAAAAAAAAAAAAAAAGACTGTAGGTGAACTTTGGCTCATTCCTAAACACAAGATTGCTACAATTTACTCAGCCAGGCTGCCTCCCTGCTGGGCCCAGCATCAGAAATGGGGGCCCAATGCAGAAACTCTTCCCTCAGGCACACAATGACCAAATCTTGAAAGAATGCAGTGTGGTTCCTTCACCCTGTGCTCAGTTCCTTCACCCTCTGCTGAAAGCACAAGCCTAAGTGAAGTGTAGCCCCTGCCTTGAGACTCCAGCCCTCTGGATCTAGTTAGCACCAACTTCCCAGACCTCTACTCCCCCACTTGCCAGTCCCAGGTGGCTGATTAGCTAAACTGACAAATAGTTATTTCCATTTCTAGTAACCAATTAAAAAAAAAAAGTCTTTGCATTCACCCAAACTTCACCATTTTTAAACTTACACTCAATTCCTTAACAACATCATTAACAAACATATTTATGAGAGGGGGAAATATTTGGGAGCACAGAGGTGTTTCCTGGTTCCTAAATTCACTCAGCATAGGATTTATCTATTTTAGAGCCAATAAAGCCATGCTGGCTTATGTTATTGTGAATTAAACATTTTTGTATAATTTCACAAAAGACTCAGAATGAAAGGGAACTAAATATACCAAATGTATATATTCATTGAAAAAAACATTTTACTTGTAAAAAAAAAAAATCCATAGAGCTTCATCTTTTAACGTTTATAAGAGTCCCAGTAAGGAATACAGCTCTAAAGACACCTTGATTTTAGCTTAGCATTAAATCTCTGGTCTACAGAAGGGTGAAATAAATTTGTCTTGCTTTGAACCACCAAAGTTGTGGTTTGTGACACATCAATAGAGAATTAATGTAACAAACAATAGCCAACTATTTATGGTGGAATTTCCTGACACTAAAATAGAGTAATATGACTGTGTAATATGACTGAAATTCTCCAAGGACTATAACTTCTCATCTGAAATTGTGCTTATCTAGTTCATCAAGCAAAACTCTTTAGCTGTTATCAGTCATCTACATACAAGTAAGAATGAGCACTGATCCTCTTCAGATATAAGACTCTCATAGAACAGGAGGAAGAGGGGTGGATAAAATAATGTAACTATTGTGGTTGGGGTGGGTAATGAATTAGGTAGTTGGGGTTCTCTGGAGAAACAAAACCAATAGTATGTAAAAAGATTTATTATGAAGAATTAGCTCATTTGATTATGAAGATTGAGAAGTCCTACCTTGTGTTATCTGCAAGACAGAAACCCAGGAAAGCCAATGGCGTAAATATTCCAGTCCAACTGTGATGAAATGAGATGTCCTGGATCACTTAGCAAGGGGTGAATTTCTTCTTCATCGATTTTTTGTTCTTTAGTCTTTCAAGAGATAGTATGAGACCCACCCACATTGCAAAGGACAATTTACTGAGTCCAAGAATTTAAATGCTAATCTTATCTGGAAACATTCTCACAGACACATCTAAAAATAATGTTTAATATGGACACCCCATGGCCGGTCAAGTTGACATAGGAAATTAACCACCATTGGAAGAGAGTGGAAGGACCTCTGGAGGAAAAAAATGCCTTTGTCACAATTTTATCAAGCATTAGTTTTAGTGGCCAGCCTATTGTGACCAAAGAGTGGCAAATGACTTAATGTAACTATTGTCAGAGATCTGCATTTATATCTATATCTATATCTGTATCTATATCTATAAAAACTTTGGAAAGCATTTGGTAATACTCTTCACTTTTGGACACTATACAGTAACAGTCACCTTACAGGCAATACAATGGCACTAAATTCAGATCTCTCAATAGTTACCCTGAAAGTTAATGGGCTAAATGCCCCAATCAAAGACACAGGGCATCAGAATGGATAAAAAAAATAAAACCCATCTATATGTTGCCTACAAGAAACTCATTTTAAACCCAAAGACACCTCCAGGTTTAAAGTGAGGGGGTGGAAAAGAATTTACCATGCTAATGGACATCAGAAGAAAGCAGGAGTGGCAATCCTTATATCAGATCAATTAGATTTTAAGCCAAAGACTATAATAACAGATGAGGAAGGACACTATATCATACTCAAAGGATCTGCCCAACAAGAAGATCTAACAATTGTAAATATCTATGCCCCTAACGTGAGTGCAGCCAACTATATAAACCAATTAATAACAAAATCAAAGAAACATCAACAATAATACAATAATAGTAGGGGACTTTAACACTCCACTCGCTGAAATGGACAGATCATACAAGCAAAAGATCAACAAGGAAATAAAGGCCTTAAATGACACACTGGACCAGATGGACATCACAGATATATTCAGAACATTTCATCTCAAAGCAACAGAATACACATTCTTCTCTAGTGCACATGAGACATTCTCCAGAATAGATCACATCCTCGGTCCTAAATCAGGTCTCAACCAGTATCAAAAGATTGGGATCATTCCCTGCATATTTTCAGACCACAATGCTCTGAAGCTAGAACTCAATCATAAGAGGAAATTTGGACAGAACCCAAATATATGGAGACTAAACAGCATGCTTCTAAAGAATGAATGGGTCAACCAGGATATTAAAGAAGAATTGAAAAAATTCATGGAAACAAATGATAATGAAACAAAGGTTCAAAATCTGTGGGACACAACAAAGGTAGTCCTGAGAGGAAAATATATAGCAATACAAGCCTTTCTCAAGAAACAAGAAAGGTCTCAGGTACACAACCTAACCCTACACCTAAAGGAGCTGGAGAATGAACAAGAAAGAAACCCTAAACCCAGCAGGAGAAGAGAAATCATAAAGATCAGAGCAGAAATCAATAAAATAGAAACCAAAAATACAATAGAACAAATCAATGAAACTAGGAGCTGGTTCTTTGAAAGAATTAATAATATTGATAAACCCCTGGCCAGACTTATCAAAAAGAAAAGAGAAAGGACCCAAATCAATAAAATCATGAATGAAAGAGGAGAGATCACAACGAACACCAAAGAAATACAGACAATTATACGAACATACTATGAGCAACTCTACGCCAACAAATTTGACAATCTGGAAGAAATGGATGCATTCCTAGAGACATATAAACTACCACAACTGAACCAGGAAGAAATAGAAAACCTGAACAGACCCATAACCAGTAAGGAGATTCAAACAGTCATCAAAAATCTCCAAACAAACAAAAGCCCAGGGCCAGATGGCTTCTCAGGGGAATTCTACCAAACATTTAAAGAAGAACTAATTCCTAGTCTCCTGACTGTTCCAAACTCATTTTATGAGGCCAGCATCACCTTGATCCCAAAACCAGACAAAGATCCCATCAAAAAAGAGAACTACAGACGAATATCCTTGATGAACACAGATGTGAAAATTCTCACCAAAATACTAGCCAATAGGATTCAACAGTACATTAAAAGGATTATTCACCACGAGCAAGTGAGATTTATTCCAGGGCTGCAAGGTTGGTTCAACATCCGCAAATCAATCAATGTGATACAACACATTAATAAAAGAAAGAACAAGAACCATATGATACTCTCAATAGATACTGAGAAAGCATTTGACAAAGTACGGCATCCCTTCCTGATCAAAACTCTTCAAAGTGTAGGGATAGAGGGCACATACCTCAATATTATCAAAGCCATCTATGAAAAACCCACCGCAAATATCATTCTCAATGGGGAAAAACTGAAAGCTTTTCTGCTAAGGTCAGGAACACGGCAGGGATGTCCATTATCACCACTGCTATTCAACATAGTACTAGAAGTCCTGGCCTCAGCAATCAGACAACAAAAGGAAATTAAAGGCATCCAAATCAGCAAAGAAGAAGTCAAACTATCACTCTTCGCAGATGATATGATACTATATGTGGAAAACCAAAAAGACTCCACTCCAAAACTGCTAGATCTTGTACAGGAATTCAGTAAAGTGTCAGGATATAAAATCAATGCACAGAAATCAGTTGCATTTCTCTACACCAACGACAAGACAGAAGAAAGAGAAATTAAGGAGTCCATCCCATTTACAATTGCACCCAAAACCATAAGATACCTAGGAATAAACCTAACCAAAGAGGCTAAGAATCTATACCCAGAAAACTATAAAGTACTCATGAAAGAAATGGCAAAATGTTCCATGCTCCTGGATTGGAAGAATAAATATTGTGAAAATGTCTATGCAACCTAAAGCAATCTACACATTTAATGAAATTCCTATCAAAATACCATCCATTTTTTTCAAAGAAATGGAACAGATAATCCTAAAATTTATATGGAACCAGAAAAGACCTCAAATAGCCAAAGGAATATTGAAAAAGAAAGCCAAAGTTGGTGGCATCACAATTCCAGACTTCAAGCTCTATCACAAAGCTGTCATCATCAAGACAGCATGGTACTGGCACAAAAACAGACACATAGATCAATGGAACAGAATAGAGAGCCCAGAAATAGACCCTCAACTCTATGGTCAACTCATCTTCGACAAAGCAGGAAAGAATGTCCAATGGAAAAAAGACAGCCTCTTCAATAAATGGTGTTGTGAAAATTGGACAGCCACATGCAGAAAAATGAAATTGGATCATTTCCTTACACCACACACGAAAATAGACTCAAAATGGATGAAGGACCTCAATGTGAGAAAGGAATCCATCAAAATCCTTGAGGAGAGCAGAGGCAGCAACCTCTTCGACCTTAGCCGCAGCAACATCTTCCTAGGAACATCACCAAAGGCAAGGGAAGCAAGGGCAAAAATGAACTATTGGGATTTTATCAAGATCAAAAGCTTTTGCACAGCAAAGGAAACAGTTAACAAAACCAAAAGACAACTGACAGAATGGGAGAAGATATTTACAAACGACATATCAGATAAAGGGCTAGTGTCCAAAATCTATAAAGAACTTAGCAAACTCAACACCCAAAGAACAAAGAATCCATCAAGAAATGGGCTGAGGACATCAACTGACATTTCTGCAAAGAAGACAGCCAGATCGCCAACAGACACATGAAAAAGTGCTCCATATCACTCGGCATCAGGGAAATACAAATCAAAACCACAATGAGATATCACCTCACACCAGTCAGGATGGCTAAAATTAATAAGTCAGGAAATGACAGATGCTGGCGAGGTTGCAGAGAAAGGGGAACACTCCTACACTGTTGGTGGGAATGCAAGCTGGTGCAACCACTCTGGAAAACAGCATGAAGGTTCCTCAAAATGTTGAAAATAGAACTACCCTATGACCCATCAATTGCACTACTGGGTATTTACCATAAAGATAAAAGCATAGTGGTCTGATGGGGCACGTGCACCCGAATGTTTATAGCAGCAATATCCACAATAGCCAAACTATGGAAAGAACCTAGATGTCCATCAACAGATGAATGGATAAAGAAGAGGTGGTATATATACACAATGGAATACTATGCAGCCATCAAAAGATATGAAATCTTGCCATTTGCGACAATGTGGATGGAACTAGATGGTAACATGCTTAGCGAAATAAGTCAATCGGAGAAAGACAACTATCATATGATCTCCCTGATATGAGGAAGTGGAGATGCAACATAGGGGGTTAAGGGGGTAGGAGAAGAGTAAATGAAACAAGATGGGATTGGAAGGAGACAAACCATAAGTGACTCTTAATCTCACAAAACAAACGGAGGGTTGCTGGGGGAACGTGGGTTGGGAGAAGGAGGTGGGGTTATGGACATTGGGGAGGGTATGTGCTATGGTGAGTGCTGTGAAGTGTGTAAACCTGGCGATTTGCAGACCTGTACCCCTGGGGATAAAAATATATTATATGTTTATAAAAAATAATAAAATAATAAATTTTTTAAAAATTGGGCAGAGGATCTGAATAGGCATTTTTCCAAAGAAGACATACTGGTAGCCAACAGAGAAGGTGCTCAACATCACTACTCATCAGGGAAATTCAAATCAAAAGTGCAATGAGAGATCACTTCATACCTGTTAGGATATTATCAGAAAGACAAGAAATGATAAGTGTGGTGAAGATGTAGAGAAAAGGGAACCCTTGTGTACTATTGGTAGAAATGTAAATTGGTGCAATCATTATACTGGAAACAGTATGGAGTTTCCTCAAAAAGTTAAACATAAAATTACTGTATGATCCAGCAATTCCAATTCTGGGTATTTATCCAAATGAAATGAAAACACTAATTCAAAAATATATCTACACCCCAAGTTTATTGTAGCAGTATTTATAATAGCCCAAGACATTGAGACAACCTAAGCGTCCATTCATAGATGAATGGATAAAGAAGATGCGTTGTATATATATGGTGAAGTATTAGTCAGCCATAAAAAGAAGAAAATTCTGCCATTTTCTGACAACATGCATGGACCTAGAGGCCATGAGGATAAGTGAAATAAGTAAGAGGAAGAAAAATACTGTATGACTGCACTTATATGTGGAATCTAAAACAAAGCAAAAGAAAACAAACAAACAAACAAATAACCAAACAAAAAAATCCACAAGTTCATGGATACAGAGAACAGACTGAATAGATTGGCAGTTGACATGGGCAGAGGTGATTCCAGTCCTGGGATGTCATATAAAGTGCAGTTAGTAATACTGTATTACATATTTGAAAGTTGCTAAGAGAATAAATCTTAAAATTTCTCATCACACACAAAAAATCATAACTATGTGTAGTGATGGGTGTTAACTGGAGTTATTGTGATGATCTTTTCACAATATGTACATATATCAAATGATGTTCTACACCTTAAACTAATATGTTATATATCAATTGTATCTCAGTGAAAAAATAAAAACAGAAAAACAAAAATAATATTTTAAAAAATATAGATTGGAAATGGAACAGAGAGTCAGTGGTGGGGGGCAGGCAGAGGGTGTTAAAGGACTGGAAAAAAAATGCATCCTTAACCATATTGAGTCCTAGACTAGTGGGACAGTCAAGAAGTTTGCAAGGTAAATTATGAATGGTACAGCAATTTTTTTAAAGAGCAAATATTTTGTCCTATAAGAGCACAGCCTAAAAAGCAAATATTCCCTAGATTTGAATACAGAATATCTTTCTTCCCTAAAAACATCGTACTATATAAATAGTCAAAAAGAATAGGAAGAAACTAATTTTTTAATTCAATCCATTGTATTCTTTCATTTATCAACCATACAATGAGCACTCAACATACCTCTGCTCTGTGTAGTCTAAAGGATGCTAAGATGAATAAAAGTGAATTCTAGAACACAACAGAGATGACTGGCATAAATCACTTTAGGCAAGGAGGACTGTGTCCTGAGAAACATACATGTTAGTGAGAGTTCATATGAGGGGTGAATGGAGGCCACCTGAGGAATTAAGAGGAGCTGAAGAAGAAGAGGACAAGGGAGGGGAACCAAAGTTCTGGGGACAGGAGACTTGCAGCTGGGGAGGCCTGAGAGTGGAGCAGAGCTGGGGTACAAGGAGGGGGGCCAGCCCCAAGGCAGAACCAGCCTAGGAGCCAGACTTGGGGAACCAACCTGATGAGTGTGTAGGAGGGACAGAGAAAGAAGAACCTATAAAAATACACTGCGCTGATTCAAGTTGTGGAATTTAAGAAAAATAGAGAGTTTTGACACCCTTCAAGAGGCTGGAACTCCAGGGATTGGTCTGAGTTGACACAGAGAAATCTTCAAGCCTGATTTCACTGCCCAGTGGAGAAGTACTTACTAGACACAGTAATAAGTGCTTATACTCTTTATATTTGTTGTTCTCCATATGCATGAGTGAACTTATATATTTTAATATATACCTTTTTCTTTTGTTTTCCTTGTTTTAAAAGAATTGAACCATTCTCTACATACCATCTTATAATGTTCTTTTTTTAAAAAAGATTTTATTTATTTATTTGACAGATGGAGACCACAAGTAGGCAGAGAGGTAGGCAGAGAGAGAGCCTGATGCGGGGCTCGATCCCAGAATCCTGGGATCATGACCTGAGCCAAAGGCAGAGGCCTAACCAACTGAGCCACCCAGGTGCCCCTTATAATGTTCTTTTTTAACTTAAAATATCTTAAACAATTTTTCATGTCAATAAATATAGATTTATTTCATAATTGGATATCTACATAACATTGCATCGTGTACATGGATCAAAATTTATATGCTCAGCCATCTATTAAGATGGACATAAATTGTTTTCAACCTTCACTCTCATAAATCAAGATGTAATAAACATCCTTGTGTTTTTCCCATTATTTTTTTCAAGGTTTATAGGCTATTCTAGGTCCCCTTAATTCCCATATGCATTTTCCCATTATTTTTCATGGTTAAATTTCTTGAATTGAATTTATCCTGGGTCAAATGATGTTTACTTTAAGATTTTGATGCATATTGCCAAACTGTTCTCTGGAAAGTTTGTACCAATTTTCAATGTCTCCAACAGTATACGAGATAGCCTGTATAACCATTTCTGAAGCTAAATAAAATAAAACAAACTCCCACATTGTGATAATGACATCTGTGATTTCTCTGTCTTCTCTCTCTCTCTCTCATGCACACATAATACACATCACAGTTCTCAAATCATTTACTTATCATTTTTAATATAACCTAAACATATATATAACATTTTGGCTAAAAACAATTTTCAAATGAAGAAATATGTACAGAATGCTCCATATCTCACCAAAATATGTGCATAAGGAAAAGTATGGAAAAATGTCCTCCAAAATATTAATAATGATTATTTTTAGATAGTGGCAGCCTTCACAATTTTATACTTCCCAAATTTTTAATAATTCATCATTATGAAGCTATATTATATAAAAAGGAATGCACACTATTAGGAAAAATATTCAGTGATCAGGTTTCCATTGAAAGGAATTCTTTTCTTTGACGGAAAACACTCTTTGCTAGTTCTCCCTTGGGATTCAGGTGCAAGGAGGTGCTAGTGAGCACCTGAGTCAACAGGAAGTTTTCACTTTCTACATGGTGTGGAGCTGCAAAATGACCAGGCACACTGAAACCATACAAAGCAACATTAACCATCAAAGAGGAAAAGTAAGACTGGTCTTTGACTTTTAATAGTTTCTGTCAAAATATTAAAAACTATCTTACTGTTACTTATAAATGTAAAGGAAAATAAAAAATAGAAAAATAAATATTTATTTACTGTAACTGGAAACATTAGGAAGATTGAGAATCAAAATGATTTACTTCTTGAAAAAAAATTTGGAACACTGCTTGCCTTCTTTTTCTCATATGACTTAAAATACAAAGTAAACATCTTTTTCATGTCTTTTTCAGTTGTCATTCTCCTTCCTAAGTGGATCAGCTTCTGATACTTTATCCTTTGTTCTTTTACTATCATGAATATCATCAAGAATTCCTTTAATGTGACATTTTCAGCAGCATCACTTGCTCTGGCAACCATCATCATTTTCCCACATCACTTTCCTCATTTATGTTGATAAGTTCCCTTCACTAAATTCCTTGGCTGCACATCTAGGCTATTCTCAATGGTGACAGAGTTAATATATCCACAGTCAGGTGTTTATTCTATAATTACATTTATGTTTGATTCAAATTTCACTTACAACTTTATCAATTTCTCTTTCTTTGTTGCACTTTCAACTTTGTTGGCCAATTCCCTTTTTTGAGTGTCTATTTGCTCAAAATGACATATGGGTTATCACTGGGAGACAAGGAGGCAACACAACTACATGCTTTACTGTCTGTGTGTGAACGGAAAAATGGATGTGCAGTGACCCATTACCAACAGACTTTGAAAGATGTATATCATGGGTAGTGATGCATATCTGTTGTTTATGAAATGATGTGTGCACTAAAGAGCTAGCAGTTAAATTTGTACTCTATTGGGCAACTCACAGTTAATATATATCATGGTAATTAAAAGTTGAACTGTGTTGTTGGGGGATTGGTTTATTCAGCTAAAGTGGAGTAACTCAACATTCATGCATATTAGAATCATGCAAAATAAGAACTGCCTGTATTTGGTTTTGACTTGAATATGTCAAAAATTAGGAGAAATTTTAATGATTGAATAGGACCTAATCCCTACCTCCTAATTCCCATTCCTGTAAAAAATCTTTCCTTTACCTGCTTGCCATAGCAGTTAGAATTCCACTGATGATCAGCCATCCCTTGGTGCTAATACACTGTCCTCATTTGATCAATACTTACTGAGTATTTACCTTTCTATGCACAAGGAATATAGTGAGAAATATAGTAAAGATGGCCCCTTATAAATGGAGCTTACATTCCAATGGAGAGAATCAGAAAACTAAATTAACAAAACATATAAGATATGATTTTTGACTGTGAAACTTTCTTTGGAAAAAATGGAAAGATGATGTGATAAAAGTAAAGCCAATGTTGGGTGGAGAGGAACTGTGTAAGGGTGAAAGGTAACCAGACCCCTCTGAGATTTTAAATAAGCTAAAAGCCCTATATGATGTGAAGGAACCAGGTTACAGCTAATGAAATAAAAAATGAGTTTAGAGTGTTTGAGAAACGCTGAGCAGAGTCCCATGAGTCAAGAAAGAAGTCATGGGATATGAAATGAGGGAGCTGGGCCAGATCACATGAGGCCTTATAGGCTATGGCAAGGAGGTGGATTTTGTTCTAACTACAATGGGAAAACACTGAAAATTTCTATGCAAAGGGCTGGCATGATAAGAGTTTCATTAAGATGGAAATCTATCTGGGAAGGGTGACAAGCTGTTGCCAGTTGGAAATAGAAATGATAATTCTGTAGCTGAGCAGAAAGAAATAATTTTGGATGATGAGTGCCAGCCACACTGAGTAAGACTAATTGGAATACCACAGTGCAAGGATGGGGGATGCACCAGGGTGCCAAGGACCAGCACGAACACAAAAGGTGCCTTCTGGGCAGGAAGCAGAAATACACGGCCAATTTATTTTGGGTAATGCTGGCCAACAGCAATCGCTGCACTGAAGACATAGAAACTTCCTACTAAAAATGGCATTTCTGCTACACCAAGGTTGCCATTTTCATTTTGTATCTTTTGTCACTAACCCAAATCTCCCCATACCCAAAAGAGGTAAGAGGCAGCTAAGAAAGAAAGAAGATAGAATAGTGAGAATGAGGAAAAATTATTACTTAACTCTGCTTCTAAAATCTCTGAAAGAAGCTGAATGTTTCCTCAGTGCTTAGGGCCCTTAAAGTAAATTTGAAGTTCTGCAAACTTGAAAGAAGCCTGAGAACCCTTCCTATAATATTGTGAAATACAGTTCTTTTAACAGTGGGTGCCTTTTGTTCTTTGTATCAGGTGATGGAATAGAGACTATTTGGGCTTCAAAGTCAAATGGGCTTAGAGTCTAATACCAGGGGTAAATTAATTCATTTGCATGATAAGAGTTTCATTAAAATGGAAATATATATGAACCTCAGCTTCCTATTTATATGGAAAATATGTAATCATACTGACCCCACATGTTCTTCTGAAAAGCAAATGAAGCAAATATATAAGATATGAAAATCTCTGGCACATAATGAGCATTAAATAAATATTTAATATATGAAATATGGAATATATGAAAATTCCTGGTACCTAATCAGTGCTTAATTCGATTAGTCATCTTTCTTCTCCCTCCTGCTTTCCTCTCCTTCCCACTCCTTCTCTTGAATGGGAGTACACTGAAATTTTTTTCAGTATTAAAATAAGGTGCCAGGAGGTGGGGGGGAAGGGGACAGTTAAAAAGTCAACAGAAACACTCAATTTTGATCAGTTCTGGGGGAGATGGAGAGAAGATCCTACCAGTACTTCTCTTCTAGGGCTGTTCTATGTAGCAGAACATGTAGCAGTTTGTTAGAATGATGGCTATTGCATTCAACCCTGTCCCAGCCCTGAAGCAGTAGTAGTCAATTCCATATGCACAGAGCACTTTGGCACAGATGTTCTGTCAACTGCACAGCAGAAGAGGGCCCTCCAGGCAGGCTCACAAAAACATTCTAAACTTTTTAGAAGATCAAATGACTGTGAAATTGTATTGGATGCTAAAATCAGAATGGCAAGCTACACAAGAATCTGAAAAGGTCACCCTGCTAATTTCTTTGTCTTTTGGCCAAAATAGAGAAGACCCCAAAGATTAAGGACATTCAATTTAATAAATATTTGATAATGCATGTATTACAGTTTAGATACCAAGCTAAACAGTTAGACTACAAAGATGAGTGTACACAAAGGCAGGAAGATTCTAAAGATCCAATAGGAAATGGCTTTTCCATTAATAATCCTTGGCCAAACTGTCCCTGACCCCTTACTCTGTTCCCAAAGTCAAAAAAGCCCAGTAACGACCTCTCTAATGGCAATGCTGGAGATATTAAAAGATAGACTTTTAACTTATTTCAAAGTTTTGGTCCTAACCAATAAGGCAGATAAATAGAAGAGATGGTATCAAATCCATACTATTGCCTCTCACAAAAAGTTTAATACACATAATAGTATGATGTTTGGACACATTAAAGCAATCTTTTCAGCACAGTAGAAAATTGATCTCTTTAAAATTATAGTTAGTTTACTAGCCTAGAACACAATTCTGTCTTAAGTGTATCCTTATAATTTGCACGATTTGAATATAAATTCTGCCTAATTTAGAAATAAGTATTATTAAAGAAAACAAAAGCCAGATTGAAGTGGAATAGAAGAACTAAATTAGTTCTCTCTCCTGGCTTATTATTTCTTCCCATTTCCATTCTAAGTTTGAGTGATGAAGACAATGTCATGCATTCCTGGTATCAAAGGGGCAAGAACCAAGAGAGAAAAGAAAGACACAGAATGATAGAGAAAATGTCTCTGGCTTATCAAGGGAAGTTGAAAAACAGGGATAGTACAGGAATCTTGAGGTTAAACCCCATCCTGGAGCAGAATTTCTATTTATGCATGAATCAGGTGGGCCTACATTCTATTATCATTCCTAGTTTAAAAACCATAGTAGAATGAGTAAATATTTTGGAAGCAAGTCAGACTGAGCTATGTGGTTGTTTAGTGCCTTATATAACATTCATATAAGAATCATCAAACAATAAAAAGAAATACCTGGCAAAATTTGGGAGAAAATATGCCTCTTATAGATACAACCCAAAGCATTCCTACATTCTTTACTTGTTCCTAGTTTACAATTATTTAATCACTTTGATCTTTATTTTATATTCTATTTTCTCTTTGTTTCTGTTAAAAGTGTGGTCAGAATAAGATCAAATACTCAAAAATTCCACCCATTTGTTCTGCATTCAAAAATAAATGAGATTCATTGCAAGTCCAATTGTAATCCCAAAGTCTTCTTTGTAGAAGACCCTAAATCATACAGAAATGCAAAGGCCCTAGAATATGCAAAATAATCTTAAGAAGACTAAAGTTGGAGAACTTACACCACCTGACTTCAAGACATAACAAAAATCTGCAGTTTTCAAAACAGTATGATACTCACAGGGATCATACAGAGAAGAAAAATAGACCCAACCTTATAGGGTTACTTGATTTTCAGCAATGAAGACAAAGAAATGAAATTGGGAAAAGACAATCTTTTCATCAAATGGTGCCAGAACAATTGGATATCCATGCGGGGGGGAAAAAAGGCTTGGGTCCTACCTCATGCCATAGACAAAAATTAACTTGAGATGGATCATATACCTGAATGTAAAAATTCAAGCCATAAAACTTTCAGAAGTAAACGTAAGAGACTATCTTTGTGATTTCGAGGTAAGGTAAAGTTTCTTAGAAAAAATATATACAAAACAATAACACAATAGAAAAAAATCATTAAAAACAAAAGAAACAATAAGAATGAAAATTGAGAAATTGGACTTAATCATAATTTAAAATTTCTTATTAAAAGATACCCTTAAGAAAATGAATAAGCAAGCCACAAACTTGCAGAAACAAAAATTGCCAGAAGACTAGCATTTAGGATAAGTAAAGACTGCCTACAACTTAATAATTAAAAACACCCAATCTGATGAAAAAATGGAGAAAAGAGTGGAACAGATATTTTTTCAAGAAGATATATCAATTTTCAATAATTTTATTAAAAACTACCTAGCATCATTAGTTATTAGCAATATGCAAATTACAGTCACAGTAAGATATCATTACATACCACAGTACCAAGTGCTAGCAAGGAGTAGAGTAACTGGAGCTCACACATTATTGATGAAAGTATGAAATGGGACAACCATTTTGCAAAACAACTTTACAGTTTCTTTGAAAAGTAAATGTACAGCCACCCTAGCAATTCTACTCCTACCTATTACCCAAGAAAAATTAAAATGCATATTGGCAAAATATGAGAATGTTCATAGTAGCTTTATTTATGATAACCAAAAACTGGAAACAGCCAAGTATTCATTAATACAATAATGGATAACCAAGCTGTGGTATCTTGAAAAATGGAACACTAATCAACAATAAATAAGGATCAAATTATTAACATATGCATCAACTTGAAGGCAATCTCAAAAGCATTATATTGGGGCGCATGGGTGGCTTAAAAGCCTCTGCCTTTGGCTCAGGTCATGATCCCAGGGTCCTGGGATTGAGCCCCGCATCGGGCTCTCTGCTCCGTGGGCAGCCTGCTTCCTCCTCTCTCTCTGCCTGCCTCTCTGCCTACTTGTGATCTCTGTCAAATAAATAAATAAAATATTTTTTTAAAAAAGCATTATGTTGAGTAAAAGGCTAACACAAATGAGTACAAATTGTGTGATTCCATTTGTATGAAGTTCTGAAACAGGAAATACTAACCTGGCGGTAGAAATGAGCATAGTGATGGCCTCTGGGTAAATAGGGACAAAGACTGATGGAGCACAAGAGTGAGGGAACTTTCTTAGGAGAAAGAGATGTTCCTTATCTTTTTTTTTTTTTTTAAGATTTTGTTTATTTATTTGTCAGAGAGAGAGCACATGCAGGAAGAGCACCAAGCAGAGACAGAAGCAGCTCCCCACTGAGCAAGGAGCCAGATGTGGGACTCAGTCCTAAGACTCTGAGATCATGACCTGAGCCGAAGGCAGATAGTCATTGCTCAACTGACTGAGACCCCTAGGCATCCCGGAGATGTTCTATATCTTGATAGAAGTTTGGGATATATAGATATATGCATTTGTCAAAATTCATAGAAAAGTAAACTGAAAGACTTGCCCATTTCATTGTGTATCTTTTTTTTTATTTTTTTTATTTTTTTTTTATTTTATAAACATATATTTTTATCCCCAGGGGTACAGGTCTGTGAATCGCCAGGTTTACACACTTCACAGCACTCACCATAGCACATACCCTCCCCAATATCCAT
The DNA here is from genome assembly GCF_902655055.1 of Lutra lutra. Classification (NCBI taxonomy): domain Eukaryota; kingdom Metazoa; phylum Chordata; class Mammalia; order Carnivora; family Mustelidae; genus Lutra; species Lutra lutra. The sequence continues at coordinate 80,210,197 of NC_062281.1, forward strand.
AACCCCACTCCCCCTCTCCCAACCCCCTCCCCCCATCAAACCTCAGTTTGTTTTGTGAGATTAAGAGTCACTTATGGTTTGTCTCCCTCCCAATCCCATCTTGTTTCATTTACTCTTCTCCTACCCCCTTAACCCCCCATGTTGCATCTCCTCTCCCTCATATCAGGGGGATCATATGATAGTTGTCTTTCTCCGATTGACTTATTTCGCTAAGCATGATACCCTCTAGTTCCATCCACGTCGTTGCAAATGGCAAGATTTCATTTCTTTTGATAGCTGCATAGTATTCCATTGTGTATATATACCACATCTTCTTTATCCATTCGTCTGTTGATGGACATCTAGGTTCTTTCCATAGTTTGGCTATTGTAGACATTGCTGCTATGAAAATGTCTATGCTACCTAAAGCAATCTACACATTAATGCAATTCCTATCAAAGTACCATCCATTTTTTTCAAAGAAATGGAACAAATAATCCTAAAATTTATATGGAACCAGAAAAGACCTCAAATAGCCAAAGGAATATTGAAAAAGAAAGCCAAAGTTGGTGGCATCACAATTCCAGACTTCAAGCTCTATCACAAAGCTGTCATCATCAAGACAGCATGGTACTGGCACAAAAACAGACACATAGATCAATGGAACAGAATAGAGAGCCCAGAAATAGACCCTCAACTCTATGGTCAACTCATCTTCGACAAAGCAGGAAAGAATGTCCAATGGAAAAAAGACAGCCTCTTCAAAAATGGTGTTGTGAAAATTGGACAGCCACATGCAGAAAAATGAAATTGGATCATTTCCTTACACCACACACGAAAATAGACTCAAAATGGATGAAGGACCTCAATGTGAGAAAGGAATCCATCAAAATCCTTGAGGAGAACACAGGCAGCAACCTCTTCGACCTCAGCTGCAGCAACATCTTCCTAGGAACATCACCAAAGGCAAGGGAAGCAAGGGCAAAAATGAACTATTGGGATTTTATCAAGATCAAAAGCTTTTGCACAGCAAAGGAAACAGTTAACAAAACCAAAAGACAACTGACAGAATGGGAGAAGAGATTTGCAAATGACATATCAGATAAAGGGCTAGTGTCCAAAATCTATAATGAACTTAGCAAACTCAACACCCAAAGAACAAATAATCCAATCAAGAAATGGGCAGAGGACATGAACAGACATTTCTGCAAAGAAGACATCCAGATGGCCAACAGACACATGAAAAAGTGCTCATTGTGTATCAATTTTACCTTAAAAAAATAACTATAAACAATATTGAGTTCAGGGGAATTATACTACTATCCACACTTATTTGAAATGCATTAAATAATAAAATGGGTTGATGGATGACAGAGGGGTGAACAGACTGATATATAGGCAATAAAGCCAGTATAATTAGATGTTAAGGGGAAAATCTAGGTTATGGGTATATAGGTTTATAACGTAAAGTTAAAGTTTTCTGTATATTTCCATAACAAAATGAAGAAAAATATGAACCTAAAAGATTTTTTATACTCCTTATAAGTTTAGAATTAATGTAGCATTATATTATTATTATTAACATTCATCTGGGATTGCGTACACCTTGCAAATCCTAGGCCATATTTGGAATCGTCAATCATGTTCTCAGCCAGGCACCCCTCTCTATGTTTCCAGTTCATTTTTCCCCATGTGCTTTACACTCTATTCAAATATGTTAGGAAGCAGCATGATGATTATTGATCATGTCTCCATCTTTATGGTCACGTTGAAAGCATACACTTATCAATCCTCCACCAACCACAACCAGAGCAGTGGTTTTTGGGGGGCTATTTATCATGTCTAAACTCTCTACAGGAAAAAGAGCAGTCTCCTTAGTTGGTCAATAACCAGCTTGTTTGCCCAGATGCCTAATTTCAAAACAACCATCATATTGAGATTATTTTTAGCTCTATAACTTTTACAACCAGCAGGTACTTTACTCGCCAGATGGTTTCCTATTCCTGCTTTTCTCAACAGGGTCTTCTAATGAGACTATTATATGGCTTGCTTATGGTATCACAATTAGTCAGAGGAAAAATGAAGAGAGAAATTCAGGCTTGATCTCACAAATGCCCTTTGAGTTAATCCCCATTGATCTCAGTTACTCTAATCTCATTTTTTTAAAAAGGGGGTTCAAATAAGGGGAAATTTTGCTCTGTAATTAATTCAGACAATATAGATGTTATTTAAATGGTTATTCGTGGAAATAATGTTTTATAAGAACACATTGGTTCCTCATCTTATAAAGGATAGTAGGATTTCTGTGTGGTTAGAAGGCTGGGTGTCCGCCCACCCATGAAGGCAATCATTAAAAAGAACTAAATAAATAGTCTGAATGCCAAGAGCCAAGTGCTATCAGGATTCTTAAGTGAATAGATATGGATGGGGAGAGAGAGATAAGAAAAAGAAAGGGAATAGAATAATAAAAATGAAGATTAAACCTCTATTGTAATCTCTTCAATTCTGTAATGTCATTTTCTATAATTCTATAATGTTAAAATCTCATCTTATTAATGACCATGAACATGTCTCAAAAGATTCCAGAAATTCTCCCCAATCCGGTCTTTCAAATTTACTTTTTAATGTAAATTCAGAAATTCTGTGAGACTGTGGAGGAAGCCTTCTCTGGCGGCAGGCCCACCATCATTACCAGCGCCCAGGGAGATTCCAATCAGACTACAGCAACTAGAATAACAACACCTAGCATTCTGACCCAGTTTGTATCTTCCCTTTAGAGCCCATGAACCACCTGTCAATCTTTTTTTTCTTTTTTTTCTTATCATATCTACTTTCTAGAGTGAATGAACTTACCTCTCTATCTTGGTCATTTTCCTCTTGACTTTATCACCTAGTTGAAACATGATTTTCCACAATCCTGTGCTGCTGGGCCATCCCTTATTTTGGGTAATTCTTTACATTACAATTTACTGCCTTATAATTCTCTGTCCATTTTTTAACTTAGGCCACTGTTTCTCTGTCATAGTCCCATGACTTTATCTATTGGTATGCACACATCCATTTATATGTTCCTATCTCATTCCTCCTTTCTGTGATCCACCAAACTTGTGGACAAGAACAAATCTTGAGTATAGGGATTTAGTATAGGGATTCAAGACATAAGGAAAGAACACAGAGCCTGAAATCACAAGACTAGTTCATCCAAAGATGAGTTTAGCTTCTTACTACATGGGTGGTTTTGAAAAGTGCATAGCCTCTCTTTCCTTTTTTAAAAAGAAATGATATTCTTTTATCATCCTTTTAGGGCTATTCTAATGGCCAAATGACAAAATATTAGAGAATTTGGGTTGCTCCCTGCCCCATGCAGACAGAGACAAAGACTCAAACCTTTATTTGGAAGGTTCTGGAAGTCTACGGTCATAACACCTTGAACGCACCCAATCTCGTCTGATCCTAGAAGCTAATCAGGGTCGGGCCTGGTTAGTACTTGGATGGAAGGTTCTGGAAACACTATTAGGGCAAAGGGAAAAATAATATCAGGAAGGGAAGAAGTGACACTAGAAAGGGAAGGCAGCAAATAACCTTTGTGTTTTCCCTGGAGTTTGATACTTCATTGTGAGGGAAAGTACAAAACCTATGTCTCAAAGTTATCATACTGAAGATGCAAGGAAGCTAAGCTGGTTGAGGAATATTTCCTGGTGCTTATTTACCAGCAATTCTGGTCTGCCCTACACCTGGGTAGAGCCCTTGTGTGCAGCTTCTCAACAGTGAAGTGGGAAGTGCTAAGGAATATGAGCAGGGCATTAAGAACATGCTCAGACACTTTTCAAAATAAATCATGATTGTTATTCCTTAATAACCTTAACATTTGATTTATGGGTACCTTCTCACCCTATATTCTGTCACCCCCCTTTCTGTTGATTCTTCAACACTCTTCTAGCACATTTCACAGCTGCCTCACTTCCAATCATTTTTATCTCAACTCCGCTTCAGCAACCCATAAATATACAGCAAAACTTGTCACTTAGACTTCCTCCCCCTCCAAGATCTTTAACTCTGAGGTTTTCTTCTTTGTTTAAAGTCATACATTCTTTGGCCTTTTCTGTTCCCTCATACCTCACACCTTATGTTTTACCTTGTTTACCTTCTTCTTGATCACCAGTGTTTCAGCCCTTCTTTCGTATGCCCATTAGGATACACAGTTCCATCTGCTTCCTCCTTACCAGATGATCCGTTGTTTAGTCTACAGTCCAGATGGCAACACAGAATTCCATAGTCTAGTGATCTAATGATTCACATCCGCAGCTTCTTTTTGTGTTTTCTAAACATCTTGCAATATTGTGTTCAATATTTTGACTAAGAACATTGCTAAAGGCCTCTCTCATGTCAACATTAAAAGATCTGACAAATCCTGAGAGAAAGAGAGAGAGAAAGAGAGAGAGAGAGAGAGAGAAGCACTTCTATATGTCATATGGAGCAGAGCTAACAAAACTCTTCACAGGCGTCATGTGAAAGTAGCATGTCAATATCAAATCATATTAGGAAATTGTTGGTTAAATAAGATTGAGAGGCATATCTTTCAATTTCTCAGATCCATTAAGTATGTTCATATGCATTGTGAATATTTAAGAAGACACAGCTGGCAAAGTTTTCCAAATTACTTCGTTCTGAGGGTTTTACAAAGCAAACTTTGGGACAGACTAATTTATTATGATAATAAATCATTACATATCACAACCTTCTAGGAACAGGTGCATGATGACAGGGCATTGCACGTGCCTTTGCAAGAGGAGCTTTGGAACACTGCCCTACCCTCAAAAATATACTGTATTTTGACTGATCTTTTTTTCAGCTTTGTAGAGAATATAAATTTTTCTCCTCTACTTAAAGTGTAAATCTTTTTCTTAAAGGAGATCATTCTAGTAATTTTCAAGTGAGGATGATTTGATGGCATTGGTACTTTTAGCTTCCAGGAAATTTTATGTCTGTTCCTTAAGGACATTACATCCTTAAGGCAGGTGTATTGTGATTATTGCTCAGGTCATGGTCTTTGACCAAAATGTCCCATGTAACCAAGATGTCCCAGCCTCACCTGTCTGTGATTAAGCTAAGATCACATATCCTCCAATACTCAAAGTGCTTTCCCTTTTCTAAGAATCCTCCTTATTTCTCAACCCTCGCTACCACAAATATTACCAGTATTTGTCCATAGGTTGGTCCTCCAGGTAGCTTACCTCCTTGTCCACAAGGAGAACAGAACTCAGATGCTCTCCTAAAGGTAGACTCTGCAATTACAATCATGGTTGCACCCTGCTGAGGATCCTACTTGTTCACAGTGCCACCACTTGGCTATCTGCTTTGTACATGCTAAAGCCCTGGGAGTTCTCTGAGATATGACAATCAGACTAACCATTCCTATTGACCTGCAGAGGCCTACTTACGACTGCTGCCTTGAAGCCACAGGCTACCTATGGTTACTTTCCAACAACCTGGCAGTTTACAAAACTGAGGTTCCATCTGAACTACCAGCTTTGCAAATGCAGTTTCTTGCCGTTTCATCCATGTTGAGCCGTTCTGAAAAATACAGTGGAAGATACCTTCTAAACCCATACATCTACAGGAAGGGCTATACATTCACTCTACTCTGAAGAGTAGTTTGAGGTCCAAAAACAGTTTTCTACTATGGAGAACCCCCTGACCTTCAAAGCAGATCTCGTAACCTGTCCCATTTGAACCCCTGGATCCCAAAGTCAAATGAGGAAGACAGGGTAATTCTATATTTAAGACTGTAATTGGGAAGAAAACAAAACAAAACAAAAATAATTCAGTAATACAATGGAATACCAAGAATTAACTAATTTATGTGAATTACAGCACAGTGATGGCACATAACAAGTTCCCATTCATCTTCCTTATAATACTGATTATATTAACATATCATTGGAAATTAAAATCATTTCCTCAAAAGAGAGCAGAAAGATTTCCCTGAACAATGCTCAGGAAGAACTGCAGGATTCCCTTCCTACACAGGTTTATGGAACATTGAGGTTGGTACACAAAGCATATAGATTAAAGCTGTGGTTTCTGCTACAAACTACTTTCATGATAAAGGAGAGATAAAGATCACAATTTGACCAATAGAGCAAGCACTGATTTTTTTTTTTTTTAATGCACTTGCCTGGTAGAGGGAGATACATCAAGGAAGAAATCACTGAGTAGTTAGTGCCCTCAGGGGAAGAAGTCAGTGTGGAAGTGGAGGTGAGAACTGAGGGGAGTTAAATACCATACCCACAATGGATAGGTCATTATATCTACACAAATTAAGGACCAAAGTCACTCCCTGGATCAATGAGTCCATGAGTCCGTGCACTGTTGTTTAAACCAAGTCCAACTGTTCACTGATCAGGAGAGTCTTAATTTGGTGTATGTTCGACAGAGGGATGGCACAAGGTTCCCCCTTATTCTTCACCCGCAGCTGGTACTGAGACCTGCTCTGTACCATGTGCCACTCTAGGCATTGGGGTCCTACCAGTGGAGAGGGCATTAGCAAAATAGTGACCAACTCTTACAACTACATCTTTACAATAGCAAACATTGTGGGGCTTTTTCTTTCTTTCTTTTTTTTTTTCTTTTAATGTCCCTGAAAGTATGTCAAGAGCATAAATCCAAAACAATTCAGAAAAAGCAATTCCATGAGGGGCCCAAGCCTTGAAGTCCAGGCATGCAGCTTGTAGTGGTCTGTCTTTGCAAGAATTAGAGTAGAAGGAGAAAGAAATTCTACCAAGGCAAGCACAGATAATGGCAAGAAAAAGAAAAATCTCCTTTAGGGATGAGGAACAGCATGGTCACATGAATGTGCATGATGCATCCATGGGACACCATGAACACACCTAAAGACCTTGTCTCAAGTCCTCCACATCCTTAACACCAATAAAGACTAAAATTCCCTCAATATGAAACAGTGAAGTATTACTTAAAATGAGTATTTCAGGTCTCTACATGAATTTTTAAATATATTCCAGAGGAATATATCAGACTATTAAAATATATACCCCCCCCCTTTATTAACATTTTCTCTCTCTTTAGCTGAAACAGTTCTTGTACTGTCTATAAACAGCTACAACTTTCATGAAATATGTTTCCTTATTGCATCATGAAGAGACTCTGGTAGGCTAATTGGCTATTCTCTCAAACCTTAATTGAAGACTAGCCACTCAAGGAGCTTGTCAAAGTGCAGATTCTGATCCAGTAGCCTGTGGAGAAGTGTGAGATACAGCATTTTTATAACGAGCTCTCAGATAATGCTCATGCATTTGATCCAAGGACCACACTTTAACAAATCAGACTTAGATTTTGGCCACCTCTGAATCAGACGTGACACTCTGATTTATTTAAAACCTTAATTATGAGGCAAGAATCATTACTTTCTTAGACTCGCCTTTCTCACTCTCTCAATTTGAAGTGACAATAATAACAGTAATAATAATAAAAGTAGTTATTTCTACCTGACCTATAGTTGACATTTTGTTCTAAAAAAAAAGATTCACAACAGCCGTGTTTTTTTATTTCAAAGGCAAAAAAAACCCACCTTATTGATAATATAAAAATCTAAGAGAAATGGAAAGAAGAAAAGGGAAATCTATACATAAATGAAGAGCAACAGTAAGCAGTAAATAAGAATAAGACAGAGTTACATCAAATCAGCTACTTACAATATCCAAGCTCATTAGCTGGGGAAGCCTGGTGGAGACAGCTGGACTAGTGTCCCGATTGAGAGGCCTAGCAGAAGTGTCCTCCCCTCAGGTGAAACTTCCAACTGACCATCCCCATGAGGGCCATATTTATAGGCAAATGATGGGGTATGAAGTTTAAAATTTGATTGCCTACATGCAGTTTGGAGTGAGCTGCATTTCTGTGTTATCACATCTTCACATCTTCAAGGAGCCTGGGCCATATGTGCTTGCTTCCCCTTCCAGATTTCATTCAGGGGGGCAGCCCAGCCCAGAGCTAGAGGGGATGCAAGGCAAATTTTATAGCCCTTGGCATCCAGACTGGAAGAGCAAGTTCTGACCTGGAGGCCAACTAACGTCAACTAACCAAGCTCCCGAGGTCACTTACGCAGCATGAGTCTCACAAGCAACATTCTTTAATCTGCCTGCATCCGTGCAGGTCAAGATGGTTGGTTATATAAGACAATCACAGAAACCTCTATCCATACAATACACCTGTGTAGATAATCCTTTGTAGATGACCAATAAATAGAAACTAAAGCCAACTGAGTAGCAGATCTGGAGCTTTAGACCAACTGATGCTTCTTCAATCTTAATGTGTATTAGAATCAACTGAAAAGCTTGCCCAAATGCAGATTCCTGGCCCTTGCCCCCAAAGATTTGGATTCAGCAGGTCTGGAGTAAAACCTGGGAATGTACATTTCTACTAAGCTTCCAGGTGATGCTAATGCCAACATCCAGGGTCTGCTTTCTGGATATTAATGGAATAGACCCATTCATCAAAGGACAGCCTCAAAGTGAATTTCATTGCTTGACTCAACATTGAAAATGGGATAACAATGAATTGCCTCTAGTCAGAGGAAATGAGTAAAGGAAGTGATTTTTTTTTCACTTTGTTAGGAAAATTAACAAATAAAATTTTAAATCAAATAATTACCAGAAAAATAAATTCTTATATGACTTTGGAGTTTCAGAGATGCTGGTAAAGACTCAAAATCCTAAAGATTGAAGCTTTCTGTGTTGGGCAACTACTCCAGGTCAGTTGTCTGGCACAGAAAGAACTGGGAGTGGAAAAGAAGAAAATTTTTGTTGAAATATTTGACTTGCAGAATAAAATCTCATCATTTATGCCATTTAAAAAAAAAAAAAAAAGAACTGGGAGTGGAGAAGGAGAGGTGGCTGAGGAAGGACAGACAGAACCTGAAGGTGACTATGCCATGCCAGGGAGTTTGGGTTTATTCTGTATTCCCTGGAGACCTGCTAAAGATGTCATGATCTGATGGATTTTAGGGAGATATTTTGAAGTTGAAGTAGGGAATGTTCAGAACAAATATGAAACTAAAAATCAGACATATTTTGAATAAAATCAAAATCAGTTATTTTTTTTTCTTTTTTAAGTAGGCTCCACACCCAGCTTGGAGCCCAACACAGGCCTTGAACTCATAACCCTGAGATCAATACATGACCTGAGATCAAGAATGGGACACTTAACTGACTGAGCCACCCAGACATTCCTAAAATCAATTATTTTCTGTACCCATGAGGTGTGGGGGAAACAATGTTTTATGAAAAGTCTTCTGTACATATCTGAATATAAAAGCCTTCTAGTGACTGCTTTGGAAAATGAGAGTTCCATTGGAGTCTGTAGGCTCACAGATATCTCAAAGGTATCTTCCAGATTATGAAATATGATTGCAGCTCAAAGGCACTGAAGTCAATCTACAACAAAATTAAGAAAACAGGTTTGATGGTGGTAATAATGTTCAGTGATCATGGGTGATATATAAACTTACACTGGGTGGCTCAGTCAGTTAAGTGTTTGCCTTCAGCGCAGGTCTGGATCCCAGGGTCCTGGGATGGAGTCCTGCATCAGGCTCCCTGATCAGCAGGGAGTCTGCTTATCTCTCTATTGCTCCCCTGCTTATGATCTCTCTCTCTCTCTCAAATAAATAAATAAAATCTTTAAAAAATATATAAAGAGCTTCTAGAATATGGCGAAGATGGCGGGGAAGTAGGAGGAGGCGCCTTTTCAACCTGTACCCTAAAGTGAGCTGATTACCTACCAAAGAATTCTGATCACCCATGAAAAAGCCTGAGACCAGAATTATACACATCTGGATCTCTACAGGGGCAGAAGACGCCAGTGGGCAGGTAAAGCAGGGTGGGAACTTCGGACTGATATCAGAAGATAAACAAAAGGAGGAGGGAGCCGCCAGAGGCAACCGATTAGAAAGTAATACCCCAAAACGAGAGTGCCCTGCATCTGGGGCCTAGCATAAACTTGGAGTCTGGTTGAAAGCACTCAAAGAGAGCAAAGGATCCGGGGGGGGGGGAATTGCGGGAATTGGGGTGGCTAGGGACAGGGGCTTATGTCCCCGGACCGAGGACAGCCTCCCCTGGTGCTGAGCCAGAAAGAGTGCGGCAGAGAAACCAGGTCTTGGTCCTGAGCTGCCAGCGCGCTGGAGAACACGTGGGGTCTGGCTCCTGTGAGGGGCTGGGAGCCTCGCCAGAAAGCAGAGGCTCCAGAGCTGGAGGGTAGGTGCTACAGAGCCTGAGATGTGCCCCCCCCCCCAGCGCTCTTAGACCCACGCCATTCCACCAGAGCCTGAGACACACGCGCGCTCGCCCCACACACTCCCCTAAGAGAGGTGCACAAAAGCCCAGCGCTCTTAGACCCAGAAAGACCAGGCACTCTCAGCCCAGGCCAATGGGAAAATCTCAGCCTGTGATCCCTGCTTGGAACCTCTGTGGCAGTCTGGAGCTGCCCAGACAGCCACCGCTGCCATGATTTGGGGTACAAACAGAAGATCCTGCTCTGCCAGCAGCCAAGGGGGAATTTATTTGGGTTCTGCAGCCAGACTGAGGCTCCTCTCTCAGAGGGAGGTCAGGGTGCAGTTTGCTTTCCTCTAAACCTACAAAAACCATCAAAAGCGGCCAAGGCAAGGAAAAAAAAAAAAAGTGAACAAACATAAAAACCTCCAGAGAACAAAAGCCTAAAAAAACGGTTTCCTCAGAGCCCACCCCCTTGAGGGGGGCAGGAAGATTTAACTCAGGGAACAACATTGACTGAAAACCCAGTCAGAGGCAGGCCCCTCCCCCAGAAAACAAACAAGGAAAGAAAAAAAAAAAGACAAGAGAACAATCACCACTACTTCATAGGACAACTTTTATTTTTAACTCGTTACCACTGTTCTGGTTCATTTTTTTTATATACATAATTTTTTAACCTATTTACCATCACAGTGAGATGTCCAGTACATCAAACTCCATAATAACCTTCTAACCTGAACTTTTTGATTCATACACCTGTGTTTTTCTTTTGCATTTCTATTTTTTTAATTTTTTTTTAATTTTAGTTTAGTTTAGTCTAGTTTATTCCTTTTTTATTTTTATTTTCTAATATTCATATAGAGTTAAACTTCAAGGTAATCCCCTTCCCCCAATCAACTACCCCTATAGGTAAACCATTTTTTTTTTAAGATTTTATTTATTTATTTGACAGACAGAAATCACAAGTAGGCAGAGAGGCAGGCAGAGAGAGAGAGAGGGAGAAACAGGCTTCCCGCTGAGCAGAGAGCCCGACGCGGGGCTCGATCCCAGTACCCTGGGATCATGACCTGAGGCGAAGGCAGAGGCTTTAAACCACTGAGCCACCCAGGTGCCCCAAGGTAAACCAATTTTTAACCCCCCTTTATCTTAAGAAAGTTGAGTCCTTTAACAAAGATATCAAGATACATCCAGGAAGAATCAAAACAATCTTCCTTGCCCACACTAAGAATTTATTACCACTCTCCCAACTTTTTCTTCCACCAGTGTTTCTGTGTTTTTGTGTTTGTCCTGATAGTATATAAATCTTACACTTGGGGTTCTTTTTGACGAGAATCTTCCTTTATTTGCTTATAAATATATATATATATATATTTTTTCCCTCTCTTGTCATATACTTTTATCAGTCTTTTTGTTTGTCTGTTTTTGTTTTTATACTTCATAAATCTTACCTTGGGGCCCATTTGGGCTGAACCTTCTCTTTTATCTTCCCTATCTTTCCTGTCTTTCTCTCTCTCTCTCTCTTTTTCTTTTTCTTTTCTTTTTTCTCTCGTTTAGGAGGGGAATCCTGATTGCTCAAAAGCGTTCCAGGGTGTACCTTGGCTGCACCACGGTTGATATACCCAGCTACATCTGTTCAGCCATCTCTCACCAAAATGACTAGGAGGAGGAATGCCCAACAGAAGAAAAATACAGAGGATGGGCCTTCTGCAACAGAGCTAATGGCTATCAACATAGACAATATGTTGGAAAGAGAATTCAGGCTAACAATTATCCAGGCAATAGCTAGGTTGGAGAAAACCATGGATGACCAAACAGAATTGATTAGGGCCGAACTGAAAGCGACCAGGGAAGATGTTCACAATGTTAGGGCAGAGCTGAAAGCTACCAGGGAAGAGGTTCACAAAGCTCTCAATGAGTTCCAATCTAATCTAAATTCTCTCAAAGCTAGGGTAACTGAGACAGAAGATAGAATTAGTGATCTGGAGGACAAAGAGATAGAGAGAAAGGATTAGGAGGAAGTCTGGAACAAACAGCTTAGAAGCCACGAAAACAGATTCAGGGAAATAAATGATGCCATGAAACGTTCCAACATCAGACTTATTGGAATCCTTGAAGGGGAGGAGAAAGAAAGAAGTCTAGAAGACATAGTGGAACAAGTTCTTCATGAAAATTTTCCCAATCTCGCCAATGGAACCAGCGTTCATGTACTAGAGGCCGAACGGTCTCCACCCACGATTATAGATTCCAGAAAAACATCAAGGCACCTGATAGTCAAATTGAGGAATCATAATTGTAGATATAATCTCTTGAAAGCCGCTAGGACAAAGAGGCTCCTTACTTACAGAGGAAAGCCCATCAGAATAACGTCAGACCTGTCCACAGAGACCTGGCAAGCCAGAAAGGGCTGGCAAGATATATTCAGGGCACTAAATGAGAAGAACATGCAGCCAAGAATACTTTATCCAGCAAGACTGACATTCAAAATGGATGGAGAGATAAAGAGTTTCCAAGACCTGCAAGGCTTAAAAGACTATGCAACCACCAAGCCGACACTGCAGGAAATAGTAAGGGGGGGGTTCTATAAAAGAGGAAAAATCTTAAGAATAGCATTGAACAGAAATATAGAGACAATCTACAGAAAGAAATACTTCAAAGATAACACGATGTCAATAAAAACATCTATCAATAATCACTCTCAATGTGAATGGCGTAAATGCACCCATAAAACAACACAGGGTTGCAGATTGGATAAAACGACAGGACCCATCCATATGTTGTCTACAAGAGACCCATTTTGAACCTAAAGATACACCCAGACTGAAAGTGAAGGGATGGAGAACCATCTTTCATGCCAAAGGGCCTCAAAAGAAGGCCGGGGTAGCAATTCTTATATCAGAAAAATTAGATTTTAAACTAAAGACTATAGTCAGAGATACAGAAGGACACTACATCATTCTTAAAGGGACTATCCACCAAGATGATCTAATAATTGTAAATATCTATGCCCCCAGTATGGGAGCAGCCAATTACATAAGAAAACTGTTCATCAAGATAAAGAGTAATATGACATGAATACATTAATAGTAGGAGATCTTAACACGCCTCTCTCAGAAATAGACAGACCATCGAAGCAGAAAATCAATAAAGAAACAAGAGCATTGAATGACACATTGGACCAGATGGACCTCATAGATATATACAGAACATTCCACCCTAAAACAACAGAATACTCACTCTTCTCAAGTGCACATGGGACCTTCTCAAGAATAGACCACATACTGGGTCACAAATCAGGACTCAACCGATACCAAAAGACTGAGATTATTCCCTGCACATTCTCAGATCACAATGCTTTGAAACTGGAGCTCAATCACAAAGAAAAGTTCAGAAAGAACTCAAACACCTGGAAGCTAAAGACCACCTAGCTTAAGAATGCTTGGACCAACCAGGAGATCAAGGAAGAACTGAAACAATTCATGGAAACCAATGAGAATGAAGATACTTTGGTCCAAAACATATGGGATACAGCAAAGGCGGTCCTAAGGGGAAAATACATAGCCATCCAAGCCTCCCTCAAAAAAGTTGAAAAATCCAGAATACACCAGCTGTCTCTACACCTTCAAGAACTGGAGAATCAACAACAAATCAAACCAACTCCACACATAAGAAGGGAAATCATCAAGATTAGAGCTGAGATCAATGAGGTAGAAACCAGAGATACAGTAGAACGTATCAATGAAAATAGAGGCTGGTTTTTTGAAAGAATCAATAAGATCGATAAACCATTGACCACACTAATCCAAAAGAAAAGAGAGAAAGCCCAAATTCATAAAATTATGAATGAAAAGGGAGAGATCACAACTAACACCAAGGAAGTAGAAACAATCATCAGAAGTTATTATCAACCGTTATATGCCAATAAGCTAAGCAACCTAGATGAAATGGATGCATTCCTGGAAAACTATAAACTCCCAAAATTCAACCAGGAAGAAATTGACAACCTGAATAGACCGACATCTAGTAACGAGATTGAAGCAGTGATCAAAAACCTCCCAAAAAACAAGAGCCCAGGACCTGATGGTTTCCCTGGGGAATTCTACCAAACTTTCAAAGAAGAAATAACACCTATTCTCCTGAAGCTGTTTCAAAAAATTGAAGCAGAAGGAAAACTTCCAGACTCTTTCTATGAAGCCAGCATTACCCTGATCCCCAAACCAGGCAAAGACCCTACCAAAAAGGAGAATTTCAGACCAATATCACTGATGAATATGGATGCTAAGATTCTCAACAAGATCCTAGCAAACAGGATCCAACAGCACATTAAAAAGATTATTCACCATGACCAGGTGGGATTCATTCAACATTCACAAATCAATCCATGTGATAGAACAAATTGATAAGAGAAGAGAGAAGAACCACATGGTCCTCTCAATTGATGCAGAAAAAGCATTTGACAAAATCCAGCATCAATTCCTGATTAAAATGCTTCAAAGTGTAGGGATAGAGGGAATATTCCTGAACTTCATAAAATCTATCTATGAAAGACCCACAGCAAATATCATCCTCAATGGGAAAAAGCTTGCAGCCTTCCCGTTGAGATCAGGAACACGACAAGGATGCCCACTCTCACCACTCTTGTTCAACATAGTATTAGAAGTTCTAGCAACATCAATCAGACAACACAGAGAAATAAAAGGTATCCAAATTGGCAATGAAGAAGTCAAACTCTCTCTCTTCGCAGATGACATGATTCTTTATGTGGAAAACCCAAAAGACTCTACCCCCAAACTACTAGAACTCATACAACAATTCAGCAATGTGGCAGGATACAAAGTCAATGTACAGAAATCAGTGGCTTTCTTATACACTAACAATGAAAATACAGAAAGGGAAATTAGAGAATTGATTCCATTCACTATAGCACCAAGAACCATAAGATACCTGGGAATAAACCTAACCAAGGAGGTAAAGGAACTGTACTCGAGGAACTACAGAACACTCATGAAAGAAATTGAAGAAGACCCAAAAAGATGGAAGACCATTCCATGCACTTGGATCGGGAGAATAAACATTGTTAAAATGTCTATACTGCCTAGAGCAATCTATACTTTTAATGCCATTCCGATTAAAATAACACCGGTATTTTTCAAAGAGCTGGAGCAAATAATCCAAAAATTTGTATGGAATCAGAAGAGACCCTGAATCACTAAGGAAATGTTGAAAAACAAAAATAAAACTGGCGGCATCACATTACCTGATTTTAAGCTTTACTACAAAGCCATGATCACCAAGACAGCATGGTACTGGCATAAAAACAGACACATAGACCAGTGGAACAGAGTAGAGAGCCCAGATATGGACCCTCAACTCTATGGTCAAATAATCTTCGACAAAACAGGAAAATATATACAGTGGGGAAAAGACAGTCTCTTCAATAAATGGTGCTGGGTAAACTGGACAGCTATATGCAGAAGAATGAAACTCGACCATTCTCTTACACCGTACACAAAATAAACTCAAAATGTATAAAAGATCTCAATGTGAGACAGGAATCCATCAGAATCCTAGAGGAGAACAAGGAGAACATTGGCAGTGACCTCTTCAATATCAGCCACAGCAACTAGTTTCAAGATATGTCTCCAAAGGCAAAGGAAACAAAAGCGAAGATGAACTTTTGGGACTTCATCAAGATCAAAAGCTTCTGCACAGCAAAGGAAACAGTCAGGAAAACAAAGAGGCAACCCACGGAATGGGAGAAGATATTTGCAAATGACAGTACAGACAAAAGGTTGATATCCAGGATCTATAAAGAACTCCTCAAACTCAACATACACAAAACAGACAATCATATCAAAAAATGGGCAGAAGATGGGGCGCCTGGGTGGTTCAGTGGGTTGAGCCGCTGTCTTCGGCTCAGGTCATGATCCCAGGTCCTGGGTTCGAGCCCCACATCTGGCTTTCTGCTCAGCAGGGAGCCTGCTTCCTCCTCTCTCTCTGCCTGCCTCTCTGCCTACTTGTGATTTCTCTCTGTCAAATAAATAAATAAAATCTTTAAAAAAAATGGGCAGAAGATATGAACAGACACTTCTCCAATGAAGACATACAAATGGCTATCAGACACATGAAAAAATGTTCATCATCACTAGCCATCAGGGAGATTCAAATTAAAACCACATTGAGATACCACCTTACACCAGTTAGAATGGCCAAAATTAGCAAGACAGGGAACAACATGTGTTGGAGAGGATGTGGAGAAAGGGGAACCCTCTTCCACTGTTGGTGGGAATGCAAGTGGGTGCAGCCACTTTGGAGAACAGTGTGGAGATTCCTCAAGAAATTCAAAATAGAGCTTCCCTATGACCCTGCCATTGCACTACTGGGTATTTACCCCAAAGATACTATTTAGTGAAAAGAAGGGCCATCTGTACCCCAATGTTTAGAGCAGCAATGGCCACAGTTTCCAAACTGTGGAAAGAAGCAAGATGCCCTTCAACGGACGAATGGATAAGGACGATGTGGTCCATATACACTATGGAGTGTTATGCCTCCATCAGAAAGGATGAATACCCAACTTTTGTAGCAATGTGGACAGGACTGGAAGAGATTATGCTGAGTGAAATAAGTCAAGCAGAGAGAGTCAATTATCATATGGTTTCACTTATTTGTGGAGCATAACAAATAGCATGGAGGACAAGGGGAGATGGAGAGGAGAAGGGAGCTGAGGGAAATTGGAAGGGGAGGTGAACCATGAGAGACTATGGACTCTGAAAAACAATCTGAGCGTTTTGAAGGGGCGGGGGGTGGGAGGTTGGGGGATCCAGGTGGTGGGTATTAGGGCACGGATTGCATGGAGCACTGGGTGTGGTGCAAAAATAATGAATACTGTTACGCTGAAAAAAAAAAAAGCAAATGTTACTTCATGTATTTTAATGAATTTTAGAAAACAATTTCAAGTGAATAAAATATGTTTTGGAACAAAAGTATATATATATATAATCTTACAGTATTAGTACAAACTAAAAACATAATATTCCAGAATTTTTAACTAATTAAAAAACTGTTTACCTTAAGTGGTGATTTAGAGAACCTACTATGTGTCTTTTAGGGTAAATACTTTATAACATTTTAAATACGTTTATCACTTATCATGTGCTAAAAAAGTTCTGCTCAAATATAAGAGAGGTGAGATAGGTAAATGTGCAATTTGTAGTTTTTTGAGCAACCTGGCACACTTTTGAGATTGAGGGGGGTGTATTAATATTATGCTTAGATAGGGGCACCTGGGTGGCTCAGTGGTTAAAACCTCTGCCTTCGGCTCAGGTCATGATCCCAGGGTCCTGGGATCGAACCCCGCATTGGGCTCTCTGCTCGGTGGGAAGCCTGCTTCCTCCTCTTTCTCTCTCTCTGCCTCTCTGCCTAATTGTGATCTCTGTCAAATAAATAAACAAAAAATCTTTAAAAATAATAATAATATGCTTAGATATATAGTCACCTGAGTCTAGGTATAATGTGACTGGTGAATTTCAAAACATTTATAAATTTTGTATGAATAAACATGGCCTTAGGATGGTGTTAGTCCAATTTATAAGTCTCATGCAAAAGCATTCTGTAATAATCTCACAGCAGACACCCTCTGAAATTTCCAGCTGGGAACTAAATCCCAGTAACCTCTTATCCTATAGTTAGGGGGTTTCACAAATTCATATCAAAGATATGATTACTATTGGTTTGAGGTTCTTTGATGAAAATCTTTCTAAAATAAAACACAAATACAAATACAAATTCTAGGTTTAACCTTTACCCACAAGATTTTTTAGTTTCCTTTGTCTTTTGACAGTACCTTGGAAAGCATTAAAGGTCTATGTAACTATGTTTTAATAATCTTTGCTACTCCTATTATGTTATTCAGACATACCAATTTTACAGATCAAATTTATTTGTATTTTCTGCTCCTTTTCCTTCTTTGACAATGTAGCTAAATTCTTCCAAACTTTAAAATAAAATATGGGTAAGCTCAGCTTTATAGTTTATACACACACACACAAACACACACACATTTATGTGTGTATTGATTTTTTTATGCAAAATAAGGTCTATATGCTAGCGTAACACAGCTTTCTCACATTCCTATCTCAGTCATACCCATGTGATTTTAAATTATGGAAGTGACTGTCAATATGAAGAGGTCAATACCATTGAAAGAAGAATTTATTATCAACATTTCCTGAAAGAAGGGAGTCTGCCATGTTACACAGGGCCACAGGCACAGTAACAGGTTTCGGTCAGGAGTTCTGGTCAGGAGCAAGAGGGAGGGGAAAGCCGAGGCCCGACATTTTCCTGGGGTTTGTGCAGGAAATGCAAGATAGAGCAGAGTGAACAGATTAGGATTGGCTTATTTGAATAATTCTGGCAGGCTTTGGGCTGTGGGGTATTCTCCAGTAGTCTGGTACATTGGCCTGGGAGGATTTAGAGAAAATATTGGCTTTGGGAAATGGTTAGGAGCATAGACTGGGGATAGATTGGTTTGCATATGAAAGGGTCTCTAGGGCACCTCTTTTGTTGTCTCTAAGAAATGGTTAGCCCTAGGAGGGGCAGTCTCTGCAATTCCTGAAAGATTTTTATGATGACATCATAACATACAAAAAACTTTTAAAACATAATTATTACAATTTCATGTTAAACTTAATGGGCTTATAGGTTTAGTGAAATTAGAAAAAGAGTTGTTGCTATACAAATATTTGCCAAATATTGAAAAAGGTTATAAGAAGGACGAAGATTATAAAGATATTCTCTCTATTCCCACCGTTTCTGAGATGAGTTCACATGATTTAAGTGTGATCATCTTTCCCAATGGTCTTTATACAATCAATATGATCTGTGTTTTCAAGGTAATTCTATAACTGAACTCAAGGGGTTCACTTTTGGGGATGTATTGAATTGGACACACCCCAAGGATGTGTTGAAAGCAAAGAATTTTTATTGCTTGTTAAGGAGAAAGGGAGACAGCTCTCAAAGTGCTGTTTCCTGTAGTGTTCGTACAAGAAGTTTTTACTCAGTGCATTTGGGGATGGGGACAGGGAACATGAATATACATTAAGGAACTTACACATATTCTATCATGTAGGCACTTTGATTCAACTGTGTATGCCTAGCCTACCAACATGCTAGTTCATACACCCTGTGTTCCAAACATGGCAGAAAACTCCACTTACTAGGAGGAGATCCTAATATTATGATGAGTGAAAGGTAACTTCGGGACAATTTGGGCAGCTTTTGAGCAAGTCCTCAGCTGCAATCTGGCTAAACCTGGCTCATGTAGTAGGATATCAGGTGAGACACACCTTGCAAGGGGGTCTCATGGGAAACGCTTAGCAGGGCATCTCCTTGGCTAGGACTGTTGGTTTTGCAAAAGAAAACACATTCCTTCCCAGTTGTGTCCTTACCCCTCCCTTCCCCCCTTTCTGATAGCTCTCAACCCTCTGATTTAAGTAACTTCCCTTTGCATCCTAGTTAAAAATTCTGTCATGAAAGTCACTGAGTACTACTGTTGAGACACAAACTTGTAACTAGCTCTTCATCATCAAAACACATGTTCTCAAAAGCTCAAGACTACAGAACAGAAAACTGCATTAATAATTTCCAACTCTGTAGATTACTAGAAATAAATTTCCAGAGAAAGCCCAAATCTGGAAAAGAAAACTCTAAAATAACGGCCAAATATCCTTTGAAGCTGATTCACCAGAAGCGTCTGACCACACCAATTTACATTTCTTTTTGTACCAGGAACCAAAAAAATCAATAAGCCTGTGATGACTGATCTTTCACTGGATTTTATTCAGATTTCTTTTATTTTTAATTTTTTATTATGTTAATCACTATAGAGCGCACTGTTAGTTTTTGGTGTAGTATTCTATGATTTATTGTTTGGGTGTAACACCCAGTGCTCCATGCAAGTATGTGCTCTTCTTAATACCCATTACTGGCTAATCCATCTGCCACTCCTCTTCCCTCTTAATTATCCTTTCTCTATAGCTTCCTGGGAATGTGAAATAATGAGATTTTCTTTCTCCTTTTCTCTCCTATGTCCTCTAATGTTCTCAGCCTTTCAGAGCCAAGAGGATTTTCCTTTTCAATTAGATTGCCTTGCACTCATTCATTCATTCAGTCAGTCAATCATTCGCTTACTCAACATATAATTGGTAGCCACTAGGCCTTAGGTGCCGTACTGTAATTGAGGCCATTTTCAGTTTTCACACTGTGAATATTTCTAGAACATTTTGATAAAAGTTTAAAATTAGGTTGCAAGAATATAATAGTAGTTAAAGATGTGTGCCTTAAATCCAAAGGAATCCCATGACCTAGTGGCTTTTTGACCTTGGGCAGATAAGTCATCTTCTACAAGTTTCAGTTTTACCATCTATAAAATGGAGAGAATAATAGTATATACATAAGATAAAGGTTGTTGTTTGAAATAGATGATTGGCAGAATGGGATATGCTCCCAGAACTGTCCCTGCCACTTTTTGTTCTGGATTTGCAGCATTGCCCACCCACATCCAACTCTAGAGCTTCTGTTCCCCAAGAGTGTTTGCAACACACCTTAAAGGGTAATATGCACATGCTACCCTCACACCCATGAGTAACAAGGTGATTTTTTACTATTACAAAGTCTGGGTAATAAACAACTCCTAGAAAACGATGTCTGAACCTCTGGTCTGACTGGGCATTACAGGCTGAGCTTGGACTCCATTCCCTCCATTACAGGAGTTTTGTTAAAGCCAGACTATTTCATGTAGAAGTCTTCCTCTTGTGTTCAGTCTGTTTCCTTTTCAAGGATACCATTCTCCATGTTCTCTGTTTTTTAAAATTCTATCGAATTTTTCAGGGCCTGGTTTTAACATGACTTTTCCATGAAGCCAGCTCTGTTTGCCCCACTTCCATGGCACAGATCGACAAATTCTTATTAAGGTTCCATGTAACTTTGACCCTACAAGGATTCAGCATTTTTTATATCATGAATATCAAGATGTTAAATGGGGTTGTAAAAATTAACAAGAACAAATTTAAGATGGCAATGTTTGTACCTTTGTCAGATTATTTCTCTTAAAAGAGGGATGGAGAGGTGCCTGGGTGGCTCAGTCAGTTAACCATTTGATCTAAGGGTGATGAGATCAAGCCCTGTGTCGGGCTCTGTACTCAATGGGGAGTCTGCTTCTCCCTTTGCCCCTCCCCCAACTAATGCTTGCTTTCTCTCTCTCTCTCTCAAATAAATAAATAATAAAATAAAATAAAAGGAAAGATGGCAAAATATTTCAGATTCCTTAACAACAGGAAGCCAGCAACCCACCAGAAAGTACTCAGCTCCACCCATCTACAGGACTCCTGGGAGAGAAGCCTTCTGCAATTTTTTTTAAAAGAAAATTAGGAGATTATCTTGGAAAAACTTAGCTCTTCAGAGTAAATTGGCCTTTAAATCAAATAAATATGGTATTTGATAAATAAATAAATAAATATGGTATTTGATTCAGATTCAGTAAATATGGCCTTTAAATCAAATACCATATCCTCCTTTGGAAGCACATCTGATATTTTCAATATTTTCCTTTTTTTTTTAAGATTGTGTTTATTTATTTGACAGAGAGAAAGAAAAATACAAGCAAGGGGAGTGGCAGGCAGAAGGAGAGGGAGAAGCAGACTCCCTGCTGAGCAGGGAACTTGAATGGGGCTTGATCCCAGGACCCTGAGATATGTCATGAGCCGAAGGCAGATGTTTAACCAACTGAGTGACCCAGACATCCCCAATAGTTTCAATATTTCCAACTTCATGATAAATCTATCTATTCGATATCACTTGAGCTTCCGTTTCCTGAAAGGGGGCCTTGGTTGCAATTGTGTTTTCTAATCTACCTGCATTTTTTTTGTCTACATAATGTGTAAAATGTCTATGTAATGTTGTATTTTGGAAAATATTTATTTCTACTATAAAAGATACAAAAAGAGGATAGATAAATGAAACTCATGAGATGAGTTAAGCATAGATAGTAAATACATCAGTAACCCAAGGTATATATCAAACAGGTAAGTTAAGTAAAGCATTTGTATGTGAACATAGATAAGAAAGGATGGAAATACTCAATATTTAGGAGTTCTTAAGTCAGTCAGTTAGTTGTAACTCCTTTCAACCCATGTGTCCTCTACCAAAGAAACACAGGGAGAACCTGTGGCTATTCATCAGGCTAACAGGAGAGCCACAGAGGTACCGAGAAGTACTTGTCACTCTGTCTTTCTGCTAAAGTAAGTGTATGTCATTGGCCCTGAGAACCTTTTGTCCATAAGCCTCTTGCTTGAACCCCATCTGTGGTCCTCATGACTATACACCCAGTGGGGAAGGCTGATGAAGTATTGGGACAGACAAGAGACATGAACACATGTGCACTAGATTCAGGTGGTATGTCTTTCCACGCCACAGGCACACTCCCTTAAATGTGTTAAAGTTCTTCTTCCTCTTCTTCCCCTTGTTTCTTACCGTGTTTCAAATTCTTCAAATAAGCCTGTCCCTCTAGCATTTTAATTTTGCCTACAGGTTTTGTGCTCATGATCTTTAAGTAAGTTTGCCTGGTAGAGTCGACACAAGCGTCACCTTGAAAGACCTCTTAATGGCCAAAGCTAGAACAATTTGTACAACAAATACACAAGTAGTGTTGGATCATAACCTAAGGTAAAAAAATAAATATCCATGTGTTCATATTGATATAAATAAATGACTGAATTTTTTAAAGGGAGAGAATAAATGAATCTCTTGTGCAGAATTCTAAATAATTTCTGTAAATATCAAGGTGTAAAGCATAACTCTCCATTCTTTAAGTGTGGATGTGGCTAGTGACTTAATTGGAGGGGGAGACAAACCATAAGAGACTGTGGACTCTGAGAAACAAACTGAGAGTTTTTGAGGGGAAACGGTGGGGGGTTGGGTGAGCCTGGTGGCGGGTATTATGGAGGGCACCTATTACATGGAGCACTGGGTGTGGTGCATAAACAATGTATTTTGGAACACTGAAAAAAATAAAATTAAATAAAAAAAAATAAAATACAATAAAATAAAATAAAAACTATATTTATGAATCTTTCATAGATTCATAGGGGGTAGGGAGGAATAGAGTAACTTTACAGTGGAGAGACCTGCTAAATACTATCTCAACCAATTGAGATATCATGATACCAGGGTAAAGTGCCATTTGTATCATATACAAATTGATGGTATATACCTTCGATGTATATCATACAAATGAAACTTTACCCTGGTAGTCTTTTCCCCCAAACACAACTCCATTCTAACCAAGAGAAAAACATCAGACAAATCCAACTGAGGGATACTCTACAAAATAACTGACCAGTACTCCTTAATATTGCCAATATCAGGGTGTCCAGGTGGCTAAGTAGGTTAAGTCTCTGCCTTCGGCTCAGGTCATGGTCTCAGAGTCCTGGAATCCAGCCCTACATCGGGCTCTGTGCTCAGCAGGGAGCCTGCTTCCCCCTCTCTCTCTGCCAGCCTCTCTTCCTACTTGTGATCTCTCTCTCTCTCTCTCTCAGTAAAATGAATAAATAAAATCTTTTAAAAAATTTTAAAAATTGCCAATGTCATGAAAAACAAAGAAAGCCTGAGAAACCGTCACAATAAAGAACAGCCTGAGGAAACATGATGACTAAATGTAAAGTCACATCCTGGAAGAGAAAAAGTCTATTAGGCAAAAACTAAGGAAATCTGATTAACATATGGAGTTTAGTTAAAATTCAGGTCTCAGTATTAGTTAATTTACCATAACAAATGTACCATACCACACAACATAAACTGTTAATAATAAGGGAAACTGGTTTGGGGGTATATCTCAGAGTTCTCCTTCACATTTTTTTTAAGAAATTTTCTATAAATATATGCTAAAACTAAAAGTTTATAAAAAGTAAAACAAGACAAAGCCTGAGATTTTGAGAGACAAAACTTTCTAGTAAGCAAAAGTTACTTTCAAACAATTTGGTTTTTATACTTCTTAATAAAAGTGGCTTTAAAAAGGTTAATCATTTATATGCAAAGTTCTATTTTCTGACTGGGTCAATTCACAAATATCACTGACATAGACAATGAATTAAGAAGTTAGGATAGAAAAAAGCATTTCATTTTCTCACTTGACAAATTATTTTCTGATGTCTGACGCCTTGTCAGCTCTCTCTACACAGCTGAGGAAGTGCAAAACTCTTGAATTCCAGCAACCTTAATGCCAAGTCTATTCAAGGGAAAGATATGGATGCAGAGAACAGACCTGAGGCTATGAAAGCTTTTCCAAGTTGCCAGCAGTAGCATGACACACAGGTCCTTCGGAGAACAGAATTTCAGCTCTGCAGACACAAAAGAAAATGATATTTTTAGAAGGATTATATATATGGCGTAAACAAGGTTAAAAGGTCAGGAAAATGACTGTACCTCTCTGCAGGAGTATGTGTGTTTATTTGCAACTTGGTTTCTATGTAATCACTTACTGCTAATGGGTAGAATAGTGCTATTATTAGTCATAATAGTTTTTGTCATTTTTCCATCAAGGTAAGAGTATGTAGTGGAAATAAAGTGTTGCTAAATCATGAATCATTTATGTACTACCTTGTGCTTAACAAGATTTGATACAGTACACCAGATGCACAAGCACATTCTTTATATTGTGCACATGTGGGCTTGAGCAACCCAGATCCATAACAAGTAGCTCCAGTAAAGCTACCTAATGTAACAGGAATTTGTGTTAGCATTGCTATGAAATTGCTGCTAAGGTCCCACATTCTAAGTTCAGACCATTGTCTAGGCTAGTCTTTGTCTCACGTTGATTACTGAGATGGTGAAATAATAGGTTGCACTGCCAGTCACCCTCTCAAATAATCTCCTCCTAGCATCCTTGGTCTACAGGGAGATCCAAATTAGGGACCACATTGTTGCTGAAAAGGTGCTGTTCTTGTTCTTTTCCAAGGGTCCTTCCCTCCCTTTAGATGAGGAAGGAGGGCTTCAGCGAGTCAGTTGTAAAAACTGAAGGCTTGTACAAAAAGAGGACACCAGCATTTTGTTCTCCGGATGAATGTCTGCTTACCATAGACTTGGAAAATTTCCCCTAGGCTAGTGTAGCAATGTAAAAGAAAATTGAGAGACAAGGTGGTGGAGAAATGCCAGCCACCAACTTAGTTCTGAAGAGACATGGAATGGATCCCCAAGTGTCTGGAGTTCTAAAAGGTGGCCACAGAAAAGTAGACATTTTGCAACCATAGGCTTGTCAAGACCACCTGGTACATCAAAGAACTCAGCATGATGTTCCTAGGAGATCAGAACAAAGCTGTTCCACGTCTGCAAAGCCCAGAAGAATTGCAGGGACTGGCCTATCATGATAGGGACACGTTGGTACATCACACAACCTAACTACATCCACAGATAATGAATTTCAACAGCAGTTACCCCCAACCAAACTGAGGACCACAACCTGCTCTCTTTAAACATTTTTCTCTCCCTTTTCTACTTTCCTAAGGGAACAAAAGGAATTAAATCACCTATGGTTCTAGTCTGCCTGGAGGAGGGAAGGAGAGCTTTGAAGTTAGGAGAAAGAGACAGAGGGAGAGAGAGAAACCAGAGGATTTAATCTTTCTTAGTAGAATGAGTATTCCAATATCTGACACTGAATGCTAGTATGACCAAGGTAGCATTAAAGAAGCCACTTTCCAAGTGGGAATGGTGGGTTTATAGGTTTAATTTTACCCATTTGGGATACAGGTTTTAGATAAAAAGCACTTTATGTTTATATCCCACCACATTGAGGCTCCTTGATATGTAAGTAGCACCAACAAGAATATAATGCCATCTACATACATTGACAATTTTCAAAAGACCTTTTTGACAAAAATAAGAAACTGTAGCTATATCGATTTCCCTCTTCTCACACCACAGTTAGAAAATATTACTATCTTTAAAATTGGTTAATCTTATCTAAGGTACTGCAGAGCTAATATCATTTCACTTACTAACGTGACCATAACACTTATGGGAAAAGATGCATTTATCTATTTTGACTTTCTTTACAAAGTATGGTGGAGAATATTCTTTAAGCCTTTTTTCATTAAAAATGCATAGCTCCTTGACATGACAGAACTATAAATTGAATTGTGTTAGTTATCATTGGCCTCTTGAGATATCTGGGAATCTTATATTACATCAGATCATTGTCACTTCCAGTTCACTGTAATTCCAGAACAGGGGAGAGACTGATATGTCTTATTAACTGCTGTTATAAGGTGACAAATACGTAGAGTATAAAATTCTCAAAGAAGGTATGACTTTTAGAGAAACTGAAAACTTGAGACTGCTTGACACCAAATATTCAGATAAAAACAGAGTAATCCCTTGAGACATTTGTTTGCTTACAGGTATCTGGATATTTGATAGTATGCAGACAAAACATGTGAATGACTGCATAAATTCAGCACTCTTTATCTGAACATTGTGTGTTGTTTGGAAACAGCAAAAAACCTGCAGTATTAAGATACAAAATGAGCTAATGTCTTTTGAGGTTTGTGGCCAACACAAATGTGACATCTGGCTTCTTGAACAGTCACTCAACATTCAGCCACTTTTAACAGACAATTTTTTAAATTGGTCTGAATAGCCTATGGCTTAGAATGGAGTTCCAGAAATGTGAAAAAAAATACATATTATATTTTCTATCTTGCAACTTTATAACATGACATTTATTTTGTATTGCTGCTTTTAAAACAACTTTCTGTATTAATCTAAGATCAATATATTTCCATACAGTTGCCACCAAAAATAACATTTTTGTGGCTTCACTTAGCAAAACCTTAAGAATAAATGAGATATGTTAGCATCAATAAAATGAAGCAATAACAGGAACGTATTTCATGAAGTTGGTGGAAAAAATCTATCAGTTGGTATATGATCTTTCAAAGTGGAGTAACACATTTAAAATTAATAAAATTGGTGACTGATTAAAGAATACTAATATTTCCAATCAGAGCAGTGATAAGGTGTCCAAATATTTACCTAATGTGAGTTGTCAAAGAAAAAAAAGCAAAACTGAAATGAAACTAATATTTTAAAATATAATTCAAGAAAAACTCCCTGAGGAAAAAAAGCTTAAATATATATCTTGAAAGACAGGGGAAAATGATGTACCTGGGAAAATGTGTCAAGTAACTCTGAGACATTGCATAATACAACTATAATACTTTTAAAATAAAAAAAAAGGGGGGGTTCTCTGTTCTAATCCAAAAGACTAACTAACAAGAAGAAAAAAAATTTACATTGACAACAGACTTCTAGACAGGAACAAACATAGCAATAGCACAATAGTATTTTTAAGAAACTAAAATAGAAAGTATGAACCAGGTATCTTATATCCAACCAAGCTCTCCATCAACTATCAAGGCAATAGAAAACCAGTGTTTAGCATGTAAGAACTAAGAACTCAGGGACTATTGTACATGAACCCTTCCTGAGTTATGTATAGAGTATGAATCCTTCCTGAGATATGTATAGAGTATCAAGTTTCTTCTATCCAAGATAATTAGAAACTTGAGCAAAAATAGATCTAAGAGTTAACAAAGGTGGGGTAAAGAAACAAAAACTGTGTAAATGTTAAATGCCCTAACAAAGCAGAAATAACAAAGCTAAAAAAAAAAAAAAACAAACCAGATACAAGAGAAAAGGGGAAAGAGAATGTTTTTGATCGTTACCTAGGGAATAGGTGGAAGTCAAAGCATAGCATTAAAACTCATCAAATTAAATAATTAAAAGAAAAGGGAGACAGAGAATGGAGTACAAAAGTTATTAGCCAAAAAATAACCATTAGGATTAAAGTATAAGTGTTCCTAAATAATAGGAAAAAAAGTAAGTACATTAATTTTCAAAAAAAGAAAGGGGTGCCTAGGTGTCTCAGTCATTAAGTGTCTGCCTTCGGCTTGGGTCATGATCCCAGGGTCCTGGGATCAAGCCCCACATCAGGCTCCCTGCTTAGTGGGAGCACTGCTTCTTCCTCCCCTGCTCCCCCTGCTTGTGTTCCCTCTCTCACTGTGTCTCTCTCTGTCAAAATAAATAAAATTTTTAAAAGAAGAAAAAAGAAAAATAAAACAACTTCCAGGGAGGATGACCAAGTAAGAGGAGGATCCCAAGCTCACTTTGTGCCATGGATACACCTAGATGACACCCACATCCGTGTAAATAACCCATAAAATAATCCAAAGCCTCTCAGAACAGACTGTCCACAGTTAACCATAGGGAAGAAGCAACATCAAAAAGGGTAAGATGAAGATGCAGTTGGAACCAAACCAACCCAAAAGACTAACCATGGGAGGGAAAGACTGCAAGCACAGAGAAAGAAGAGGATCAGACTCTACAATAATCACTGCAGGCATGGGGGATCTGCAGTGGGAAGAAAAATCCCCATAACAATCAGCTTTGAAAACCAGAAGGGCTTAACTTTGAAAGTTTTTATAATCAGTGGGGCTTAACACCTGTAACTTCAAAATCAACAGTTCTACTCTGGGAGAGCTAGAGAGCAATAGGAAACTGAATTCCCACCCTTAGAGAGAGAGCATAACAACCAACAAGTTGAAATAACTCATAGAGGCAGCAGTTTGAAAAATGCGTGGAGTGTACAGAAAGGAGATTCATTTACTAATCTCAGAACAAGTGCAGGAAGACCCACCCTCAGAAGTTCTTCAAAGTGGTTCCAGGTAGTTTGCTAACATCTACACACCTGTCCCCTACATTCTGCTACAGGCCACCTCCTCCAACCCATTCTTGGCAGGAGTCCATCCAAAGTGACACCACAAGCATGGCATTGTGCAAACTGCCTCAACAGGGGCCAGCACCACTCCAGAGTGACTCTTGCCCTGTGAAGAAGGGAAACAATCACACACACTAGGTCAACTGCAACCCCAGCAGTGGGTGGGGGATGGGGGAAAACATCTGGCTTGACCGTTAATACCTGTCCCCCAACAAAAGCTTCTAAGGGAACAACACAGAGAAAGTGTTCTGTAGTTTGATGCAACTGCACCTCTAGTAAAGACCTGATCTGACCCAACTTAATTCCAAGGTGGCCCCAGACTTGCCCATTAACAACACAGGGACCAAACCATGTTCACACAAACAGAGTTCTTACAGATAACTGGATTGAAAACAATCACAACTGTAGGGTGCACACAAAACACAAAGGTAACAAACACCTCTTTTCCGTGTTCAGGTGAACAAGGGATATTGCACTACAGGGCACCACAGGACCTCTTCATCATAAGGCTCCTACTTTCAAGAGCAGGAGATGTAGCTGACTTTCTTAACACATAGAAACAGAGAGTTAGACAAAATGAAGAGACAGAGGAACATGTCCCAAATAAAAGAACAGGAAAAAATTATGGCAAAAGAGCTAAACAAAGCAGAGAAAAGTGATATTCCTGATAGAGAATTCAAGGTAATGGTCATAAAGATACTCCTTGGACTTGAGAAAAGAATAGCATGCTTCAGCTAGACCCTTAACCAAGAGCTAGAAAACATAAAAGAACCAATCAATAGTAATGACTAATAATGAAGAAGAGATAAAGAACTTGATAACTGAAATAAAAAATACACTAGAAGGAATAAATAATAGACTAGAGGAAGCAGAAGAACAGATCATTGAGCTAGAAGACAGAGTAATGGAAAGCCGTCAAATTGAACAGAAGAAATAAAAAAGAATTAAAAAAATGAGAATAAGTTGTTGCTGTTAAGGGAACTCAGCAACACCATCTAGCATAAAAACATTCTCATTTAGGGATCCCAAGAAAAGAGAAGAAACAGACAGAAAATTTACTTGAAGTATAATAGCTGAAAACTTCCCTAATCTAGGGAAGGAAACAAATCCAGATCCAGGGATCACAGAGATCCCAACAAAATCACCCAAAGGAGGTCCATATCAAATACATAATCATTAAAATGACAAAAAGTAGTGATTAAGAGAAAATAATTACATACAAGGGAAACCCCATAAGTCTAGCAGTTGATTTTTCAGAAAAATTGCAGTGCAGAAGAGAGTGGCATGACATATTCCAAGTTCTGAAAAGAAAAAACCTGTAACCAAGAATACTCTATCCAGCAAAATTATCATTCAGAATAGAAAATGAGATAAAGATTTTCCCAGACAAACAAAAGTTAAAGGAATTCACCACCACTAAACCGGACTTATAAGCAATGTTAAAGGAGATTCTTTAAGTGAAAAGGAAAGATCATGAGCAGAGTAAGAAAAATAAAAAGCACAAAACCAGTAAAAAATCAAGTAAAAATCAGTCAAGGAATTCACAAAAGTGTAACGCCATAAGCATGAAACATGGTGGGTAGAAGAGTAAAAATTTGAGTGCTTTTATATGGTTTCAAAACACAAGTGACCTTCAACCTGATATATATAGACTTCTATATGCATAAGATATTACATACAAACCTAACGGTGACCAGAACTCAAAAACTGGTAACAGATAAACAAAAAAATAGAGAGAAGGGAGCCCAACTATATCACCAAAGAAAGCCATCAAACCACAACAGAAGAGAGCAAGGAAAGAAAGGAATAGAGAAGAACTACAAAAGCAACCATGAAACAAGTAATAAAATGGCAGTAAGTACATACACTAATAATTACATTGAATGTAAATGGAATAAAAACTCCAATCAAAAGACATAGGATGGTGGAATGGATGAAAATGCAAGATCCATCTACATGCTGCCAACAGGAGTCATTTCAGACTGAAGACACATACATATTGAGAATGAAAGGATGGAGAAACATTTGTCATGCAAATGACAATGAAAAGTAAGATGCAGTAGCCATATTTATATTGGACAAAATGGACTTTTTTTTTTCAGTGTTCAAAGATTCATTGTTTATGCTCCATACCCAGTGCTCCATGTAATATGTGCCCTCCTTAACACCCACCACCAGACTCACCCATCCCCACACCTCCCTTCCAAAACCTTGAGTTTATTCCTCAGAGTCCAGTCTCTCATGATTCATCTCCACCTCCAATTTCCCCAAACTCACTTCTCCTCTCCAGCTCCCCATGTCCTCCATGTTATTCCCTATGCTCCACAAATAAGCAAAACCATATGATAATTGACTCTATCTGCTTGACTTATTTCACTCAGCATAATCTCTT
The DNA here is from genome assembly GCF_902655055.1 of Lutra lutra. Classification (NCBI taxonomy): domain Eukaryota; kingdom Metazoa; phylum Chordata; class Mammalia; order Carnivora; family Mustelidae; genus Lutra; species Lutra lutra. Next base: position 80,241,671 of record NC_062281.1, read on the forward strand.
CCAGTCCCATCCATATTGATTCAAAAGTTGGGTATTCATCCTTTCTGATGGAGGCATAATACCCCATAGTATATATGGACCACATCTTCCTTGTCCATTTCATTTGTCTGTTGAAGGGCATCTTGGTTCTTTCCACAATCTGGCGACTGTGGCCATTGCTGCTCTGAACATTGGGGTACAGATGGCCCTTCTTTTCACTACATCAGTATCTTTGGGGTAAATACTCAGTAGTACAATTGCAGGGTCATAGGGAATATTTTATATTAGACATCTATTTGTAATGGTAAGTAGGTTAAAAAAAGAAGAGGAATCATGAGAATGAATTTTTTTGAAAGTTGTATTTATGAAATATACAGGTTTTGGAGCAATACCAGGAGCTTAATATATTGTTTTCCCCTGATGTTGGGGTTTTACATTTTTACGGGGACCTTGTGGTTATTGTCCTCTTGTTCTTTTGGCTTGTCTTCTGGGATATGGGCCTGCCACCTTGTTTTTCAGTCAGTCTTGCCTGGACTGAGTCACCCTGCCCTCTATCAAGGGGCTGGGCTCTGTGGAAACCAGTTTCTCAGGCTTTTGTTCTCTGGAGGTTTTTGTTCTTTGGTGGGTTTTACAGCTTTTCTGAGGGTTAGTGCAAAGTAAACTATCCGCATCCAGACTTCTGCCTTAGAGAGAAGCCTCAGTCTGCTCCCATCTGGATGGTCCAGAACACACAGCCTCCCCCTCTGCAATTTCCCACAGGTGGTGCACACTCCCAGTCACTGTCTCAGTGGTAGCCCGGGGCCCCCCCTTGTCTCTGTGCATCCCCCCAACTCCCGAGTCAAAAAAATCCTCAAGTTATATTGGTCCAGAAGAGTTGCTGGGACTGCTGTCTGGAGACCACACCCATGTTGGATGTGTTCAGACCTGGCCCTGGGACAGGTCAAGGAAGGCGGTGACACAGGTTGCAGAATGCTGCAGACCCAGGGACCTTGGGCAGGAGCCTGCACCAGGCTCTTTCAGGTGCACGCAGGGGTGTATGCAGCCCCAGCTGTGGAGCAAGCAGCAGAAAGCCACAGGCTCAGGGACCACTAACAGGAGACCCTGCTGGGCTCTCTCAGGCATAGATGGGCACCTGCTGTGACCACCCTGGGATTGTGGGCTTAGGTCCGTCTCTGTGGCCGCCCAATTCTGCCACTCACTGCCTAAGACCCTTTGTTCTTTTTAAGTGCTTTTAACCAGACTCCAAGTTAATGCTCATCCACAAGCATAGGGCACTTTCATATTGGGGTATTACCTTCCAATGGGTCACTTCCGGTGGCTCCCTCCACCTTCTGTTTATCCTCCAATGACAGTCCAAACATTCTCACTCTACTTTACCTATCCACTATTGTCTTCTGCCCTCATAGAGATTCAGAAGTGTATAATCTTATATCTCATGCTGATTTCATGAGTGTTCAGAGTGTTCTGATAGATATTTAGCTCAAGTCAAGGGATCAGTTGAAACAGGGTCTACTTCTCCCCCATCTTGCTTCTGCTCCCATAAATGGATTTTAAAACAAATACTGTAGCAAAAGATAAAGAACACTTATAGAAGTAAAGTGAACAATCAATCAAGAAGATATAACAATTTTCAATATTTATACACCCAACATGAAGGCACCAAAATGCACAACACAGCTATTAACTAACATAAAGAAAGTAATCAACAGTGACGCAATAAGAGTAGGGGACTTTAACACCCACTCCCATCAATGAACAGACCATCCTAACAGAAAATCGGTAAGGAAATAGTGACTTTGCATAATACATTGGACCAGATAGATCCAGCAGATGAATTCAGAACATTCCACCCTAAAGCAGGAGAATACACATTCTTTTGAAGTGCACATGGAACATTCTCCAGAATAGATCACATGTTAGGCCACGTAACAAATCTCAACAAATTTAAAAAGATTAAGGTCGTATCCTGCACCTTTTTAAACTATGATGCTATAACACTAGAAATCAACCAGAAGAAAAAACATGGATAGAACATAGAACAAATAGCTGTATATTAAATAACATGCTACTAAACTATGAACAACTCAACAAAGAGATCAAAGAGGAAGTGAAATATGTATAGATAGATAGATAGATAGATAGAAAAATAAAAATTAAAACACAATGGTCCCAAATTTGGGGGATGCAGGAAAAGCTAGTCTAAAGGGAAAAGATTATAGCAATAAAGGCCTACCTCAAGAAGCAAGAAAAATCTCAAGTAAATATCCTAAAATTATACCTAAAGGAGCTAGAAAAAGAATAAAACACAAAACTAGAAAGAAGGAAATAATAAAGATTAGAGCAGAAATAAATGAAATAGAAATAAAAGCAAAACAAAGCAAAAAAAAAAAAAAATCCAGTGGAACAGATCAATGAAACCAGGAGCTTGTTCTTTTGAAAAGATGAACAAAACTGATAGACCTTTAGCCAGACTCATCAAAAAACAATTTTAAAAAGAGAGAGGACTCAAATAAACAAAATCACAAATGAAAGAGGAAAAATAACAGCTGACATCATGGAAATAGAAAGGATTATAAAAGAAAATTATAAAAATTATTTGTCAACAATTTGGACAACCTAGAAGAAATAGATATATTCCTAGTAACATATAACCTCCCAAAGTTGAATCAAGAAGAAATAGAAAATTTGAACACAGTGCTTGCCAGCAATAAAATAAAATCAGTAATCAAAAAACTCCCAACAAACAAGTCTAGTGTGGAATTATTCTTAGAAAATATATTGTAAACCCCAAGGAGTATGTATGGAAGCAGCTGAAATGTCAGCTGCATTCCTGTCCTCAGGGCTGTTGAACACAATGGCCAGGTAGGAGCAGGATCCCACAATCCCCAGAAGCAAGGAGTAAGTTAGGACCTGTGAAAAATGTAACCCTTAGTCCCCCTTTCTGCACGTAGAGATTGCCAGCCCAAACATCCTGCTCCTCCCTTATCCCATGACTGACTCCCTACATGCCTACTCAAAGGGGAAAATGCAAGCCTGCTTCAAGATATTTGCCATCCCTTTGTATTCATTTCCCATGCTTGAAGTCATCTGTCCTTGCTTTTCTGATTTAAAAACAAACAAACAAACAAACAAAGAAATAAAAGCTGTGTGTGGGATTCAGCTGCTGCTGCCCTCCCTTGCAGAGGCAGCCCTGCATGGCCACTGAGATTGGTGTCTGATAACTTTATTTCAGTGCACGATGGCAGTCTAGGATCAGATGGCTTCACAGGTGAATTTCAGCAAACATTTAAAGAAAAGTTAATACTTATTCTTCTCAAACAATTCCAAAACATAGAAGAGGAAGGAAATCTTCCAAATTCATTCCATGAGACCAGCATTACCTTGATACCAAAACCAGGTAAACACATTACAAAGAGAGAGAGAGAACTACAGGCCAATATCTCTGATTAATATAGATGCAATAATATTCAACAAAATATTAGCAAACTGAATCCAACAATACATGAAAAAAAAATCATTTACCACAATCAACTGGGATTTATTCCTGGAATGCAAGAGTGGTTCAATATTTGCAAATCAATCAACGTGATATAGGTCATCAACAAGAGAAATGATAAAAACCGAATGATCACTTCAATAGATGCAAAAATGATAATGTACCACATCCATTCACAATAAAAACCCTCAACATAGCAGGTTTAGAGGGAACATATCTCAATATAATGAATACTGTATATGAAAAACCTACAGGGAACTTCATACATAGTGGTGAAAAACAGTTTTTCCCCTAACATCAGGAACAAAATAAGAATGTTCAATCGTCATCACCCATATTCAACATAGTACTGGAATTCCTTGCCGTGGCAGTAAGACAACACAAAGACATAAAAGGCATCCAAATTGGTAACAATGAAGCAAAACTGTCACTATTTGCAGATGACATGATACTGTATAAAGAAAAACCTAAAGACTCCACTAAAAAAACTACTCAAATTCATAAATGAATTTAATAAACTGGCAAGACACAAAATAAATATATAGAAATAATTTATATTTCTGTAATAACAAAGTAGCATAAAGAGAAATTAAGAAAATAATCCCATTTACAATTACACCAAAAATAATAAAATACCTAGGAATAAACTTAACCAAAGGGACTAAAGACCTGTACTTTGAAAACTATAAAACACAGCTAAAAGAAATTGAAGATGACACAAACCAGTGGAAGGATATTTCATGTAATGGAATAGAAGAACAAATATTGTTAAATGTCCATACTACCCAAGCAATCTACATGTTTATTGTAATCCCTATCAAAACATGAATAACATTTTTCACAGGACGAGAACAAACAATTGTAAAATTTGTATGGAACCATAAAAAACGCTGAACAGCCAAAGCAATATTTTTTTTTCCCCCAAATTGTGTTTATTCGTCAGAGAGAAACACAGTGAGAGAGGAAACACAAACAGGGAGGAGTGGGAGAGGGAAAAGTCTTCCCGCTGACCATGAGCCAGATGTGGAGCTTGATCCCAGGACCGTGGGATCATGAACTGAGCTAAAGTCAGATGCTTAAAAACTGAGCCATCCAGGCACTCCTAGTCAAAGCACACTTGAAAAAGAAAAGCAAAGCTAGAGTAGCACAATTCCAGATTTCAAGTTATACTACAAAACTGTAATAATAAAAATAGTATGGTGCTGGCACTAAAATAGACACATAGATCAACAGACTAGTACAGAAAGCCCAGAAACAAACCCTCAATTTTATGGTCAAGTAATGTGTAAGAAAGGAGACAAGAATTATGCAGTGGGAAAAAAAAAACAAAAAACAAAACAAAACAAAAGTCTCTTCAGCAAATGGTGTTAGGAAAACTGGTTACATGAAAAAGAATGAAACTGGACCACTTTCTTACACCATACACAAAAGAATAAACTAAAAATGGATTAAGACTTAAATATGACCCAAAACCAAAAAAAATCCTAGAAGAATGCCAGGCAGTAACTTCTCTGACATCAACTATAGCAACTGTTTTCTAGATATGTCTCCTGAGGCAAGGGAAATAAAAGCAAAAATAAACTAATGGAACTACATCAAAATAAAAACCTCTGCACAGCAAAGGAAACAAGATAACTAAAAGACAACCTACTGAATGGGAGAGATATTTGCAAATGATATATCTGGTAAGTGGTTAATACCCAAAATATATTGAGAACTTGTACAACTCAACACCAAAAAACAAAAACAAAACAAAACAAAACAAAAAAACAAAAACAAACAAACAGAAAAACCCCAAATAATCCAGTTTAAAAATGATGGAAGACAAGAACAGACATTTCTCCAAAGATGTAGAGATGACCAACAGACACATTAAAAGATGCTCAACATCACTTATCATCAGGCAAATGTAAAGCAAAATCAAAATGAGATATCACTATACACTTCTCAGAATGGCTCACAAGAACCAACAAGTATTGGCAAATGTGAAGGAAAAGAAACACCCATCCACAGTTAGTGGGAATGCAAACTGGTGCAGCCAGTGTATTAAACACTATGGAGGTTCCTCAAAAAATTAAAAATAGAAATACTGTATAATCCATTAATCCCACTACTGGGATTTATCCAAAGAATACAAACATACTAATTCAAAAAGGTATATGTACCTCTATGTTTATTGCAGCATTATTTATAATAGCCAAGAGATAGAAGATATAGAAGTAACCCACATGTCCATCAATAGATGAGTGGATAAAGATAAGAAATATATATACAAATACATATATATCCATATAGATATATATATATGGGATATATCTCATATATATAAGAAGATAAAAGAAGACATAAAGAAGATAAGGGATATATATACACACACACACGTATATATACACACATATATATACATATATACATATATATATACGTGTGTGTATATATAAATATATATACACATTCATTCAGTGGCATATTACTCAGCCATAAAGAAGAATGAAATCTATCTATTTGCACTAACATATACAGATATAGATCTAGAGGTATAATGCCAGATGAAATAAGTCAGTCAGAGAAAGAAATACCATATAACTTCAATCATGTGTGGAATTGAAGAAACAAATGAACAAAGTAAATAAGAGACAAACCAAAAAAACAGACTCAAATATAAGGAACAAATTGGTGGTTAGCAGAAAGGAGGTGAGTAGGGGGATGGGTAAAATAGGTGAAGGGGATTAAGAAGAGTATATTTAGTATAATGAGCACTGAGTAATGTATATAATTGTTGAATCACTATATTGTACACTTGAACTAATGTAACATTATATGTTAATTATACCAGAACTTAAAAATAATAATAATAATAAAAAAAGACGGGGCATCTGGGTAGCTCAGTCAGTTAAACATCTGCCTTTATTTCTGGTCCTGGCATTGAGCACGACATTGAGCTCCCTGCTCAGCGAGGAGCCTGCTTCTCCTTCTCCCTCTACCATTCTTCCACCTCCCCCCACCCTGCTGCTTATGCTCTCTAGATTTATCTCTCTGTCAAATTAATTAATTAATTTTAAAAATAAAATAAAGAGAAAATACACCACATAGTGTAAATCACATAATAAATAGAACATAATATCTAAATAAAATTAACCAGAAATAATGAGATGCGAGACCAAAGATATGTCATAGGAAAAAAAGCACCAATGAGGTTAATTCAATTATTAAAAATAAAATTTTTTAGATTGATTCATAAAGCAAGCCTCAATTATCAAAATGAAAACAAAAAGAAATATTAAATCTGAATCTGGTGTATCAACATACATAATGGATGATGGCACTTTATCAATGATGATTTTCTAATTTTGATGGTTGCATATTGATTTTTCAATAAAATGTCCTTGTTTTTAGAAGTATTAAATATAATGAGCATTATATTCAATGTACTTTCAAATGGGTTAGGAAAAACTAAAAGGAAGGAAAGAAGGGGGGGAGGAAGGAAAGAAGAAAGGAAAGGAGGAAAGAAGGAAGGAAGGAGGAAAAGAAGGAAGGAAGGAAGGAAGGAAGGAAGGAAGGAAGGAAGGAAAGAAGGAAAAAGTAAGAAAAGTGTTTGACATGTTAACTATTGGGGAATTTGAAAAAAAGATATAGAAGGTCTTTGTATTTTTGCCACTTTCTTACAAGTTTGAAATTATCTTTAATATATATTTTTAAATATATATAATAAAATATATACTCACGTGGGTAAAAATAAAGTTATGTATATTATAGTTAAATGAATAAATATATATCAATATTGTATGTACTTTTTCACTTTCCTCTGAGAGGGCATTGGAACAATTCTATCCCAATAGCAACAAATATATTTAATTTTCAATCCTTAATTCCTAAATACCATTGTTCATTGAGATGAACAAGAGGTTGTTAGAGAAATGGTTGATTCTACCTCTGGTCAAGCATATCAAGGGGCCACAGAAAGTAGTTTGAAGGGATAATCATGGTTCAAATTGGTGATTTTTTTTTCAGATTTTATTTATGTATTTGACATAGAGAGAGAAATCACAAGTAGGCAGAGAGGCAGGCAGAGGGGGAGATAAGCAGGTTCTCCACTGAGCAGAGAGCCTGATGCAGGGCTCGATCCCAGGCCGCCAAAACAATGACCCAAGCCGAAGACAGAGGCTTAACCCACTGAGCCACCCAGGCACCCCTCAAATTGGTGATATTTTGCTCATCAAAGAGAATAACTTTAATTGTGTAATGTTGATAAAAAGCCTTGATTTTATAAAATATAAAAGAGAGAGAGAAAGGGAAAAAATATGCATTACCATTAGAGGTTACTAGATACTATTTACTCCTTACTCTGAAAATTGGTAATTAAAGGGGAAAAAATTAAACATATACTTGTCTAGGGCGCCTGAGTGTCTCAGTTCGTTGAGCATCTGAGTCTTGGTTTCAGCTCAGGTCATGATCTCAGGGTCATGAAATTGAACTCCATGTGGAGCCTGCATTGAGCTCCATGCTCAATAAGGAGTTTGCTTGAGATTCTCTCTCTTCCTCTCCCCTGTCTTTCCTCCTGCCTGCATATGCACTCTTTCTCTCTCTCTCTCTCTCAAATAAATAAAATTTTAAAAAAGAAAACATATACTTGTCTTTTTAGATGGAAATGTAATTCTTCCTATGTTAATACAGAAAATCTCCTTTAAAAAAATGCTAGCTAATAAATACAGAAGACATGGTGTAATTGGGGAATTGACACTTTCACAACACCCAATAAAATTCTTAATTGAGATAAGGATCATCAACGGGATTCTATAATCATGAATTTGTTTACTGGGAACCAGGATAGTCAAAAGGTAGCAAAATATCACACCTCCAATTACTTACTAATTGCAAAAAGAGAAAAGTACCTTTACAAAGGAAGATCTAGTTATGATCATTTCAACAAACTAATCAAACTGAGCATCCTTACTAATTGGATTATTTGATACATGCCTCCTATTATCATGCAAAAGGAAGTACACAGCATCACCTATGAAGTATGTTTGTCAAAAAAAAAAGCTTATTCTAATCATATGCTATCTGACTTCTGGGTCATAAGGAATAGTTAAATCACACCAAGAAGAAACAGGCAAGTCCTACCAGACAATTTACTCTTTAAAAGCCCAGATCAAAGAAAATAATGGTGAAAAAGTAGATGAAGACAAATAAATGAATTTGAAAAAAAAAATTTAATAGCATGCATATGTCAAAAATTAGTTGAATGGGTTTAAAAATGAATGAAAATATGGCTCCTTCTTTCAAGAAATTTCTTGAAATAATAGAGAGATGATTAATAGTAACTGCCATTTATTGAATACATAGCCTGTCCAGAGATTAACCTTATAAATATTATTTCACTTCACCCACCATATAAGGTAGATATTTTCATCCCTTTTTTATAGATGGATTTGGGAGGGATAATTACTTGCACAAAGTTATGGCATGGGGGGTATATAGGATTTGGATTCTAGCCCCACACTCTTTCTGCCATAACTCACTGCCTTCCATAACACACACATTCATCAATAGCTACTGTGAATATGGAATTATCCATGTGACGATCCTATGTCAGAGCTTAGTGGGAGAAACATGAAGTGGGCAGCAGTAACAAAAACAACACAACAAAAAAACTACAATGAAACATTTGTAGATTTTATGAATTGGCTTTTAAACACACAGTTGTCTGGATAGATAATTCAGTTTTCCTCAATACTGGGTAGGGCTGTTGGGTGCTAGGTATGTTTCCCTGGTACATCTTCAGGTCCTTTGTGGTTGTCTGCTTTTAAAAAGAAAACCACAGGCCCAAAATGGAGCCACTTATGCTTGACCAAGTCACCAAAGCAGGGCTTAATACTTTACCTTATTGCAGTTTCAAACTTCCCCAGAAATGTAGTCTGAAGTGGTCAATCCAGAATTTTCTGGTCACCATCAATAATAAGGTAATCAGTCATGTATCCATCCTCCAAGATAAGGTAATCTACCTAATAAGACACTTTTTTTCCCCCAAGGAAAGAGGACCTCATCAGAAATAATCTTTTTTGTCTGTTTATGACTTTCTTGTTCTGCCTTTAAAACCTTTCCCTTTCTGGGAGGGGGGCAAGATGGCAGAGAAGTAGGAGGCGCTGTTTCAACGCATCCCCTAAAAGTGAGCTGATTATCTACCAAAGCACTCTTATCACCCATGAAATCAGCCTGAGATTAGAATTATACACTCTGGATCTCTACTGGGGCAGAAGACTCCAGTGGACAGGTAAAGCAGAGTGGGAACATCAGACAATATCAGAAGATAAACAAAAGGGGGAGGGAGCCACTAGAAGTGACCCATTGGAAAGTACTACTCCAATACGAGAGTGCCCTGTGATTGGGGACCAGCATTAACTTGGAGTCTGGTTAAAGGCACTCAAAAAGAGCAAAAGATCATAAGGGGAAATTAGTGGAATCGGGTGGTTAGGGACATGGGCTTAAGCCCAGGTACCAGGACAACTACCGCTGGCACTGTGCCAGAGAGTGCGGGGAAGAAGCCAGGCCTTAGTCCCTGAGCCTCTGGCAGGTGTGCGTGAGAACGTCTGGGTGGTGGTGGGCATGAGAGAGTCTGGTGTGGACGCCAGCTGGTGCTCTCTAGAACCACAGCCTTTTGCACTCTGCAAGCGCACTGCTCAACCCCAGGACAGCATGAAAATCTCAGTGTGCGGTCTCCAGTTGGGACATCTCTGGCAGTCCACACCTTCCCAGACAGCCTCGGTGGAGGCAGCCACTGGAACCCAGCTCTCTGGACTAGTATTTCTCATGGTTTTGGTAGCACCAGGGTTCAAGTGGGAGCTCCTGCGACCCCTGAGACTGTGGCTAGGGTCGTGCTCTGCCAGTGGGAGGTGGCAGAGGGGGAGTATATGTGCTCTGGAGCACACATAGGGAAACAGAATGAGGCTTCTCTGTGAGATGGAGATCTGGGTGCAGTTTGCTTTCCTCTAAACCTCCAAAGAACTGCCAACAGCCACCAAAGGGAGGAAAAAGAAAAAAAAAAAAAAAAAACAAACCCTCCAGAGAACAAAAGCCTGGAAAACCGGTTTCCTCAGAGCCCAAACCCTTCATACAGGACAGGAGGACTCAAATCTAGCAAGACGGCCTGAAAAATCATGCAGCAGGCCCCTCCCCCAGAAAGCCAGCCAAAAAAAACCCAAACAAAAAACAAGAGGACAACCACCACAGGGTCTGCGTAAAACTGTAAAACCCCAATATCAGGGAAAAAGAAGATATTATTAATCTCCTGATATTGCCCTAAAGCCTGTAAACTTCAAAGATACAACTTTTATTTTTAATTCATTCCCACTATTCTTATTCTTTCAAAAAAATTTTTTATAACTTTTAACCTATTTACCATCACAATGAGAGGTTCAGTACAACAAATTCCATAATAACCTTTTAACTTGAACTTTTTTGATATATATACCTGTGTTTTTCTTTTACTATCCTATTTTTTTATATTAATATGGAAATAAGCTTCAAGGTAATCGTCCTTTTTTAATCAATACTACCCCTATATATAAACCAGTTTTAATCTCCCTTTATCTCGGGAAAGTTGAGTCCTTTAACAAAGATATCAAGATACACCCAGGAAGAATCAAAATAACCTTCCTCACCCACACTGAGAATTTATAACCACCCTCCCACCTTTTTCTTCTGCAGTGTTTCTGTGTATTTGTTTTTGTTCTGGTAGTATATAAATCTTATATTTGGGGTTCATCGTGGCTGGGTTCTTTTTTTTTTTTTTTTCTTTCCTTGTCATTTACTTTTGTTGGTGTTTTTGTTTTAATACTTTATAAATCTTAACTTTGGGGCCCATTCGGGCCGAGTATTCTCTTTTCTTTTTTTCCTGTCTCTCTCTCTCCCTCTTTTTTCTTTTTTTATTCTTTTTGGTGGGGACTCCTGATTGTTCAGAAGCATTCCAGGGTGCACCTTGCCTGGACCACAGTTCATACATTCAGCTACACATCCCCTCAGCCATCTCTCACCAAAATGGCTAGGAGGAGGAATACCCAACAGAGGAAAAATTCAGAGACTGTGCCCTCTCCATCAGAGCTATTGGATATTGACATAAACAGTATGTTGGAAAGGGAATTCAGGCTAAAAATTATCCAGGCAATGGCTAGGTTGGAGAAAGCCATTAATGACAAAATGATTGATTAGGGCGGAAGGGAAAGCCACCAGGGAAGATGTTAACAATGCTATCAATGAAATCCAATCTAATCTAAATTCTCTAAAAGCTAGGAAGATAGAAGATAGAATTAGTGATCTAGAGGACAAACTGATAGAGAAAAAGAATCAGGAGGAGGTCTGGAAAAAATAGCTTAGAAGCCAGGAAAACAGAATTAGGGAAATAAATGATGCCATGAAACATTCCAACATCAGAATTATTGGAATCCCTGAAGGGGAGGAGAAAGAAAGAAGACTAGAGGATATAGTCAAACAAATCCTTAATGAAAATGTTCCCAATCTGGGTAATGGAACCAGCATTCATGGTTTAGAGGCAGAAAGGCCTCTCCCCAAGATTATAGAATCTAGAAAGACCTTGAGACACCTGATTGTGAAAATGATCAATCATAATTTTAGACAGAAGCTCTTGAAAGCAGCCAGGGGGAAGAGATTCCTTATGTACAGAGGAAGGTCCAACAGAATAACATCGACCTGTCCATGAAACCTGGCATGCCAGAAAGGGATGGAAAGATACATTCGGGGCACTAAATGAAAAGAACATGCAGCCAAGAATGCTTTATCCAGCAAAACTGATATGCAAAATGGATGGAGAGATAGACCGGCAAGGTTTAAAAGAGTATGGGACCACCAAGCCAGCACTACAAGAAATATTAAGGGGGGTTCTATACAAGAGGAAAAAAAACCAAGAAAATCATAGAACAGAAATTTATGGAGACAATCTATAGAAACAAGGACTCACAGGTAACACAATGTCAATAAAAACTTATCTCTCAATAATCACTCTCAATGTGAATGGCCTAAATGCACCCATAAAACAGCACAGGGTTGCACATTGGATATAACAATAGGACCCATCAATATGGTCTACAAGAGACCCATTTAGAACCTAAGGATACATCCAGACTGAAAGTGAAGGGATGGAGAAGCATCTTTCATGCCAATGGGCCTCAAAAGAAGGCAGGGGTAGTGATTCTCATATCAGATAAATTAGATTTTAAACTAAAGACTGTAGTCACAGATACAGAAGGACACTACATCATTCTTAAATCATTCTTAAATCTTATCCACCAAGAAGATCTAACAATTGTAAATATTTATGCCACCAATACAAGAGCAGCCAACTACATAAGACAACTATTAATCAAGATAAAGAATCATATTGATATGAATATATTAATAGTAGGGGATATTACCAAGCCACTCTCAGTAATAGACAGATCATCCAAGCAGAAAATCAATAAAGAAACAAGAGCATTGAATGACACATTGGACCAGTTGGACCTCATAGATATATACAAAACATTCCACCCTAAAACAACAGAATACTCATTCTTCTCGAGTGCACATGGAACTTTCCCCAGAATAGATTACATACTGGGTCACAAATCAGGGCTCAGTTGATACCTAAAGATTGAGATTTTTCCATGCATATTCTCAGATCACAATGCTTTGAAACTGAAGCTCAACCACAAGAAAAAGTTCAGAAGGAATTCAGACACCTGGAAGCTAAAGAACATCTTGCTCACGAATGCTTGGATCAACCAGGAAATCAAAGAAGAACTTAAACAATTCATGGAAACCAATGAGAATGCAGACACTTTGGCCCAAAACCTATGGGATACAGCAAAGGCAGTCTTTTTTTTTTTTTTTAAGACTTTATTTATTTATTTGACAGAGAGAGATCACAAGTAGACGGAGAGGCAGGCAGAGAGAGAGAGAGAGAGGGAAGCAGGCTCCCCGCCGAGCAGAGAGCCCAATGCGGGACTCAATCCCAGGTCCCTGAGATCATGACCTGAGCCGAAGGCAGCGGCTTAACCCACTGAGCCACCCAGGCGCCCCACAAAGGCAGTCTTAAGGGGGAAATACATAGCCATCCAAGTCTCCCTCAAAAAAAAAAAATTAAAAATCCAGAATACACCAGCTGTCTTTACACCTTAAAGAACTGGAGAATCAACAACAAATTAAGTCAACCCCACACACAAGAAGGGAAATAATCAAGATTAGAGCAGAGATCAATGAGATAGAAACTAGAGGTACAGTAGAATGCATCAATGAAACTAGAAGCTGGTTTTTTGAAAGAATTAATAAGATCAATAAACCATTGGCCAACTAATCCAAAAGAAAAGAGAGAAGACCCAAATTCATAAAATATGAATGAAAAGGGAGAGATCACAACTAACACCAGGGAAATAAAAACAATCATCAGAAATTATTATCAACAGTTATATGCCAATAAGTTAAGCAACCTAGATGAAACGGATGGATGAATTCCTGGAAAACTACAATCTTCCAAGACTGAAACAGGAAGAAATTGACAGCCTGAATAGACCAATATCTAGTAATAATATTGAAGCAGTTATCAGAAACCTCCCTAAAAACAAGAGCCGAAGACCGGACGGATTCCTTGGGGAAGTCTACCAAACATTCAAAGAAGAAATAATACCTATTCTCCTGAAGCTGTTTCAAAAAATTGAAGCAGAAAGGAAACTTCCAGACTCTTTTTATGAATCCAGCATTACCCTGATCCCCAAACCAGGCAAACACCCACCAAAAAGGAGAATTTCAGACCAATATACCTGATGAATATGGATGCCAAGATTCTCAACAAGATCCTAGCTAATAGGATCCAACATTAAAAAGATTATACACCATGACCAGGTGGGATTTATCCCTGGGTTCCCAGGGTAGTTCAACATTCACAAATCAATCAGTGTGATAGAACAAATCAATAAGAGAAGAGAGAAGAACCACATGGTCCTCTCAATTGATGCAGAAAAGGCATTTGACAAAATCCAGCATCCGTTCCTGATTAAAACTCTTCAAAGTATAGGGATAGAGGGCACATTCCTCAACTTCATCAAATCTATCTATGAAAAACACACAGTGAATATCATCCTCAATGGGGAAAATCTGAAAGTTTTCCCTTTGAGATCAGGAACATGAGAAGGATGTCCATTCTCTCCACAGTCCTTCAACGTAGTACTAGAAGTCCTAGCAATAGCAATCAGATAACCAAAAGAAATAAAATGTATTCAAATTGGCAATGAAGAAGTCAAACTTTCACTCTTTGCAGATGACATGTTATTTTATATGGAAAACCCAAAAGACTCCACCCCCAAACTACTAGAACTCATACAGCAATTCAGTAATGTGGCACGATACAAAATCAATGTACAGAAATCAGTGGCTTTCTTATACACTGACAATGAAAATACAGAAAGGGAAATTAGAGAATCGATTCCATTTACTATAGCACCAAGAACCATAAGATACCTGGGAATAAACCTAACCAAAAAGGTAAAGATTCTGTACTTGAAGAACTACAGAACATTCATGAAAGAAATTGAAGAAGACACAAAAAGATGGAAGACAATTCCATGCTCATGGATCAGAAGAATAAACATTGCTAAAAAATCTATACTGCCTAGACGAATCCATACTTTCAATGACATTCTGATCAAAATTCCACTGGCATTTTTCAAAGAGCTGGAGCAAACAATCCTAAAATTTGTATGGAATCAGAAGAGACCCCGAATTGCTAAGGAAATGTTGAAAAAGAAAAACAAAACTGGGGGCATCACTTTGCCTGATTTCAAGCTTTACTACAAAGCTGTGATCACCAAGACAGCATGGCACAGGCACAAAAACAGACACATAGACCAGTGGAAATGAGTAGAGAGCCCAGATATGGACCCTCAACTCTATGGTCAAATAATCTTCAACAAAGCAGGAAAAAAATATACAGTGTTTTGAAAAAAGACAGTCTCTTCCATAAGTGATGCTGGGAAAATTGGACAGCTATGTGTAGAAGAATAAAACTCAACCATTCTCTTACACATATGCAAAGATAAACTCAAACTGGATAAAAGACCTCAATGTGAGGCAGGAATCCATCAGAATCCTAGAGGAGAACATATGCAGTAAACTCTTTGACATTGACCACAGCAGCTTCTTTCAGGACATGTCTCCAAAGGCAAAGGAAACAAAAAAGAAAATGAATTTTTGGGACTTCATCAAGATCAAAAGCTTCTGCACAGCAAAGAAACAGTCAACAAAACAAAGAGGAAACCCACAGAATGTGAGAAGATATTCGCAAATGACACTACAGACAAAGGGCTGATATCCAGGATCTATGGAGAACTCCTCAAACTCAACACACACAAAACAGATAATCATGTCAAAAAATGGGCAGAAGACATGAACAGACACTTCTCCAATGAAGACCTACAAATGACTAACAGACACCTGAAAAAATGTTCATCATCACTGGCCATCAGGGAGATTCAAATCAAAACCACACTGAGATACCACCTTATACCAGTTAGAACGGCCAAAATTAACAAGACAGAAAACAATGTGTGTTGGAGAGGATCTGGGGAAAAGGGAACCCTCTTACACTGTTGGTGGTGGGAATGCAATTTGGTGCAGCCACTTTGGAAAACAGTGTGGAGATTCCTTAAGAAATTAAAAATAGAGCTTCCCTATGACCCTGCAATTGCACTACTGGTTATTTACCCCAAAGATACTATGTAGTGAAAAGAAGGGCCATCTGTACCCCAATGTTCATAGCAGCAATGGCCACAGTTGCCAAATTGTGGAAAGAACCAAGCTGCTCTTCAACAGACAAATGGATAAGGAAGATGTGGTCTATATATACTGTGGCGTATTATGCCTCCATTGGAAAGGATGAATACTCAACTTTTGTATCAACATGGATGGGACTGGAAGAGATGCTGAGTGAAATAAGTCAAGCAGAGAGAGTCAAGCATCATATGGTTTTGCTTATTTGTGGAGCATAAGGAATAACACGGAAGACATGGAGAGCTGAAGAGGAGAAGTGAGTTCAGGGAAATTGGAGGGGGAGATGAACCATGAGAGACTGTGGACTCTGAAAAACAATCTGAGGGTTTTGGAGGGGAGAAAGGCAGGAAATGAGGTTGGGTGAGCCTGGTTGGAGATATTATGGAGGGCACGTATTGCATGGAGCACTGGGTGTGGTGCATAAACAATGAATTCTGGAACACTGAAAAGAATTTTTTTAAAAAATGCAAAACAAACAAATGAACAAACAAACCTTTCCCTTTCTGTAGCCTTTGAGAGCTCCCCTCTACTTGCTAGATCGGATGCTGCTCAATTTATGCATCAATCAATGCCAATTTCTTTAAAATATACTCAGTTGGATTTTTGTTAGTTAACATCACTAATCTTTAGACCAACTCCTTATAAGTCCGTGCTTCCTTTTCCCAAATCCAAATCTCTTCTGTTTCTCACCTTCCCAAGCTTTCCACTCTGTCTGAACCTACCCCTCTGGCAATTTTACATTATGGTATACCAGCTTTTATCCACAACTGGGTTTTCAAAGTCCCTTCTACATCTTTGCCTCTCTTCTGAGGATACAACTTCCTCCATGGTCCTCTCATCATTCCTTATCAGTGATGTCTCTACCCTAAAATGTTTCCAGATCATTAACTGCTCCCATGTTCAATAAACACTCTTAAATTTCTAGCCACCCCATGTTCCAGTTATGCATAGGTCTCCTGATCACTCCTCACTATACATGGCATGTTCCAGGATTAGACGATATAATCTATATGAAATTCTTTGCATTGTGACAGGCACATATTAATGGCTCAGTCCTTACTAGCTATTGTTATTGTTATTAATTTTGGACTTTGTCTCATAGTCTTCTTTCCCTTCCTAAGTCCTGCCATCATTCCAAGGGCTTTATTGTGAAATGGACAATTCACCCTTTCACACATTAGCCTTTGAGACTCTGGGGTTGAACCATTCAATGGCATTTCTGTCCTTTCCATTAGCCATTCACCTTGGAATTCCTGCACTTTGTAAACACTCAGTGTTCTAGTATCCCTCTAGTCCAAGCTGATGGAAAGATGAAGAATGGGGCATGAATGGGGTATGATTTTCCCACAGTACCAATTTCATTATGTCATCAACCAATTAAAAGACTTTCAACAGCTGCCTTTATCAAATTCAGTGCCTTTAGTTTATCATAAGTTAACTTCACAATCTTGACTGAATTTACATCTTCTCCCTCCTGCCATATATACTACATCCTTTAATCTCAAAACTCTCAATTCTAATGATACTTTATCCTTTTTTCCTGTATAGCCTTGGGCTTTTGCAAATATTGGCCCTTAGACTAGGCAGAGGAAAGAGGGCCTTCCATTCCTCTAGCACAGATTTTCCAGCTAATCTTTCAGTTTCCTAGCTTTCACCACAGCATGCCTTTCTAAACCCCTTCTCTGACACCCATCTCTCTACCCTTTGTTTTATCTCAAAGCCAGCATCCCTCGGGCGACCCAGTGTGTTGGCACATTGTATCACTTGCCCTACTGAATTGTAATTGTGCCCTGATGGTTCATTTATCCTTCCTTTTTACAAGACTAAATTATTGGAGGATAAGATCTGGTCTGATTGGATTGTGTTTTTATGTATCTAGTGCCTACTAATTCTTGGAGCACAGGTGGGACCCAATAACTATTCATTGAGTCAATGTATAAATTTAATCTAATCTAGCACAGAATTTGATGACACCCTTTCACAAAGTTTCAAAGAAATCCTGCCTTTAGGGATAAATCTATATTCCATCTCCTCAGGGGAATAAGTAACACCTACCTGAAGAAAAAGACTGCTCTTCTGTCTTTTAAATTTAAATTAGATGGTGAAAGGTGGGCCATATGCATAAATACTCCAAAGAGAATTTAAAGAAAATTAATTTACACTAAATTTGCTTCTACAGCATTTGCTTTCTTCTGTTTCTTTACATCTATCAGGAAATGGTGAGTGAAATTAGATTTTTTCAAATATTACTCAGATGCTTTTTTCCAATTGCTTTGTATTTCAAATATTAAACAAAAAGTACTTAATTTGTTTCTTGCCAAGCCAAAAAAAGCAACAAAAAACAAACAAACAAACAAAAAAAAACGTGGGGGGTGAGTTTCGTTTATTGAACGTTTAGTTTGTTAGTAAATCAAATGAATTTCAAAAAATATGTATAAAATTTTAAAAACCAGTTTCCCTTGCAGTTTATTTAACTAAGGATTAGATAATTTTCAAACAAAACTATTTTTTAAATTTTATTTTATTTATTTGACAGACAGAGATCACAGGTAGGCAGAGAGGCAGGCAGAGAGAGAGGAAGGAAAGCAGGCTCCCTGCCGAGCAGAGAGCCCAATGCGGGGCTCCATCCCAGGACCCTGAGATCATGACCTGAACTGAAGGCAGAGGCTTTAACCTACTTAGCCACCCAGGCACCCCAACAAAACTATTTTTTTGAATATGAAAGGTAACTGAGCTTTCTATCAAAGCATATTCAAACCAAAAATGTTTTCAAAGTAATATTAATTTCCCTATAGTCTGTGCAAACTTGAAGTAGAACAAAGTTACATTTTCCTTCTTAGAGAGGAACACCTATTAGTAGAAATGAGCTAACACATTTTTGCATGGGAAAAATTGTATATGAAGTTTGACAACTGAAATAAATTTCCTGTGATTAGAATACACACTTTTAAAATATTTTAAATTTCTTCAGGTTGCTTTGGTTATCTTGTGCTATGGGATTTCTTAGTCTTTCAATATGTGTGCATATATAAGCATAAACATAAACAGGCATGTCTGATTTAGAAACTTCTTTGCAACGCAACACTTAGAAGAGTTCTACCAAGAGGGATTATTCTAGAAGAATAAGCTGGTGTCAGGCACAATTGTCAAAAACAATCGTAGAATTATTCTTAGCTTACTAACTGTTCCCCAAAGGAGTCCTTTCTGGTTTTATCTAAGGAATGAAATACTAAATTAATCCTTAAATCACCCAATCACTAAATAGAGTATGTTAAGAAGGGCAGTATGATTATCTTGAATATTATCATTTTTTAAAGTTTAATACAAATGTTTTGGATCAAATGATTGTGAACACTCAGACAAGTGCTTTTTGATGGAAATCTGCCCCATGAGCAAGTGGTCCAAGTATTTACTGCTTTCTGTCACAGCATTTCAACTCTTTGCATTTGCATCTATTTCTTTCTAAGAATTTGCTTAATTGTCATGATCTATTTGCAGTTCTCTTAATAACTAAAGGGTCCTCTTTCTCTTTTCTCTCTCTGCCCCAAGTCTTTCTGACCACATTTACTCCTCTCCTCTGCCCAGGTTAGATAAAAGTCAACAAACTCAGCTCCATCCTTGCAAACAACCAGTTGCTGTCACAGTCTCAGCCTAAATATCTCACTTGCCCTTCAGAGCAAGCAGAGCTTATCAAAGATTTCAGACTTCCACTTTGGCCTAGTTCCCCTACTTTACTGGTTTGATCATAACTTCTAGGATATCCTCTCACTCTCACTTTAATCATGTATCATTTACAAAAATAAAACACACCAATCTTAAATGTATAATTTGGTGTTGACAAATGTATACATTTGTGTAATTACCACCCAAATTATGAGATAAAATATTTCCTTCACTTCAGAAAGTTCGATTGGGTTCTTTTGAAGTCAGTCTCCTGCTTCCATGCCTGGAACCTACTGATCTGTTTTCTGTCACTGTAGTTTATCCATTTCTAAAGTTTCACTAAAATGGAACCCTACAGAATAATATAATCTTCCGCACAGAGCGAGGAGTAGTGTGAGGAGAGTTTGTTACTGTTTGACTTCTTTTGCTTAGAATAGTTTTGGTGATGGGTTTTAAGGAGGTCACATACTGCATGGAGCACTGGGTGTTATATGCAAACAATGAATCATGGAACACTACATCAAAAACTAATGATGTACTGTATGGTGACTAACATGACACAGTAAAAGAAAAAAAAAATGCTTTGGAGATTCTTCTGTATTATTGCCTGAATCTGTAGTTTGGTCCTTTGAGTCTAATAAATCCATTGAATGGCTATACTGTAATTTACTTATCCACCCACCTGTTGAAGGACATTGGGTTTCGATTGTTGGGAGTAAAGTTGCTTTTAAGGACTTGCTATACTGGTGTTATATGAATATGTAAATTTATTTTTCATTGTTAAATACAAGAGTAATGCTACTAAATCAGATAGGACTACTAAGTTGTATGGTAAGCATTTAGTTTTATAAAAGACTATCATACTTTTTCCAAAGTGACTATGACATTTTATATTCCCACCAGAATTGTAGGAGAGTTACAGTTGTTTTGCATCTTTGCCAACCTTTTCTATTGGAAGTGTTTTTAATTTTAGCATTTAATTGGTATGATTTCTCATTATGATTTGCATTTTCATTTCCTTTTAAAAAAAATTCAACTTAGTAAATTTGAAGATCAAATTAGCTTTATTCAACAATTGAGCAATATCCTATCTAGAAAATAGAAAGACATTCCAAAGAGATGTACAAAATGTAAGCCTTTTATAGGCAGAAAGGGGACAAGACAAAGTGTGTTTCAAGCAAAAATCATCCTTTGGGTAAGGCAGGTCTTACAGGGCAGGATTACTTCACTAGTGCTCACCAGGTAATTCCAGACTAACTGGTTAAATGTTACTTTCTAGTGCACCTGAGTGGTTCAGTCATTGGACATCTGCCTTGGCTCAGGTCATGATCCCAGGGTCCTGGGATTAAGCCCCGCATCAGGCTCCCTGGTGGGCTGGAAGTCTACTTCTCCCTTTCACATTCCCCCTGCTTATGTTCCTTCTCTTCCTGTGTCTTTCTCTGTCAAATAAATAAATAAAATCTCTTTTTAAAATTTTAAATAAATAAATAAATAAATAAAGGTTACTTTCCTGAAGAGGCTGAAACTGCAATTAGGTTAGGTATTGAGTTTTGGTTTGCTGGCATGGGGCTTAGCACAAGTAACTATTTTGGACCTATTATTTCTTTTTTTAACACACTAATGAATAATCATTAGCATCTTTCCATATGTCAATTTGCTACTTATTTTTCAGTGCCATGTGCTTGGTTAGGTTTTTCTTCCTGTTTTTTACTTGGGGTTTATTGAGCTTCAATCTATTGGTTTATAGTTTTCATGATAAATGGTAAATATTCAGCCATTATTTCTTCAATAATTTTTTTTTTTGTCTGAACCCCCACCTCCTACTTTGTGAGGCTCTTAGTTATGAGTAATGTATTTTAGGCCACATTATGGTGTTCTATTTATTTAAAAAAAATCATTTCCTCTAAGTTCCATTTCAGATATTTCTCAAGTCTTTTTTATCTGGTATATTGTGATGTCTTATCTACAGTTTTTCATCTCAAATGTTACATTTTTCACACCTAGAAGTTTAATTTGGATCTTTTTATAATTTCTATTGCTCTTCATCAAATGCATGCTTTCCTCTAACCTTCTTGAGTATGTGAAGTACATTTTTGGTGTGCTTTGTCTGCTGATTGTGTTAGCTATGTCATTTCTGCATCTGTGTCTGAAATTTTTCTTCACTTGGCATTGGGACATGATTTAGTGTTTACACACCTGGCCATCTATAATTAGATGCCAACACTGTCAGTTTTGTTATTGGATGTCAGTTTTTGGTGTTCTTTTAAGTACTTTTAGGTTTCAGTTCTAAGGTGCAGGTAAATTACAAGCTTTTATAGCAACATTATTGGTGATAGCCAAAAGTTAGTATCAAACCAGGTCGCCTTCAATGGGTGAATGGTTAAACAACTGTGGTACATGAGATACTACCCAGCAATAAAAAAGAATGATATTATTTATCTATGTAACAACCTAGATGAATTGCCAAAGAATTACACTAATGAAAGAAACCAATCCAAAACATTACATATTGCATGATTCCATTTATAGAACATTCTTCAAATGACAAAATATAGAAACGGAGAACAAATTAGTGGTTGTTAGGAATTGATGAGAGGCTTTGAGTGAGAGGCGAGTGGTATGTCTATAAAAGGGCAAAAAGAAAGATATTTGTGGTGATGGAAATGTTTTGTATCTTGACTGTATTAACATTAATATCCCGGTTGTGATATTGTAAGAAAAAATGAACAAAAAAAAGTAAAAGTTAGAAAACATCAATGGGGAAATAAACAATCTTCAAATGGTGGTAAAAGTTCAAATTCCATTTTGGAGGGCATTTTGTTAATATCTACTAAAAATAAATGATTATACCTTTTGTGCAATAATTCTATCTCTGTGGATATACAAATGAAATAACTACACACAAGATTATTCACTGTGGCATTGTTACTGGAAACAATCCATGTGTCTATCAATGGGAGCCTCGTTAGATAAATTATACTATATCTGCTCAGGGAATACTATATAGTTGTAAAACAAAGAAATGGAAGGGCTCCATTTACTGATGCAAAGAGATCTATAAGACATATTAAATGACAAAAAAAAAGCAACGTGGTTAAGTGTTTTCAATATTCCACTTTTTGTATTAAAAGGGAAATTTAAGATTGTCAGGATTTACCAGTATGCTAAAGAAACTGTGCACACATGCACCAAAATAATGACATTGGGTATGTGGTCATCAATGTCTGTGTTTTGGAGGGTTGTTGGGAACCAGATGGATAGAGAACAGGACTGGAAAAGAGACCTTCACTGAATACTTTTTATTTCTTGATTTTTAAAATGTACATATTACCTCTTCAGAAATTAAATTAAAATGAATACATCAACTTCATCTAAGCCTAGTAGATAGAGACAAAGGTAATCTTATTCAATCAATCTTGATGGTTGTGTCAAATTGCTAGTATGAATAGACTTTATATATTAAATATTCAACATAATTCTGTCAATAAGTATAGCACACAACTCCATTTAAAAACACTTTCATAAATAATCTTAAAAAAAAAAAAATAGAACCATACAGAAAATATCAGTGATCCTGTCTGGCCAAAGGGTATTATTTAACAAATTTTCAGCAATGTAATTTTTTTTTTAATAATATCACAAGGTCCCTCATTCTTGGCCATTTTTATTCATCTTTGATAGTCTTTCTTCTTTTTATTTTTAATATTTTATTTATCTTTTTGCCAGAGAGAGTGAGCACAAGCAGGGTGTGGCGGGCAGAGGGAGAAGCAGGCTTCTCACTGAGCAAGGAGACTGATGCAGGACTTGATCCCAGGACCCTGGGGTCATGACCTGAGCTGAAGGCAGAGGCTTAACTGACAGAGCCACCCAGGCATACCTCAGCAATGTGATTTTTAACACTGAAGTGAGTATGATTTTTATTACTGAAGAGACACACACATGAAGCCATATCATCATGTAAGAACAATTTTACTTTCTCTTTCAAAGTCATATGATCCTCTTCTGATCCCTTTGGAGGAAATTCCAGTGTACTCTGAATAGATCTACAGACAACCAAATCAATGAACTGTAAGTGGGAAACCTCAAGAGTATTTAACCAAAGCAAGGAGTTGTTTGAATTCAGCCTTTTTTTGGTGTTCTGACCAAAATCATGAAAATAAAATTATAAGGCATATGCTCTATATCCCAAGAGAAACTCCAAAACTTGAAGCTTTACACTCTTACATTAAAATGTAGCTAAAATTTAGTTCAAGGATGCCTAAACTATAGGAAATATATGGAACATGTATGAGCTCCTCTAAAAGTGGCTCTAGGTCCGCCTGTTCAGTGGGAAGATGACATTAACTACATATGTAATTATAAGTTGTCTTCGATCCACATTTAAAAGCTGAAGTTAATTTTAATATATACGTATTTTTTTTCTTAGAGAATGTGTGAATGAATGCAAATTGGGGTGGGGGGGACAAAGGAGAAGGAGAGAGAATCTTAAGCAGACTCTGAGCTGAGCATGGAGTTGCTTGGTTCAATCCCATGACCTGAGCTGGGAACAAGAAAGACAGATGCCCAACTGAGTGCACCACCCAGGCACCCCAATTTTAATAGATTTTAACACAATGTATTCAAATATTATTTTGATGTATAATTAATATAAAAAAATCTTATCCATTTTTTAAATTTTTTCAGTATTCCAAAATTCATTGTTTATGTACCACACCCACTGCTCCATGCAGTACATGTCCTCCTTAATACCCAACACCAAGTTCACCCATCCCACTTCCCTCCCCTCTAAAATCCTCAGTTTGTTTCTGAGTCCACAGTCTCTCATGGTTCATCTCCCCCTCCAATTTGCCCCAACTCACTTTTCCTTTCCTTCTCCTAATGTCCTCCATGTTATTCCTTACGTTCCACAAGTAAGTGAATCCATGTAAAAATTGACTTTCTCCGCTTGACTTATTTCACTCAGCATAGTCTCCTCCGGTTCCATCTATGTCGATACAAAAGTTGGGTATTCATTCTTCCTGATGGCTGAGTAATATTCTATTGTATATATGGACCACATCTTCTTTATCCAAATGTTATCCAGGTATTTTATATCTTTCATACTAAATTTTCAAAATCCACTGTTTTTTAAAAAAAAAAGACTTTGTTTATTTAGTCGACAGAGAGAGACATAGCAGGAGAGGGAACACAAGCAGGGGGAGTGGGAGAGGGAGAAACAGGCTTCCTGCCGAGCAGGGAGCCCCATACTGGCTCAATCCCAGGACCTCAGGATCATGACCTGAGCCGAAGGCAGACAATAACTGAGCCACCCAGGTGCCCTAAAAATCCACTATAGTTTACACTTAAAATAGTACATCTCAATTCAGGCCCTAGATTTTATGAAATATTCATTCTGTATATGGATTTCAAAAATTTACAGTTGAAATAGTAAACTTACATATCCAAGTTGTTTTAAACAAAGTTAATAGTTTTTTCATAACCTCATCTTAGAACTAAAAGTTTGTACCCTTTTACCAACCTCTCCGTATTTCCCCCACCTCAGCCTGTCAAATCCTTTTTACTCTGTTTCTGTGAGTTTGGCTTTTTTTTTTTTTTTTAAGACTACACAAATAAGTGGTACCATGAAGTATTTGCCTTTTTCTCTGCCTAGCATATTTCACTTAGCATAATACCTCAAAATCTACCTATGTAGTCACAAATGGCTGGATTTCCTTCTTTTTTATGGCTGAATAATAATCCATTATATATGGATTGAATATGTTGACAGATGAATGAATCTGGCCATTCATCTGTCTATGGATACTTGGGTTGTTTCTTTGTCTTGGCAACTGTAAATAATGCTATGAATGTGGGGGTGCATATATTCTCTTGATTATGGAGTTACCAAGGTAGATAGGATCTCAAAATATCATACATTTCTTTGCCTTTAGTAAAATTCATTTGTATATCTGTGTTGCATAAGAAGAGGAATTGGGGGAAGAGCAATCTTGTAGGACTGAATCTTTCATCTATGGTATCTAATGCCACCTTTAGGTAGATAGTGTATAATTGAGTTACATTGTTAAACACCCAGCTGCTATCACAGAATTGCTTGATGTGTAGGTAACCCACACACCTGGTGTTAGAGGGAAGCAGTGTTGCAGTAGAGTGTCAAGTAGAGGAGACACAAGAGTGGTTTTCCCTTTACACTTATGGTCTACTACTTCTTTGGCTTTGGTGCTTACACTCGATCCTTTAATCTTGTTATAGTCTGTATGAAGATAGTGGGAGATGAGCATCACTGTGAATGCCCTACGTTTTCAACATCAGATACAAAGGAATTTCTCTACATTTTTCCTATACTAAATTCTCAATTATAGGAATTTGTCTCTGGAATCACCAATAGGGTTTACAAAAGCATCACATCAGGAAAGTAGAAAATGCAGTGGAATTCCATACTGGAATGTAGCAGTTAAACAAGCATTCAAATAAGTTATAGCTTTGTTTCAAGAAAGTCAGGGGCACCTGGGTGGCTCGGTTGGTTAATTGGCTGCCTTTGCCTCAGGTCATGATCCCGGGGTCCTGGGATCGAGCCCCACATTGGGATCCCTGCTCAGCAGAGAGCCTGCTTCTCCCTCTTCCTCTGCCTGCTGCTCTGCCTACTTGTGGTCTCTATCTCTCTAATAAGTAGATAAAATCTTAAAAAAAAAGAAAAGAAAAGAAAGTCAGTGGTGAGGTTAATAAAATGCTCAAGGCTAAGCACTATAAAATCACCAAGACACCAGTTATTGCTCAGTAAATACTCACTTATTGAAAGGAGAAATGAAGAAAAGCAATTGTTTCTCCAGCTGAAATGAAATCAGCTTTAGGTGTTCCTCTGATTTGTGGACTCCCCATGATTAAATTCAGATGATTTGTTAGATTTTCAGTAACTCCTCCAACCCACTTTTTAAAACTAGATAATAATAATAAGAAATCTGCATTGTAAGATTGATAGTGATTCTCTTTATTTTAAAAGACATATATAGATTAATATTTTGCCAAGCATAGCCTTTTTGTTCACTTAGAGAGTCCCTATGCATTTGAAAAACTGAGAAGTGTTTGGGGTTTATGAGATCTAATCTTAAAGAAGTATAGAACCAGATTTAAGTAACATTGTGGTAAATCAAATGTGGCCAAAAGGTAGGAAATTCTGTCATTGATATAAGTAATCCAAAAGTCCTATGAAGTCAAAATAAAAAATAATGTTTTGTTCTGTCCTCCAGATTTACTTATCCATTGAAAGTTGTTCTATGCTAGGCTATTGATTGAGGATCTGTATTACAGTATGTGATGTGGCTGCTTTTCATGGAAGTTTAAAATTTTACTGGAGATGAAAATATACCTGTGTGCAATAACTAGATTAATGCACAAGACAATGAATGTGAGAGTGGTAAGGTGAGTGGCACAGACAATAGTTTAGTGACTCATTTCTGTGAATGCTCACCAAACACATGAATATGTGATTTGGGAATAGGTAATAAACGAGAACCAAAAAGCTTTTTGAGGGAATGAGCATTAGCAGGGAAATGAACGTGGTTTATCAATTTATGGAGGGCAACGGTCACATGGAGTAGGACCGGCTTAAGCAAAGACCTACAGTTGGAGGAGTTGGAGGACATGGCTGAAAGAAACCTGAGGAAGTCCCCTAAAGGCCTTCATTCATGTTTCATTGATTTCACCCATTGGCTTGGATATGTCCAAGGGGTTGTTGGGGAATAGAAGGTAATCACATGCTGGATGGTGAGGGAATTATATTGTACTAAATTGAGATGGAGGGGAACTTGGGTGGCTCAGTCGGTTAGGTGGCTGCCTTTGGCTCAGGTCATGACCCCAGGATCCTAGGATCAAGTCCCACATCAGGTTCCCTGCTCAGCAGAGAGCTTGCATCTCCCTCTCCCACTTCCTGCTGTTCTGCCTATTTGTGCTCTCTATCTCTCTGTCAAATAAATAAATAAAATCTTTAAAAAAAATAAACTAAGATGGAGGTGTACCAGCAAGATGGCAGAGGAGTAGGGGACCCCATTTCAGCTGGTTCCCTGAATTTAGCTGGATATCTATCAAACCATTTTGAATACCCACAAAATCAGCCTGAGACATAAGAATATATATCTGGATCTTTACAAACAGAAAAGCAACTGCTTTTTGTAAGGTGGGAGGCACAGAGTCATGAATCTGCAGGGAGATATCAGAAGATAAACAGAAGGGGGAGGAAGCCTCCAGAAGCTGGCTCCTAGAAAGTGATATAACACCAGAGCACAAAATCAGAACACAGAAATCTGCTCTGAGAGACATCCCTCTCTGAAAGGGGCTCTGGAAATGAAAAAGCAGAATTCTAGGTAGGGCATCATGGTCTCCGGATATGAGGAAACACAGAACAAAAGGGAGTTCCTGAACCAATAGAGTGCCGGAGCAGTGGAGCCAGGAAGCAAGTTATGGTCAGCAAGCCCAGGCAGGCACTCTCAGCTGGGATCACCATAAACCATGAGCTGGGCCTATTGGTAATCACTCTTTTATTGAGCAGCCTGAAAAAGTCTGGAACCTGCACCTGACTAGGCAAAATTTGCAGAGCTGTAGTGGCCCAGAAAGGACTTTAGAGTGGCACCCAGTCATGGTCCAGGAGCTTCAGGTGTGCTCGATCCCCTGGCTTCTTGATGCTTTAGAATCACAAAGGGCGATGGCACTCCTGGGCCCCAGAGACTACCTCTGAGCATTGCTGTGGGCAGGCACAGCAACTGGAGGCTGCAGTTTTCTGTGGCACATACAGAAGAGGAGACCGTTTGTCCCGGAGGGTTTAGTAAAGAGGGCAGACTGAATTTTCTGCTCTGGTCCAGAGGTTTGGATGCGGCCATTTTTGCTCTCATCCTCTGAAGAAAGCCCCCAGGGAACAAAAGCCACAGAGGGGACCAGTTGCCACTGAGCCCATGCCCAAGACAGGAGGTGGGGCAACTCTGCATAAGCAGTTACCTGAGGGACAGCGGGCAGGCCCCTTCCACAGAAGACGGGCTGGAAGAACAGGTGGAACACAGTCCTATGGATCCCATAAAACTGTAAAATCCCAACGCCAGAGGAAAATTGCATTTTGACCCCCAGGTGTGACCTCATGACTTATTTTTCAGATAAAATTCTCCTTTACTTTTTTTTTCTCCTTTTCTTTTTCTATTCCTTTTCTTGTGCTTTTTCTCTGCTTGTTTTTTTTTTCTTTTTACCTTCTCCTCATTTCAACTAGATATTTATCATATCCACTTATATTTCATAGTCACTTTTTAACTTGTATTTTTTCACACATATTTTTTATAGATAATATGCTTCATTTTAGTCCTTGTCACTCTATTCAATTTTACTATATATATATATATATATATATATATATATATATAATGTTTTACTTTCTTTGTAATTTTGGAACATAGTGTTCTCTAACACACACATCAAAATACACCCACTGATCTCTAACACACAGACCAAAATACAACTGAAACATTCTGCTTTGATCACACTGAGAGACTATAGCCCTCCTTCTCCCCAATGTTTTGCCTTTTTTATTTTTTAATTTTATTCTTCTGTTTTGACTTTTTTCGGTGGTGTCTTCTGACCACTCCAGATTTTGCTAGGGTGCATCTTGCTTGGGTCATGGATGATATTTTGGACTCTGCTCGTTTGCTCAAGCATCCCTCAACAGAATAACTAGGAGGAGGAACTGTCAACAAAGAAAAGAACCAAAGACAATGTCCTCTGCCAAAGAACTAATGGATATGGATATAAGCAAGATATCAGAGATAAAATTCAGGATAGCAATCACAATGTCAATAGCTAGGCTTGAAAAAATGCATTAGTGACAATATAGGATCTCTAAGAGCAGAAATGAAATCCAATCAGGCTGAACTAAAAAAAAAAAAATGTTATGAATGAGATGCAGTCTAAATGGGATATTTTAACAGCAAGAGTAAATGAGACAGAAGAGAGAATCAGTGATCTAGAAGATAAGCTGATGGAAAGGAAGGAAGTTCAGGAAAACAGAGATAGGCTCCTAGTAGTACATGAAAAAAGGATTAGAGAGATTAATGATGCCATGAACATTCCAGTGTCAGAATTATTGGGATCCCCGAGGGATGGAGAGAAAGGGCTAGAAGATACATTTGAGCAAATCATAGCTGAGAACTATCCTAAACTGGGGAAGGAAACAAGCATTCAAGTCTGAGAGGCTGAGAGGACCCCCTCAAAATCAATAAAAATAGATCAACACACCATCACATAATAGTGAAGCTTGCAAATTTTACAGCAAGAGAAACTATCCTGAGAATACCCAGGGAGAAGAGGTTCCTTTACATATGAAGGGAGGAACATCAGAATAATATCAGACTTGTCCACAGAAACCTGGAAAGCCAGAAAGGGCTGGCAAGATATCCAGGGTATTAAATGAAAAGACCATTCATCCAAGAATACTTTAACCAGCAAGGTTGTCATTCAGAATGGATGGAGAGATAAAGATCTTTCAGGGCAGGCAGATACTGAAAGAATATGGGACCACCAAGCCAGCCCTGCAAAAAATTTTAAGGGGGATTCTGTAAGGAAGAGAGACCCCAATAGTCATATAGACCAGAGAGAAACAGAAACAGGGACTTTACAGGCAATACAATGGCACTAAAGTCACCTTTCAGTAGTTATTCTGAATGTAAATGGACTGAATGCTCCCATGGAAAGACACAGGGTTTTAGATTGGATAAAAAAGCAGGACCCATCCATATGCTATCTACAAGAGGCTCATTTTGAACCTAAAGACACTTCCAGATTGAAAGTGAGGAGATAGGGAAACATTTACCTTGCTAATGGACCTCAGAAGAAAGTGGGGGTAGAAATCCTCACATCAGAAAAATTAGATCTTAAACCAAAGACCAGGGGCACCTGGGTGGCTCAGTTGGTTAATCATCTGCCTTCAGTCCAGGTCATGATCCTAGGGTCCTGGGATTGAGTTCCACATTAGGCTCCCTGCTCAGTAGAGAGTCCATTTTCCCCTCTCCCTCTGCTGCCCACCCCCCTACTTGTGTGCTCACTTTCTCTCTGTCAAACAAATAAATAAAATCTTTAAACAAAAAAATAAACAAAACAAACCAAAGACTGTGATAAAAGATGTAGAGGGACACTATATCATACTTGAAGGGCCTATCCAACAAGAAGATCTAACAGTTATAAATATCTGTGCCCCCAAAATGGGAGCAGCCAATTATACAAACCGATTAATAACCAAAATAAACATTGATGATAATACATTAATAGTAGGAGAACTTAACATTCCATTCACAGTAATGGACAGATCATCTAAGCAGAAGATCAACAAAGAAACAAGAGCATTGAATGACACATTGGCCAGATGGACTTTATAGATACATAAAGAATATTCCATCCTAAAACAACAGAATACTTGATTCTTCTCAAGTGTGCATGCAACTTTCTCTAGAATAGACCACATACTGGTAACAAATCAGGTCTCAAGTGATACCAAAAAACTGAGATTATTCTCTGCATATTTTCAGATCACAATGCTTTGAAAGTGGAACTCAGCCATAAGAGAAATATGGAAAGAACCCAAATATTTGGAAAATAAAAAGCATCCTGCTAAAGAATGATTGACCAACCAGGAAAGTAAAGAAGAACTTAAACAATTAATTGAAATGAATGAGAATGAAAACACATCCGTCCAAAACATTTGGGATACTGCAAAGGTGGTCCTAAGAGGGAAATATACAGCCACCCAAGACTCTTTAAAAAAAAATTAGAAAAATCCCAAATGCACAAGCTAACCTTATCCCTAGGGACCTGGAGAAAGAACAGCAAATAAACCGAAACCAAGCAGAAGAAAAATACTAAAGATTAGACCAAAAATCAACAAAATAGAAACTGGAAAAACAGAACAGACTAATGAAACTAAAAGCTGGTTCTTTAAAAGAATTAATAAGATCGATAAACCTCTGGGCAGACTTATCCAAAAGAAAAGGGAAAGGACTCCAATTGATAAAAGCATGAATGAGAGATTCTGTGGGGGAGACAAGGTGGTGGGGAAGTAGGAGGAGGCGCCGTTTCAACCTGTACCCTAAAGTGAGCTGATTACCTTCCAAAGAACTCCGATCACCCACGAAATCAGCCTGAGATCAGAACTATACATGTCTAGATCTCTACAGGGGCAGAAGACTCCAGTGGGCAGGTAAAGCGGAGTGGGAACATTGGACTGATATTGGAAGATAAACAAAAGGGGGAGGGAGCCACCAGTGGCGACCGATTGGAAAGTAATACCCCAATATGAGAGTGCTCAGCATCTGGGGGCCAGCATTAACTTGGAGACTGGTTGAAAGCACTCAAAGAGAGCAAAGGATCCCGGGGGTGGGGGGGGTGTGTGGAAATTGTGGGAATCCGGGTGGCTAGGGACAGGGGCTTAAGTCCTGGGACCCAGGACAGCCTCGCCTGGCGCTGAGCCAGAGAGAGTGCAGCTGAGAAACCAGGTGTTGGTCCCTGAGCTGCCTGTGCCCCCGAGAACGCGTGGGGTCCGGCTCCTGTAAGGGGCTGGGAGCCTCGCCAGATGGCAGAACACCAAGCCAAGCTACAGAGCCTGAGACGTGTGCGCCCCTCACCCTCCCCTGAGAGAGGTGCGTGAAGGCCCAGCCCGGCACTCTTAGACCCACGCCATCCCACCAGAGCCTGAGATGGGCACGCGCCCCTCCCCCTCCCCTTAGAGAGGTACCTGAAAGCCCAGCCTGGCGCTCTTAGGCCTGTGCCATTCCACCAGAGCCTGAGACACATGTGTGACCCTCACCCTCACCTGAGAGAGGTACACGCAAGCCCGGCGCTCTTAGACCCAGAAAGACCAGGCAATCTGAGCCCAGGCCAGCAGGAAAATCTCAGTGTGCAATCACTGCTTGGAACCTCTCTGGCAGTCTGGAGCTGCCCAGACAGCCACCGCTGCTGTGGTTTTGGGTACAAGCAGAAGATCCTGCATCCCAAGGGACCGCGATTCGGAACCTGCTCTGCCAGTGGCTAAGGGGGAATTTATTTGAGCTCTGTAGCACCCACAGGAGAGCAGACTGAGGCTTCTCTCTGAGAGGGGGCTCATGGTGCAGTTTGCTTTCCTCTAAACCTACAAAAACAATCAAAAGCAGTCAAGGCGAGAGAAAAAAAAAAGTGAACAAACATAAAACCCGCTAGAGAACAAAAGCCTGAAAAAAACGGTTTCCTCAGAGCCCACCCCCTTGAGGGGGGCGGGAAGACTTAACTCAGGGAACATCATTGACTGAAAACCCTTGTGGCAGGCCCCTCCCCCAGAAAACCAACCAGGAAGAAAAAAAAAAAGATGACAAGAGAACAACCACCACTACTTCATAGGACAACTTTTATTGTTAATTCGTTCCCACTATTCTGGCTCATTTTTTAAATATAGATAATTTTTTAACCTATTTACCATCACAGTGAGATGTCCAGTACATCAAATTCCATAATAACCTTCTAACCTGAACTTTTTGATACATACACCTGTGTTTTTCTTTTGCATTTCTATTTTTTAAATTTCTTTTTTTTTAATTTTAGTTTAGTTTAGTCTAGTTTATTCCTTTTATATTTTTATTTTCTAATATTCATATAGAGTTAAACTTCAAGGTAATTAATCCCCTTTCCCCAATCAATGCTACCCCTATAGGTAAACCAATTTTTAATCCCTCTTTATCTTAGGAAAGTTGAGTCCTTTAACAAAGATATCAAGATACATCCAGGAAGAATCAAAACAACCTTCCTACCCACACTGAGAATTTATAACCACTCTCCCATCTTTTTCTTCCACCAGTGTTTCTGTGTTTTTGTGTTTGTCCTGATAGTATATAAATCTTACACTTGGGGTTCTTTTTGATGAGGTTCTTCCTTTATTTGCTTATATATATATATTTTTTTCTCTTGTCATATACTTTTATCAGTCTTTTTGTTTGTCTGTTTTTGTTTGTATACTTCATAAATCTTACCTTGGGGCCCATTTGGGCTGAACCTTCTCTTTTATCTTCCCTATCTTTCCTGTCTCTGGCTCTCTCTTTTTTTCTTTCTCTTTTCTTTTTTCTCTCATTTGGGTGGGGAATCCTGATTGCTCAGAAGCGTTTCAAGGTGCACCTTGAGTGCACCACGGTTGATATATCCAGCTACATCTGTTCACCAATCTCTCACCAAAATGACTAGGAGGAGGAATGCCCAACAGAAGAAAAGTACAGAGGATGGGCCTTCTGCAACAGAGCTAATGGCTATCAACATAGACAATATGTCGGAAAGAGAATTCAGGCTAACAATTATCCAGGCAATAGCTAGGTTGAAGAAAGCCATGGATGACCAAATGGAATTGATTAGGGCCGAACTGAGGCAACCAGAGATGATGTTCACAATGTTAGGGCAGAGCTGAAAGCTACCAGGGATGAGGTTCACAATGTTCTCAATGAGTTCCAATCTAATCTAAATTCTATCAAAGCTAGGGTAACTGAGACAGAAGATAGAATTAGTGATCTGGAGGACAACCAGATAGAGAGAAAGGATCAGGAGGAAGCCTGGAACAAACAGTTTAGAAGCCACGAAAACAGATTCAGGGAAATAAATGATGCCATGAAACGTTCCAACATCAGACTTATTGGAATTCCTGAAGGGGAGGAGAAAGAAAGAAGTTTAGAAGATATAGTGGAACAAGTTCTTCATGAAAATTTTCCCAAACTCGCGAATGGAACCAGCGTTCATGTACTAGAGGCCGAACGGTCTCCACCCACGATTATAGATTCCAGAAAAACATCAAGGCACCTGATAGTCAAATTGAGGAATCATAATTGTAGATATAATCTCTTGAAAGCTGCTAGGACAAAGAGGCTCCTTACTTACGGAGGAAAGCCCATCAGAATAACGTCAGACCTGTCCACAGAGACCTGGCAAGCCAGAAAGGGCTGGCAAGATATATTCAGGGCACTAAATGAGAAGAACATGCAGCCAAGAATACTTTATCCAGCAAGACTGACATTCAAAATGGATGGAGAGATAAAGAGTTTCCAAGACCTGCAAGGCTTAAAGGACTATGCAACCACCAAGCTGACACTGCAGGAAATATTAAGGGGGGGTTCTATAAAGGAGGAAAAATCCTAAGAATAGCATTGAACAGAAACACAGAGACAATCTACAGAAAGAAAGACTTCAAAGTAACACGATGTCAATAAAAACATCTATCAATAATCACTCTCAATGTGAATGGCCTAAATGCGCCCATAAAACAACACAGGGTTGCAGATTGGATAAAACGACAGGACCCATCCATATGTTGTCTACAAGAGACCCATTTTGAACCTAAAGATACACCCAGACTGAAAGTGAAGGGATGGAGAACCATCTTTCATGCCAATGGGCCTCAAAAGAAGGCTGGGGTAGTGATTCCCCTATCAGATGAATTAGATTTTAAACTAAAGACTTTAGTCAGAGATACAGAAGGACACTACATCATTCTTAAAGGGACTATCCACCAAGATGAACTAACAATTGTAAATATCTATGCCCCCAATATGGGAGCAGCCAATTACATAAGAAAACTGTTCATCAAGATAAAGAGTAATACTGACATGAATACATTAATAGTAGGAGATCTTAACACGCCTCTCTCAGAAATAGACAGACCATCGAAGCAGAAAATCAATAAAGAAACAAGAGCATTGAATGACACATTGGACTAGATGGACCTCATAGATATATACAGAACATTCCACCCTAAAACAACAGAATACTCACTCTTCTCAAGTGCACATGGAACCTTCTCAAGAATAAACCACATACTGGTCACAAATCAGGACTCAACCGATACCAAAAGACTGAGATTATTCCCTGCATATTCTCAGATCACAATGCTTTGAAACTGGAGCTCAATCACAAGGAAAAGCTCAGAAGGAACTCAAACACCTGGAAGCTAAAGACCACCTTGCTTAAGAATGCTTGGATCAACCAGGAGATCAAAGAAGAACTGAAACAATTCATGGAAACCAATGAGAACGAAGACACTTCAGTCCAAAACCTACGGGATACAACAAAGGCGGTCCTAAGGGGTAAATACAAGCCTCCCTCAAAAAATTGAAAAATCCAGAACACACCGGTCTCTACACCTTCAAGAACTGGAGAATCAACAACAAATCAAACCAACTCCACACATATGAAGGGAAATCATCAAGATTGGAGCAGAGATCAATGAGGTAGAAACCAGAGATACAGTAGAACGCATCAATGAAACTAGAAGCTGGTTTTTTGAAAGAATCAATAAGATCAATAAACCATTGACCACACTAATCCAAAAGAAAAGAGAGAAAGCCCAAATTCATAAAATTATGAATGAAAAGGGAGAGATCACAACTAACACCAAGGAAGTAGAAACAATCATCAGAAGTTATTATCAACAGTTATATGCCAATAAGCTAAGCAACCTTGATGAAATAGATGCATTCCTGGAAAACTATAAACTCCCAAAATTCAACCAGGAAGAAATTGACAACCTGAATAGACCGACATCTAGTAACAAGATTGAAGCAGTGATCAAAAACCTCCCAAAAACAAGAGCCCAGGACCTGATGGATTTCCTGGGGAATTCTACCAAGCTTTCAAAGAAGAAATAACACCTATTCTCCTGAAGCTGTTTCAAAAAATTGAAGCAGAAGGAAAACTTCCAGACTCTTTCTATGAAGCCAGCATTACCCTGATCCCGACACCAGGCAAAGACCCTACCAAAAAGGAGAATTTCAGGCCAATATCACTGATGAATATGGATGCTAAGATTCTCAACAAGATCCTAGCAAACAGGATCCAACAGCACATTAAAAAGATTATCCACCATGACCAGGTGGGATTCATCCCTGGGCTACAAGGATGGTTCAACATTCACAAATCAATCAATGTGATAGAACAAATTAATAAGAGAAGAGAGAAGAACCACATGGTCCTCTCAATTGATGCAGAAAAAGCATTTGACAAAAATCCAGCATCAGTTCCTGATTAAAACGCTTCAAAGTGTAGGGATAGAGGGAACATTCCTGAACTTCATAAAATCTATCTATGAAATACCCACAGCAAATATCATCCTCAATGGGAAAAAGCTTGCAGCCTTCCCGTTGAGATCAGGAACACGACAAGGATGCCCACTCTCACCACTCTTGTTCAACATAGTATTAGAAGTCCTCGCAACAGCAATCAGACAACAAAGAGAAATAAAAGGTATCCAAATTGGCAATGAAGAAGTCAAACTCTCTCTCCTCACAGATGACATGATTCTTTATATGGAAAACCAAAGACTCTACCCCCAAACTACTAGAACTCATACAACAATTCAGCAACGTGGCAGGATACAAAGCCAATGTACAGAAGTCAGTGGCTTTCTTATACACTAACAATGAAAATACAGAAAGGGAAATTAGAGAATCGATTCCATTTACTATAGCACCAAGAACCATATGATATCTGGGAATAAACCTAAGCAAAGAGGTAAAGGATCTGTACTCGAGGAACTACAGAACACTCATGAAAGAAACTGAAGAAGACCCAAAAAGATGGAAGACCATTCCATGCACTTGGATCGGGAGAATAAACATTGTTAAAATGTCTATACTGCCTAGAGCAATCTACACTTTTAATGCCATTCTGATCAAAATTGTACCAGTATTTTTCAAAGAGCTGGAGCAAATAACCAAAAATTTGTATGGAATCAGAAGAGAACCCGAATCACTAAGGAAATGTTGAAAAAACAAAAATAAAACTGGGGGCATCACATTGCCTGGTTTCAAGCTTTACTACAAAGCTGTGATCACCAAGACAGCATGGTACTGGCATAAAAACAGACACATAGACCAGTGGAACAGAGTAGAGAGCCCAGATTTGGACCCTCAACTCTATGGTCAAATAATCTTCGACAAAACAGGAAAAAATATACAGTGGAAAAAAGACAGTCTCTTCAATAAATGGTGCTGTGTCAACTGGAGAGCTATATGTAGAAGAATGAAACTCAACCATTCTCTTACACCATACACAAAGATAAACTCAAAATGGATAAAAGACCTCAACGTGAGACAGGAATGCATCAGCATCCTAGAGGAGAACATAGGCAGTAACCTCTTCGGTATCAGCCACAGCAACTTCTTTCAAGATATGTCTCCAAAGGCAAAGGAAACATAAGCGAAAATGAACTTTTGGGACTTCATCAAAATCAAAAGCTTCTGCATGGCAAAGGAAACAGTCAAGAAAACAAAGAGGCAACCCACGGAATGGGAGAAGTTATTTGCAAATGACAGTACAGACAAAAGGTTGATATCCAGGATCTATAAATAACTCCTCAAACTCAACACACACAAAACAGATAATCATATCAAAAAATGGGCAGAAGATATGAACAGACACTTCTCCAATGAAGACATACAAATGGCTCTCAGACACATGAAAAAATGTTCATCATCACTAGCCATCAGGGAGATTCAAATTAAAACCACATTAAGATACCACCTTACACCAGTTAGAATGGCCAAAATTAGCAAGACAGAAACAACATGTGTTGGAGGGGATGTGGAGAAAGGGGAACCGTCTTACACTGTTGGTGGCAATGCAAGTTGGTGCAGCCACTTTGGAGAACAGTGTGGAGATTCCTCAAGAAATTCAAAATAGAGCTTCCCTATGACCCTGCCATTGCACTACTGGGTATTTACCCTAAAGATACAGATGTAGTGAAAAGAAGGGCCATCTGTACCCCAATGTTTATAGCAGCAATGGCCACAGTCGCCAAACTGTGGAAAGAAGCAAGATGCCCTTCAACGGACGAATGGATAAGGAAGATGTGGTCCATATACACTATGGAGTATTATGCCTCCATCAGAAAGGATGAATACCCAACTTTTGTAGCAACGTTGATGGGACTTGAAGAGATTATGCTGAGTGAAATAAGTCAAGCAGAGAGTCAATTATCATATGGTTTCACTTATTTGTGGAGCATAACAAATAGCATGGAGGACAAGGGGAGTTAGGAGAAGGGAGTTGAAGGAAATTGGAAGGGGAGGTGAACAATGAGAGATTATGGACTCTGAAAACAATCTGAGGGTTTTGAAGGGGCCGGAGGTGGGAGGTTGGTGGACCCAGGTGGTGGGTATTGGAGAAGGCACGGATTGCATGGAGCACTGGG
The DNA here is from genome assembly GCF_902655055.1 of Lutra lutra. Classification (NCBI taxonomy): domain Eukaryota; kingdom Metazoa; phylum Chordata; class Mammalia; order Carnivora; family Mustelidae; genus Lutra; species Lutra lutra. The sequence continues at coordinate 80,280,838 of NC_062281.1, forward strand.
TGCGGTGCAAAAACAATGAATCCTGTTATGCTGAAAATAAATTTAAAAAATTTTTAAAAAATGAAATGCATATAAAAAAAAACCTGAATGAAAGGACAGAGAGCATGACTAACATCAAGGAAATAGAAATAATTATTTGAAATTATTACCAGCAGCTATATGCCAACAAATTAAGCGATCTGGAAAAAAATGGATGGATTCCTGAAACTTATAACTACCAACACTGAAATAGGAAGAAATCAACAATCAGAACAGACCAAGAACCAGTAAAGAAATTGAAAGAAATCAAAATCCTCCCCAAAAGCGTCCAGGACCAGAGGGCTTCCCAGGGGAATTCTACCCAATATTTAAAGAAGAAATAATACCTATTCTACTGAGGTGTTTCAAAAAATAGAAATGGAAGGAAAAGTTCCAGACTCTGAGGCCAACATTACCCTTATTCCAAAACCAGAAAAAGACCCCATCAAAAAGGAGACTTACAGGGGCACCTGGGTGGCTCAGTGGGTTAAAGCCTCTGCCTTCGGCTCAGGTCATGATCCCAGGGTCCTGGGATGGAGCCCCGCATCGGGCTCTCTGCTCAGCGGGGAACCTGCTTCCCTTCCTCTCTCTCTGCCAGCCTCTCTGCCTACTTGTGATCTCTGTCTGTCAAATAAATAAATAAAATCTTAAAAAAAAAAAAGGAGACTTACAGACCAAGATCCCTGATGAACATGGATCCCAAAATACTCACCAAGATCCTAGGTAATAGGATCCAACAGTATATTAAAAGGATTATCCATCACGACCAAAGGTAAAATTTATTCCTGCAATGCAAAGGTAGTTCAACATTCACAAATCAATCAACATGATAGAGCACATTAACGAAAGAAGACAAGAACAGGTATAGTGCGGAGGACCACAGGGGAAGGAGGGAAAATTGAATGGGAAGAAATCAGAGAGGTAGACAAACCAGCAGAGACTCTGGACTCCAGGAACCATACTGAGGGTCACAGATGGGAGGGGTGTGGGGGGATGGGGTAACCGGGTGATACGTATTAAGGAGGGCATGTGTTGTGATGAGCACTGGGTAGTATAGGCAACTAATGAATCATTGAACACTACATCAAAACCTAATGAAGTACTGTATGTTTGCTAACTGGACATTATAATAATAAAAAAGAAAAGAAACCATAAATAAATAAATAAATAAACAAACAAACAAACAGAGATGGAGATATGTACAAAAATATTTAAAGGAAAGCATTAGAGCCAGGCTGTGTGGAGATTTGGCTCCTTCCAAGGAAAGGTTTTATGTTGTCCTCTTTGGTCATGAATTCTGGAACTGTCTCTTTATTAGATTTAAATCTCTAAAACAGTCCTATGTCTAGTTCAGTTTTTCCCAAGGCTATTACTAAGCAAAATGACCTTCTGTGAACATGAGGAAATTTCTGTGACCTTCTGCACAGTATTAGAATGCTGAAACCAACAGATATTCAAGTTTAATTGTGTCATCAAAAAACTACCAGCTGCATAGGATTTTAGAAATCCTCTAACTTAGTCTCTTCCTATGAAATGGAAATTTAGGCAGAAAGATTATGCTACATGCATCAAATTTAAGAATTCATCTTTCTTGATTTTAAATCTGGCTTTATCTACTGAACTATGTTATCATACCTAATTTTGATGGCAGAGAAGGAATTCCCAACTTTCTTGGAACTATAATAGTTATTACTGATCTGATTGTGGCAGTGTTTCTAAATTGTCAAAAGGATGAGGGTTTTTTTTTTCAGTTGAATTAAAATTGGACAATTAAAAGATAATTCAAGGTAATATGGGCTGTTATGAAACTAACAATGAGCTCATCAATAAGCAATTATTCAGAGAAAAATCCTGTGATTAACATTAACTCACCAGGTCTAAACATGTTTGAAGGTTTCTAGCCTACAGTGACCCCTGGTGTTATTTTGAAAAACATGCAGTATGCTATTATCTCTCTCATCTTTAGGACTATGTATTAAAACAGTTCATATTGTGCCTGAGTGGCTCAGTCAGTTAAATGCCTGACTCTTGATTCATCTCAGGTCATGATCTCAAGGTTGTGAGGTCAAGCTTCACGTCAGGGTCTGCACTGGGCATGAACCTGTTTAAGATTCTCTCAACCTCCACTACCTCCCCCACCCCAAAAAAGAAATAGTTCTTGCCAAGAGTGGGCAAACTCTATGAAATAGTTTATTCCCAATAGTCCATGAGGTAAAGAGCAAATTTCTCTATCAGAAATTATATTTTGTGCACTAAACATAAAAAAAAATAACATATTGGGTAAAACCTATACATATTATTTTAAAATTTTACAATAAAACCACTTGGGAACTACATTCATTTTATCAAATCTCAACCATTAAAACAATTTGAGGGGTGCCTGGGTGGCTCAGTGGGTTAAACCTCTGCCTTCAACTCAGGTCATGGTCTCAGGGTCCTAGGATCAAGCCCTGCATCAGGCTCTCTGCTCAGCAGGGAGCCTGCTTCCCTCTCTTTCTGTCTGCCTCTCTGCCTACTTGTGCTCTCTCTCTCTGTATGTGTCAAATAAATAAATCTTAAAAAAAATTTTGAAAAAGAAAAGTGATCACTGGAATTCAAGCTTACCCCTAATATAATAGAAATCATTATCCAAAAAGGTGCTTATAAAAGATATCTTCCAAGTCTCTTAATCCATAACTATACAGAATTATGTGTTCTACCAAGAATGGCAAATTTAAGAGACTGGTTATGTAAATAACAATATGAGAGACAAAAATCTAGGTAACTCGTGCTTTATATCAGAACATTTAATTCTGAATATGCTATTGTAATGAGAACAAAGTTTTCACCTCACAGCCTTCTTGGAACATCGTACGATAAAAAAGGAGAGAAGGAAAAAGAGAGGGGAAAAATAGGAAGAAAGGAGGGAGGGAGAAAGAGAAGAAAGGTAGGAAGAAAGAGTAGAGAAAACAATATATAAGTGGACTATTGCCTCCTGAGAGTTTGCTCTTAATGACCACTGAGTCCTCTGGGCCTACTGTAATGCCTAACATACATTAGGTTGAAGAGGTGAAAGGTGTTGAAAGAAAAAAAAATTATTCAGTGACACCATTAGAGGATGGTATATCAGACTTTATTCAGGGGGACTGCTGTGATAGGTACACGGATTACTATGCTGAGGTTTCCAATAGGGGAGAGCTATTGGCCTCAACTCTGAATGCCACAAGGAAAAGTGAGAATGGATAGCAAAAGAGTAGGGTGGGGGTCAGCAGGTAAAAAATTACTAAGAAGAATCCTCAGGGATAAGGGGGGATTCTAGGTAGACTGACCTAGTGGCATTTTTGCTGAAGGCAGGCCGGGATGGTCAGATATCACTTGAGGCATGCTAGAAAATGAGGAATCCAATCAGGTATGGAGGGTGGTCAGATATCAAGGATGGTTGAAACTGGCTAAACTGAGTCAGCAGGATTCCTGCTAAAATGGGACAATGCAGAGACAAACACAGAAGCCCAAAAGTTAAGGCCCAGCTGGGAAGAGGATTCCGAGTAGTCTCACTGAAGTTTGGTCAAGGAGAGACTCTTTGTCAAAGGGCAGTTGAATATTGGCAATTTCCTTAACCTATCTAAAGTTAACTGATTAAACTCTGCAGAATATAAATAAGTTAATATGTTTGTGTTCTGGCCAATGTGTTTAGAATAGGGTGGGTGGGTGTAGTGCTCCTTGCTGGAATTTCTTTTAATTTGGCTTAACCATCAACTAACCCTGTAATGAGACCGTATATGTCGGAATTGTAAAGTTGTGTATTACTACAAAGTATTATGCCCCTATGGAGGCAGCATAGAGTCCCTGGAGAGACACAGCAGTGGTAAGTTGATGTGTAAAGCTTATGGCCCAGCAATATGTAAAAGAGGCCAAACAGGTCTGTGTTTTAAAATTAGGATCATAAGAATACTCCACAGCCCAAAAGCTTTCCACTAGTTACTCAGATGATTCCTAAAAATCTGTGTTAGAACACAGGGTTCTTACTAAAGTATAAGAGATGATATGAAATGCACATATTTTTACTAAAGTCTATGATTACACTTTTCTTAAGGGCCTGAAATTGAAAGATGGGAGAGAGGAAAGAGGAGGTTAAGAAAAAGGAAAAAAGGAAAAAATGAAAATGAAAGCTGGGGACAATAACAACTTTTTATACATATTTCCTAAAAGCTAGGCCTATGAAAAACTGCATAAGAAGCAAGGAAAAGGACACAATTGGTGCTGAGTTAGAAGGACCAAAAAGGCAAGTAAAAGGAGATTAAATGTGGCCAAACACCAACATGCCCAAAGGAGAAAGAGCATAAAAAGCACTCATGTGTTCTAAATAGTATTTCAGACGGTGGTTCCTCAGAGATAGAAATCATAGAAATATTTTTTCACTACCTAAGACCTTTGGCTATAGGGAATAACCTTGATTGTGCATAAGAGTTTACTCATGACTTAATGTGGAAAAAAGGGGAAGGAAAGAAAAAATATATATTTTCACATAATAGTATGATTGTAAACTGTAGGAACAAATAGATATAGAAATATTACATATGATAGGCTACTACAAAGCATGTGCAGTATTTTTGCCATAAGCATCTTTGCTGAAAACATTTTCTCCTCATTTTTACCTCATAAGGCAATTTTGCTGTACAAGATAAAATCACACAAAAAACAAAAGATATTATAAAGGACATATAAAATATGAAAAATAAACAACAAAATTAAAAAGATATCACAAAATACAAAATATTCGAATGCATTTAAAGTGTGTGTAGACTCATGGCAAAACAGCAAAAAACTGATTTTGTGGATTCGACCTAAGCACTTATCTTCAAACGTCTTTTGTTCATAATACTGTCAACATAAAAACTGCCAGGAAGTAATAATTAAGCAAGAATATTTATTTGGGTTCCAAGAATGGCAATTTGGTCACACAGATTTTGGTAGCAGCCCAAATAGTGTCCCATGAGGGAGCAAAATTCAAGGGTTTGTAAAACAAAAAGGGAATGCTTATATATGTTGCTTACAAAAGAAGTTTTGATTGGTGTTGGTGGCAGAAAGCTACTCTTGATTTAATGTAACTGGTGGCTAAGGTTGTCACTAAACAAAATCTCTTCCTGTAGCAAGTTGCAGATGTCCAGGCTGAATCCCTGGAATACTTGCAGTTTGGCCCAGTTCAAAAGTTCATGTTTCCATGGCTAGGGACATGTATAAGGCCCATCTCATTAATGTCCTCCCAACTCCATTTTAAAACTGCTTGTCACAAGTTAGCCCATTTTATTTTACCTTTCACAGTATTACACACTTGTTTGCTTGTTGATTCATCTCCTTGTTCAGCAATACACTCTGTTCTTTTTTCATTAAAATTTCTTCCTTCATTGAGAGGTATCTGTTTCCAAATACTAGGATGTATATTTGTAACTGACCTTAGTATTGCACTGTGAAAGCTTTCTACACTGTTTGTTATTGGCATATTGCCTCACGTATATTGATGTTTTCAAATCCCATGGGAAACATGGGCTCCAAACTCTGCACCACTGTGTAGACCACTATGAGGGCTGACATTTATATAAAAATGGGAACACTGCATCAATGGCTAAATGAAACCAAATTGTCATACCAGTTATTTTTTTTAATCTTTTCTAGCAAAATTGTCTTGCAGCCAATTAGTTATGCAGCAAAAATGTTCTTGGCAAAATGCTTATGATAAAGATGCTTAGAGAGAAAGTACATAGAATGACTATAAAGACATTAACAGAGGGCGCCTGGGTGGCTCAGTGGGTTGGGCCGCTGCCTTCGGCTCAGGTCATGATCTCAGGGTCCTGGGATCGAGTCCCACATCGGGCTCTCTGCTCAGCAAGAAGCCTGCTTCCCTCTCTCTCTCTCTCTATGCCTTCCTCTCCGTCTACTTGTGATCTCTCTCTGTCAAATAAATAAATAAAATCTTTAAAAAAAAAAAAGACATTAACAGAAATTAAATAAAATCTGTCCAGTGATACATGTATGTATGTGATATGTGTGTGTATGTATGTGTGTGTGTATATATATGTGTGTGTATACATAGACACACACACACACATATATATATTTATATATATATGTATATTTTATATATATAAATATATATATTTTTATATAAAAATATATATTATTTTATATATATATTTTATATATATATATATTTTATATATAAAATCACCTCTACCATCCTCCAGGTAATGTCTGATCACCTTGGTCAGCCTTCAGCAAGAATCATGCTAGATCAGTGTGTGTGTGTGTGTGTGTGTGTGTGTGTGTAGATAGATAGATATGTATATAAAATGGGGAAGGAGACAAGTTCTCAGATAACTTCAGAAAGACAGAGTGAAGTACCACAGAAGGTTTGTGGTTGCATGAAGGCTCAGAGAACAAAGAAATGACATGCAATTGGGCAGACCAAGAAAAAAGAATTTTGAAAAATTGGTAGCCTATTATCAGACACATGAAAAAATGTTCATCATCACTAGCCATCAGGGAGATTCAAATTAAAACCACATTAAGATACCACCTTACACCAGTTAGAATGGCCAAAATTAGCAAGACAGGAAACAACAGGTGTTGGAGGGGATGTGGAGAAAGGGGAACCCTCTCACACTGTTGGTGGGAATACAAGTTGGTGCAGCCTCTTTGGAGAACAGTGTGGAGATTCCTCAAGAAATTCAAAATAGAGCTTCCCTATGACCCTGCAATTGCACTACTGGATATTTACCCTAAAGATACAGATGTAGTGAAAAGAAGGGCCATCTGTACCCCAATGTTTATAGCAGCAATGGCCACAGTCCCCAAGCTGTGGAAAGAACCAAGATGCTCTTCAATGGATGAATGGGTAAGGAAGATGTGGTCCATATACACTATGGAGTATTATGCCTCCATCAGAAAGGATGAATACCCAGCTTTTGTAGCAACATGGACGGGACTGGAAGAGATTATGCTGAGTGAAATAAGTCAAGCAGAGAGAGTCAATTATCATATGGTTTCACTTATTTGTGGAACATAACAAATAGCATGGAGGACAAGGGGAGTTAGAGAGGAGAAGGGAGTTGAGGGAAATTGGAAGGGGAGGTGAACCATGAGAGACTATGGACTCTGAAAACAATCTGAGGGTTTTGAAGGGGCCGGAGGTGGGAGGTTGGGGGAACCAGGTGGTGGGTATTGGAGAGGGCACGGATTGCATGGAGCACTGGGTGTGGTGCAAAAACAATGAATACTGTTATGTTGAAAATAAATTTAAAAAATTAAAAAAAAAATTGGTAGCCTATTGACAGGTGACCTCTGAAAATTCCTGGAAAATGATAGCCTGAGCAAGGGCATAAAGCTAAAAGGGGGAAGATTATATCTAGAATGAATAATAACAGACAGTATTGATTGAGCACTTACCACATGGTAGGTTATTGTTTTCAACTCCTTACAAATGTTATTTCACTCTATGCTGACAAAGTACTGCTCTGGTTTTCATTTTAGGGTTGAAGAAACAGAATTACAGAGTAAGGTACTTGCTCAAGATCAGCCAGCCAGTAGGAAGCATTGGCAGGACCCCACGTCAGATTGAGTCCTTAGTGTGTCCACAGTTCTCCCTCACGTAGGTCAGGATCTTCATTTGAAGGACATAAAAGGCCACCTAAGGACACTTTAAAATAGAGTAGACAGTGAGGCATTACTTGGGCCAGACGAGAAATCATGAGATTAAAGTGGAAGGGCCCAGTTTCTTCATCTACTGTCCAGCACTGTGAGAGGTTAAGTTCACCTAAGTTTTGCACTGTGTGAAGTTACAATTCTTCATGTCTCTCCCCTCCAAAGAGAAAGTGAGCTGCCCCCAGGTGAGGTGAGGTGCTCTGCTCTCTCATCAGCTGTGTAGCCTATTCAATAATATTCTTATTCCTCTTAATTGGAATTAAATCTCTAAAAGGGAGGAACTATTTCTTCCTTATTTTTATGATCCCTGTTAATGCCAACAAATATTTAACATGACTACATATGAATATCTGATCACAACTTTCCATTAAAAAAATAGGAAATTTTGCAGACAAACACAAAAGGATAGATACTGACATAATGAACACTCAATGTATCCATTACCCACATTTAACACATCTTAACATATTACTATATGTATTTCAGATTTTTTTGGAAAAGAAACATTATACATATAACTGAAGCTCCCTAGGTCAGCCTGTCTTAGTCCAATTCTTTCCTCTCCTACCTCACCATCCTGATTGTGGTGGTATATTTCATTACAATGTGTGTGTCTGTATTTTGATTATCTGCACATTATTTTCTGTGTTTTAAGTTTTTTTCCCCATTCAACATTATCTTTAAAAACATGATATTGTCTTTTTCTTTTATGATTTATATATGGTTCAAAATTCAAATGATTCAAAGGAGTATGCAATAAAATTTTATTTCACAGAAAGGTGTCCAAACACCCTGTTTCATTTCCTGGAAGAAACCAGTGTTTCCTGTTTCCTCTGTATTTTTTCAGAAATGTTCTATGCATATTAAGCACATACGAGATATTCCTGTTTTTTTTTTAACTTAAAAAGGTAGCATGCCGTTAATGCACCTATTTTTTGTTCATTCAACAATTCACCTTAAAGATAATTACACAAAATGTACAAAGAGATCCCTTATTCTTTTGTCCCAGATGCATTGGGACATCATTTATTTAATCTGTCCTCTATGAATGAACAATCCATCTTTTACTACAGCAAATAATATTGAAATAACTATTCTTGTTCATATGTCAGTTCCCATATATCAAGATATATCTACAGAATAAATTACAGTTGACATTTTTATGGTAATATTAATCATAATGGGTTAATTGTCCTTCCTTAAGGATGTAATATATTATATTACCCTGAAGTAAGTGCCCATTTTCTCACACCTTTTCCAATACTGCATATTATCAAATGTCTTTATTTTTTACTTAAATATTGTGTTTTTGAGACATCATAGTTGTACACTAAGCCACTGTTCATGCAGTTTTAACTACTGGGTAGTGTTCAGTTGTACAAATTGAATATACTGCAAAAATTACCCACACACCCACTGATGAACAATTACATTTGTCTCATGTCACTTTATCCTTTTTTTTTTTTTTTCATTTTATTTATTTGACAGAGAGAAAGCACAAGCAGAGGGGAAGGGGAGAGGGAAAGGGAGAGGCGGACTCCCCGCTGAGCAGGGAGCCCTACATGGAACTTGATCCCAGGACCCTGGGATCATGACCCAAGCCGAAGGCAGATGCTTAACCAATTGAGCCACCCTGGTGCCCCGTGTCACTTTTTCCTTGCTAGAGCGCCTGATCCATGATAAATATTTCTTCTTTTTTTTTTTTTTTTTTAAGATTTTATTTATTTGAGAGAGTGAGAGCAAGAGTGAAAAAGAGAAACAGAGATGCAGAGGAAGAAGCAGACTCCCCGCTAAGCAGGGAGACCCATGTGGGGCTTGATCCCAGGACCCGGGGATCATGACCTGAGTGGAAGGCAGATGCTTAACCAACTGAGCCACCCAGGCACCCCCATGATGAATGTTCTTGAGTGAACGGATGAACAAATGAATCCATGAATAATAAGAAACTGATTGCAAGGCATGCTAAACATGCTGGTATGAACTATGCAGGACGATAGTTGATATTCCCCACTATGGATCACAGTGCCCAAGGGAAGACGTAGACAAAGTAGTTGAATACCCAGGGAAATCCAACCCCAGTTCTCTTGTCATTTTAAGCCCTTAGAGGTAAATGGGAGGGGTTCGGGAAGAATAGCCTTTTATTGCTTTTAAAACTCTGACCTTTTTCAGTTTTCAGGATTTGCACGAATAGCCTCAATCACCAGTTAGTCAAGGAAACAGTACAAATCAGGATAATTCTCTTTCTAGTTTTAAATGTAAACATTATTTCATTAGTCATCTTTTGAATTGCAGAGATACACCCAGCTAGCTAAGGGCCACCACACCCTATCTGTATTTACTGAGTCAAGAATATATCTGGCTAGGTTGCTTTGTTGTTAAAAGGACAAACCAATTATTTACAGCTCAAGTTCAAGTTCATATATTCTGATACCTCAGTTGATTTTCATATCATGACAAGGGCAGCTTCTGTGTAAGAACTTTATAACACTAACTAACCACCAATGGCAAGTTTTGGCAGAGGACATTATTTAATATTTGGATATGTTGCATTTTGTGGCTGGAGCAAAGGAGTACTTAATGTGCTTAATTTTACTGAGCCCACACTAAGAAATTTGTGATAACAAGGCAAAATGTCACACATACTTCCTCTTGTTATTTAGCTTTCTACCCAAGAAATATAAATCACTTAAAAGATGCCAGTCTTGCTTCTTTCCCATCCTAAGTTTTAGATTAGGACTTCATCTTTTTTTTTTTTTTTAAAGATTTATTTATTTATTTGACAGAGAGAGAGAGAGATCACAAGTAGGCAGAGAGGCAGGCAGAGAGAGAGAGGGGAGCAGGCTCCCCGCTGAGCAGAGAGCCCGATGCGGGGCTCGATCCCAAGACCCTGAGATCATGACCTGAGCCGAAGGCAGAGGCTTAACCCACTGAGCCACCCAGGTGCCCCAGATTAGGACTTCATCTTAATGATTCTGCCTCTTTTTCTTATTATAACCTGTCTTTCAAATTAAAATTGTGTACTAAGGCTTTGCTGATAGAAACATTTTTGAACAATTTTTCTTTGAGCTGACTTCATGTTGAGTAGGAAAGCCACCAACTTAACCCCTTATTCATTCAACAAGGGTTAATTAAATGTACACCAGACTAGGCATCTACCAGAGATGCAAGTACTTAAGTCTAAAAAGGTTCCTTTCAAAATATGTATATATACTAATAGTTCCTCAATTTAAGACAGTAGTCTTGCTGTGAGGTATACCAATGTTCTAGAAAGGAATTCTTACTAAATGAAGAACTAATAAAAGTGCACAAGTTTAAAATTATTAATTATATTATAATAGTTATGATATGGAAACAACCTAAGTGTCCACCAATGGATGAATGGGTAAAGAAAATGCAGTATATGTACACAATGGAATTTTACTCAACCATTTTTTAAAAATGAAGTTTTGCCATTTGCAACAACATAGATGGACCCTGAGGGCATTATGCTAAATGAAATAAATCAGATAGAGACATGTTATGTGATCTCACTTATATGTGGGATCTAAAAAAACAAAACACAAAAGCAAAAAAATGAGCTCATAGCAACAGGGGACAGATTGGTGTTTGCCAGAGGTGGGGGTTGGGAGAAATGGATGAAGTGGGTCAAAAGGAACAAAATTCCAGTTGTAAGTCATTGATATATAAGGTACAGAATGTTAATAATGTGTTTTGCATATTTGAAAGTTGCTAAGAGAGTAGATATTAAAAGTTCTCATCACAAAAAAGATTTTTGTATGTGACCATGTACAGTGACAGATGTTAACTAGACTTATTGTGATCATTTCACAATGCACCCAAATATCAAATCATGTTGTACACCTGAAACTAACACGTTATATATCAGATATACGTGCTTTTTAAAAATTTCTAATTATATTATACAAATAATAAACCATTATATTACTTGGTTTTGAGTTAGCAATAACCAGCCCAAGACTGAGATAGTAAAAATTCTGCCAATATAAATTGTTCATGCTACTTAGAATTTTAAATAGAATTTGAAGAAAAAGTTAATTAAATTTGAGCTTCTATTTCCTCATATGTAAATGACAGTTTGTTGTGTTAGGATAAGGTACAGAGCACTCAGTATGATACCTCACACCTGCTCACTCAATTTTGTTAGCTACTTTCTCATTCTCTGAAATCAGTGGTGTATCTAGCACATATAACACCTGGTATACATCATTCTTAACACCTTACTCTGAATGAGAAAGTTTTTTATTAATCTTGAAATGAAAGAAAATAATATGAGCCAGATAGAAACATAAACACTGAAAAAAATGCCATTAAAATTTTTTAAATGAAAAGTTAAAAAAATTATGATATAAAAGAGGAAAAAATAGAGTAATGCTTTTCATTATTTTTTTTTAAAAGGAAAAAGATAAAGAAATGCTTTGAAAAGGGTTTTTAAGGTTTAAAGAATAATCCATACACAGAATGATAGAATTTAAATTATTTCATTTCTGTTCAGGTATTTTTATAGTCATGGTACTATCATTGTATATTTGAGTCTACTGTTTAAATGTAGGGTTTATATTGTACCGCAGGAGTTGGAGACATCAATTAACTTCCCCAAAGAATACACTGTTTATTAAAAAGATATTAAAAATTACTTATTATTGGGATGCCAGGGTGGCTCACTCAGTTAAGCGGCTGCCTTCTGCTCTGGCTCTGGTCATGAACCCAGGGTCCTGGAATTGAGTCCTGCATGGGGCTCCTTGCTCTGTGGGGAGCCTGCTTCTCCCTCTGCCTGCCTCTCCCCCTGCTTGTGCTTGTTCTCTCTCTCTCTCTCTCTGACAAATAAATGAAATCTTAAAAAAAGAAAAAAGAAAAATTACTTATTATTGAGGCTTACATATATGTAATTAAAATTTAATTGAAACCACAGGATTTAGTTAGAATGCCTTGGTGATCTTGCCTTTTGGGACATTTGGCAATGTCTGGAGGCACTTTGGGTTTTTACAACTATGGGTAAGAGAGTAGTACTGTAATTAAGTGGGTATGGGCCAAGGACGCAGCCAAACATCTCAAGGTGCACAGGACAGCCTCCCACAACAAAGAATTATCTGGCTCCAGATGACAAGATTGATAAACCCTAACTTGTATGAACAAAAGATTTTTTAGGGAGTATTTTTTCATTGGCATTGTTTAATACTAATGGCACATGGTGATAATAAAAGAAGACTGATGATAGTTGTATTTATTATTTGTTAAACAATTAAGTAGACAAGCACTACCTTATTATGCTCACACCCAGGGCTAATGATGACATTTCCATTAGACTCTCTTCTAAAGGACTGCCACCTCAAATGAGGGTTAAATCAGACTTCTACTTTAAAAGTACTTTTAAACCACTTCAGTCATGGCTAGAACCAAAGTGATTTATGGGGCTATTTGCTTTCTGCTACTTATCTTATTAGATTTTTTAAAATATAATTTTTAAATGTTAAGTTTTACTGAAATATAACTCACATACCAAAGATTGACCACTTCAAAGTGTACAATGTGGTGGCTTTTTGGATATTTATAAGACTCTAAAAATCACCACTGATTTCAGAACACTTTCAACATTCCCAAAAGAAACTTCATGCCCATCAGCATTCATATCCCATTCATCCCTTTCCCCAGCTCCTGACAACTACTAATGTACTATCTAGGAATTTGCCTATTCTGAACATTTTATATAAGCAGAATCATGGAGTATGTGGATTTTTCTGATTAGATTCCTTTACTTAGCATATTTCCATGGTTCATTCATGTTGTGTCATGATTCAGCCCTTCTCTCCTTTTTATTGCCAGATAATATTCAGTTGTATGTATAGGTCACATTTGGTTTATCCATTCATCAGGTGACATTTGGCATGCTTCCATGTTTTTTGGCTATGAAGAATGCTGCTATGAATATTTGCGACATTTTTCTGTAAACACAGGTTTTAGTGGAAATGCTGGGCCATATGGTAATTCTGCTTACTCTAAGGAATGGACATTTTTGCATGATATATATATTCCATTGTATGGATATGGCACATTTTGGTTATCTATCAACCAGTTGGTGAACATTAGGATTGTTTCCTTTACCTGTTGTGAATAATAGTTTGAACATTTATGTACAAGTATCTGTGAAGACATACGTTTTTATATCTCTAGGAGTGGAATTGCTGGGCTATGTGGTAACTCTGTTAACTCTTTTGAGGGACTGCCAATCTGGTTTTCAAAGGGGCTGCACCATTTTACAACTCCATCAGCAAAATAGCAGAGTTCCAATTTCTCCACATCCTTATTATTATCTCTGATTTTAGCCATCCTGGGGATGTGGAGTGCTATCTCATTGTGATTTTGATTTGCATTTTCATAGTGACTGAGACTGAGCATCTTTTCATGTGCTTATTGGCTTTTTTATCTTTAAAGATGACTGTTCAAATCTTAAGCCCATTTTTAAAAAATGGGTTGTCTTTTTACTATCAAGTTTAAAGAGTTCATTATATATTCTAAATACTTGTTCTTTATGTGATATTTAATTCACACTTTCTCACACTCTGTATTCCCTTTCCCTTTCTGAGTGGTGCCTTTTGAAGCACAAAAGCTTTTTATCTACTGTGTGTGTGTGCGTGCATGTTGCATGCATTTTTGGAGTCATATCTAAAAAACCATTGCCAAATCTAAGGTCACAGTTACTTCTATGCTTTATGTTAAGTTTTATAGTTTTAGCTATTACATTTACGTTCTCAATCCAGCTAAATTTTGGTATATGGTATAAGGTAGGAGTCCCACTTTTTTTCCTGCTGGTATCCACTTGTCCCAACACCATTTCTTGCAAAGGTTATTCCTCCATTGAAATGTCTTGGTACCTTTAATTAACTCTAAATTTATAGCATTGTATTTCTTGTGTTGAATCGGTGTATCAATTTGGAAAGTATTGCCATCTCAGTAAGTCTTTTGATTCATGAACATGGGATGTCTTAATTTCTTTTAACAATGTTTTGCAATTTTCAGTGTATAAGTCTTACATTTCTTTAATTAAATGTATTCCTATTATATTCTTTTAAAATAGATGCTATGTAAATGAACATTTTCTCAATTTCATGTTTTGAATTATTACAATTATGCATTTGTATACAAATTGTATACAAATATACAATTATAATTATTATAAAAGGTTTTGTGTAAAAACTTCCTACTACTGAGTTTCATGGAATAGAAAAAATAATACATTTCTTTAATTACTTTATATATATTTTTGTTTCTTTTGAATCTGTGCTATCCATTGTGCTGAAGACATACATACTGTAACTTCTTTTCGAAGGCTGGATGAACTTCCTTTCAGGAAACCTGTGATTCTCAGCTTATTTCTTGGCGATGTTGGATATTTTCAAAAAGACAACCTTCCTGAAACAGGAATGTAAAATGTTCTTCGGAGCCTTAAGTATAGAAAGGAAAAGATGAGCATTTGACACAACCATCTCTTCGGTTTCCAGAACTTCAAAGATATAAAGGAATGAAGGGGAGAAGGAAAGGAGGCAAAAAACTCATAATATGAAATGTAAATAACAAGAAAGATATAAAATTAAGTAATTCTTTTATGTTTTAAATGTAACTAGATGTTCTGTACTAAAATACATATAAGCACTTTATTAATTTTAAGAACTGATGGAATTGCATTTTTCAAGAAGTATGAGAAACCATTGTTATTATTTTGGGACTATACAAAATGCTGAGAGTGTAGTATATTTTACATGCAATTTTCATTCTAACCTATAGAGTAATGAGAAAGCTAAAATATGATGAACACCATTATCAAAGGAGGAAAGTGAAATCATACATATTAAGTGATTTTCTAAATCCAAATGAGATCTCAGTTTTTCCAACTCCTATATGCAAACAACCTTATGATTTAGTTATATAGAAACAATGTGTACACTTCCAAAGTAATTAAGGCACATTTGAGAATGACAAATTCAAAGTAATCCTTTGATAACAGTACAAAGATACAGAAAGCACTGAGTGGATTAGGATTCATCTGTTGATTTCATTGTAAGAGTGTAAGAACTATGGATTTAAAGCATTTAAAGGAGAAGGAAGACTTACTAGGATTAAAAGGATCTGTATAGATTTAGTCTTTTGTTTCCCAAGGCCAAGTCTGCATTACAATACAATTCCCTCTAGAGCTTATTTAAAAATTGAGTTCTGGGCCTTGTCACTGTATAGTGTACTTGACACTCAAAGTGGAGAATTTTTTTTAACACTCCACTCCTTTATACAATAAAATTAGTTTCAATAACAATGATGAAACTAACAATAATAATGGCCAGAAGAGCCAGTGAAAATTTTTAATAATTTCATATGAATTCTGTACCTGAAACTAATATTACTCTGTATGTTAACTAGCTGGAATTTAAGTAAAAACTTGGGGAAAGAAAAGAGATTTCATGTGATCAAGGCAGTCAAAAATTTAAAGTTAAAAAAATTACAATATTACAGAAACAAGGGGGAAAAGAAAAACTTTTCAGTAGTTTTTACGTATCTTCCTAAGAGTTTTAACTTTGATCTTAACAGATCAATATGGCATTTTATGTAAATAATTGTCTAGTAACTAAGAAGTTAATTTTAATAAAACTGGCACATCAAAAGATACCTTAGGTGAACACTAAATCATATAATTGATGTATTTCTTCTTTAAAAAAATTAAATGGAACAATAAGCACTTAACAATAAACCCAATTTTAAGGATATTCTTTAAACTCTGCAAAACATTTTGCATGAACTAAAATTTTACATGTACCAAGTAGCCCCACAAAGTGACACAATGAGATGATGGGATGGAGTTAAAAGCCCATGACTATCTTCCATAGAAGGGACAGAACAGTGACCAGAGGGGAGACTAAAGAGGTACAGATGGGTTTGCAGACTTTGTTAGAAGGGTGAACAAGTTTTTTTCCATAGCTTCTATTTCCTCAGTGATGTATGAGGTAAGATTATTTACCGAGAATGAGAGAATTGCAAAGTGGTAAGGGTTAAAGATTTAAGAATAGTCCAGACAGTTTGACAGAGTAGGAGATGACCAATAGGGAAACATAGCACAGAAGGCTGAGGCAGGATTGGACTCGAGGTTTCCAGATGTCCAGTTCAGTGTTCCTTCTAATACACCACATTGAATAGAAATGTAATGAGAGAGATGATAGCTATACTTGTGGCAAACATAGCATAATATATAAACTTGTCAAATCACAGCGCCCGGCTAGCTCAGTCGGTAGAGCATGAGACTCTTAAATTTGTCAAATCACTAAGTTGGACACCTGAAATTGATATAACATTGCATGTCAATTATGCTAGAAATCAATCAATAAATAAATAAACCACACTGAAAAAGAATGCCTACTGGAAAAAGTGTTTTTGCGTGCATGGACAGCAGGCAGGGTTAACTAAAAATGATGATCTGAGGAAGTAATAGCAAAAAACTATGCTATTAATTAAATAAATGGAGTTCAACAAATTAGAAAACCTTGAATTTTGTGTAATAACCAATATAGAACCACTTAAAGTTGAAAGAGTAAGGATATATTTTTAAGGACCTTGCAGTTTGGAAAATACGGCAATATGTATTCACAGAAAGAAAACATCACCTATAATTTTTACTTCTTTAAAAAGCTTTGTAGACTTCACTAATGTGTTTTTTTTTTATCATTGCTCTTGTGTATACCTAAAAAGGAAAATATAAGTAAATAAAATACAATGGTTTTTCCATACAACTCATCCTTTTCACCAGTGAAAGCTTTGGCAACAGGTATTTCCTGTGAATCCATAATGGAGCAAGTGTCATGGTTCTAGACTCCTGTACTGACTGGCTTTGCAATTCTCTGGATAGGGCATGCTTTAGACTGCCTTTCATTATGCTGTCCAACATGTCTGATTCATCATTTTTCCCATCTTTCTCCACAAACTTTTGTGAAAGTGACTCATTCTTTTAAAAAAGTCAAATTAGGGACGCCTGTGTGGCTCAGTTGGTTAAGTGGCTGCCTTCGGCTCAGGTCATGATCCCAGGGTCCTGGGATCGAGTCCCACGTCCGGCTCCTTGCTCGGCGGGGAGCCTGCTTCTCCCTCTGCCTCTGTCTACCACTCTCTCTGCCTGTGCTAGCACTCTCTCTCTCCAACAAATAAATAAATAAAATCTTAAAAAAAAAATAAGAAAGTCAAATTATGTGAAACCTTGTGTTCAAAAGAATGCTTCACCATTGTTTTTAGGTTTTTTTTTTTCCCCTAAGCTAGTTTTTTGATATCTTGAATAAACAGGTGATGAATGGCAGTTGGTTAATAAGACTGTAGGACCCTACCCATGGTTAAATGCACCCAGATTTCAGAGATGTTAAAATATGAAAAAAAAAAAGTACACCTTAAAAGAGTACAGTAGTTCTGTATTTTTAAGATTTTATTTATTTATTTGACAGAGCTCACAAGTAGGCAGAGAGGCAGGCAGAAAGAGAGGGGGAAGCAGGCTCCCTGCGGAGCAGAGAGCCCTATGTGAGGCTTGATCCCAGGACCCTGGGATCATGACCTAAGCTGAAGGCAGAGGTCCAACCCACTGAGCCACCCAGGTACCCCAGTAATTCTATATTTTTAACTTAGAATATTTTGTCATTAAATATTTTTCTAAAATACATTTTTAAAGACTTCAATGCATTTCCTTATAGAGATGTACCATACTTTTGCCTGTGGTTCTGGGAAGGGAGTGACTTTGTCCCTTTGGTAACATTACAACATGTCCAGAGACACTTTTGGTTGTCATCACTGGGGGTGCCACTGGCATCTAGTGGGTAGAGGTTAGGAATGTTGTTAAACATCCTAAAACATAGAAGACAGCCCCCATGGCTCAAAATGCTAATAGTGCTGAGATTCTATAGCCTACTGCTAGACTTAAAATTCTTTAATTTTTCCCCTCCTTCAGGAGTCCACCAAATTAAGGGACAGCATAGTATAGTGTTTGGATACAGCCTGTTGAATTGGCTGGGCTCATATATTAGCCATAATAGTTACTACCTGAAGAACATTACCTAGAAGGGATCAGTAAATTAAATTCTCATTTCCCCATCTGGAAACATGGGGAAAATTAATAGAAACTGGATAGAGCTACTAAGACAAATAAGTAGGTTTATAAATGTAAAGCCCATTCTATCTAAGATACACTCACTAGTGTTGCAGTGGCTTCAATTAGGTTATTATTATTTTTTTAATAAATATAACCACAAACTTCACTACGGAGGGGTATAGTCTAAATAGGAAAAACTGATGGAAAAATCAGAAGAAAAGAATCTCAAGGTTTGAGGCCTATGTCACTGAATCTAAAATCTTTCAAGCCATTTGCAGGGAGGTAAAGTCAATTTTATGGGTCAAGGCTAGCACTGGAACAAAAATAGAATAGGAAATATCAGAGTGAAAAAAAATCTGAGTGCACCATAAGTTATTTATTTTCATAAAACATGGTTTCATTGATAGAGGCCTATATGTATGTACCAGGTCACAATGTTAAAATGTATTTTTTAATGTGGGTCACAATAAAAGATCTTTGAAAGACACCACTCGAAATCCAACTACCACCATTTGATGTTTCAGTCTAATCTATATCTGCAAAACTGACAAGATTTGCTTTAAGACAGTCCAGCTGAGGAGCACCTGGGTGGCTCAGTCAGTGGAATGTCCAACTCTTGGTTTCCGGTTAGGTCAAGATCTCATGGTTGTGGGATCAAACCCCGAGTCTGGCTCTGTGTGTAATGCCAAGTCTATTTCAGATTCTTTCTCCCTCCCTTACTCTCCCTCTCTCAAATAAATAAATAACTTAAAAAAAAAAAAAGACAGTCCAGCTTTATCTTTGGACATTTTGTTAAAAAGCTCTTCAAAGTAATGAGACAGAAACTTAATGTGAAAAATGACTAAAAGTATTTTATCTCCATCTACTGCTTTAAATCTGTTGAAAAATTAAGCAAGCTAGAAGTCCTGTATGTGTTGTAGCATTAGAATCAGTGTTGCTCACTAGCTCATCAAGCTCAGCACTAGCTTTGAAGATAAACACTCACCAAGTTTACTATCATCATTATCATTAATAATATGTGAGTACCAACAGACAAAGTAAGGCAGCTTTAATGTCTGTAAATAGTACTAAAAACATTAACTTAATAATCATAGTTCCAGAAGCCTGTAAGTAGTGCATGACCATGTTTTATACATCATTAGCTATGATCTTAAAAACAAAATCCAACATTTTTTAAAAGGAGTTAACCTTTAAAAATGGCTAACTGATTCATTCTCTGAAAAAAGTCAAATTATGTTAATCACAGTTGCTAGCTGTTTGAACAGAACCTAAAAGAAAATGAGTGTAATGACAAAAAGTTGAGAAGCATCTAATGCATGCAGAATAAAATCCCAAATCAGGCAGTAAACAAAATCAAGCTGTAAACTAGATCTCCCCAGTATCTTGATTTGTTCTGGATAAGGAATTAATGTTATTTAAACTTGTCACTATAGTGATTTTTGAATGGTTGCCTGTACAAGCCTTTGAGATATTTGAGGACAGGCATTTTTCATAGTAACTTCTCAATCTTCAATATAAATATTTTAGTAATTGCTAAGTCTGTGCCAATCTCTCTAGAAAGTTCTAGGAACTTAAAAATTAGTAATTCATAGCTTCTAAACCTAAGAGTTTCATAGACTTAGAGGGGAGACAAAAATTTATAGTTGTGTGGTGTGGAGCAGATGTAGTAGGATGTGTGGATCACTGTATTGCCCAGAAGTTAGAAGCTGATTGATGTCCAAGCTGTTTTAAAAAAATGACTTTTAAAAAGGAACAAGGTGGAATTAACAGTCCTGGAGGAGGAAACACAGGTGTAAAGGGCAAAAGTGCCAGGAGATACAGCTGGAGAGATGGGTTGCTACATAATGAAGAGATTCTTATGCTACCTGAAAAAATTTAAATTGCATCCATATACAAAACAAAACCATGAAGATAGTTAGGGAAGAGGCATGATCAGATTGGCCTTGGATAGAGTAAATGATGGAGACTAGTTAAAGTGAGTCCAAGTACAAACTGAAGGACTGGAAAAAAGTGTAGGGCACTGTCAGCAAATGTTTGTATGCAGATCACTGTACACCATATATTAAGGAAACAGTTCCTCTATTAAAAAAGGACCTGTATTTCAGCAT
This sequence comes from Lutra lutra, assembly GCF_902655055.1. Classification (NCBI taxonomy): domain Eukaryota; kingdom Metazoa; phylum Chordata; class Mammalia; order Carnivora; family Mustelidae; genus Lutra; species Lutra lutra. The sequence continues at coordinate 80,301,763 of NC_062281.1, forward strand.
GTTAGACAAATAGTAGAAGATACAATAATCTAGAGGAAATACAGGAATGTTAGGGAAGGACTCCCTGAGAAAGTGACACTGAGGGACGCCTGGGCAGCTCAGTTGGTTAAGCAGCTGCCTTTGGTCTGGGTCATGATCTCAGGATCCTGGGCCTGCTTCTTCTTCTGCCTATTGCTCCCCTTGCTTGTGAGCTCTCTCTTTCTGACAGATAAAGAAAGAAAGAAAGAAAGAAAGAAAGAAAGAAAGAAGGAAAGGAAGAAAGAAAGAAAGAAAAAGAAACCGACCCTAAAATGGAGACCTGAAGGAAAAACAGGATTTTAAAGATCTGAATTGAGTTGAAGTATTTCCAGTTCTTCCCTGCAGATTCTGTGTAATCCCTACATAATCATAAAAAGAACCAGCTTCTTTGGGGTGCCTGGGTGGCTCAGTGGGTTAAGGCCTCTACCTTCAGCTCAGGTCATGATCCCAGGGTCCTGGGATGGAGCCTGCATCGAACCCCGCATCGAGCCCCGCATCGAGCCCCGCATCGGGCTCTCTGCTCGGCAGGGAGCCTGCTTCCCTTCCTCTCTCTCTGCCTACTTGTGATCTCTCTCTGTCAAATAAATAAATAAAAATCTTAAAAAAAAAAAAAAACAGCTTCTTTTACCCTCACTATAAATCTATTAAAAGACCTAAATGTTTATTAAATTAAAAAGTAATCATGTAATGAGGACAAGATTAAGTCTCTCTTCTCCCATAGAGAATATCTGCATCATTTACATCTTAATACAATTACTTGAGAATTTGGAAGAGGACCAAATGAAAGGGCAGAGATATAACAGCAAAGAGGGAGACACTGAAAAACAGAAGGGAATTAAAGATTGAATAATTTAAAATACAAAATACTTCAGAAAGTTCAAATAAAGTATCAGCACTGTCCATTTAGCACAATAATCTGGAGGTCCCTATTAAATTGTTTGCAATTTCAGTGAGAGAAGAATAGTAGGCAGAAATGAGGGTGTAGATTGTGGACTTACAAAGAAGCTTGATAGAGAAGTAATGCAGCATGAGGGATTTGAGCTGGTTTAATTTACTAAGGAAGGGAGAGTATATTGGGTTTTCAATATCCTTGGTAGGACAAAAATAAACTTGTTGAAACTTATTACTACGGACATAAGAAAGTATCAGTAACTTGTAATAGTATTTACTCCAGATACCTGCATAACAAAGCTAATGTGAACACACTTATACTTATCACTAAGAAACAACACTGAATGCATACAAATTCTTAACCTCTACACTCTGGAGAAGATGTCAACTTTTAAGGTATTAACCAATCTCTTCTGATCATTTCTTCCAACTTATGACTAAGAGAAGATGAGAAGTGAATTTTTTCCCCCCAAGAAAGAGGTCAGAGAGACAAATAACATTTAAAACACTTTATTATTTAATAGATTAGCACTCATATAGTTCAGTGATGTTTCTACATTCTAAGCTGTATTATATTTGTAAAGATGAATGTCAACGGTAACTAAGAGAAGTTTAAGCACCCCTATATTCTTTATAGGCCTAGTAGTTTGTTTTGTTTACCAATTTTCTAGCAAAATCTCTCCACCACCTATTTTCTGTGTGCTGGTTACTATGCTGTGACTAATAAAATCAGCATCCTTCTTCTTCAGTCTTGCCAGCTCCTACCTCCCCCCAAGGCATAAGAACCATTTAGTCTCTTAACTTTCACTTCTCTGCTCTATCTTGCTGGGTGTATAATACTCTAGCCTAAAAAAACCAAACAAGTGAAATGACTTGCCAAAGACAAGATTCTCTCTGGGATATGCAGGAGTGTAAAATTAAAAAGCAAGAGGTAAAATTAAGTCCTTCTTAAACGTAACTTTCAGAAACCGGTTAAGTGTGAAGGAAACTAAAAATCCCTAATGCTTATCAGTAGTTCAATGTTTTGTCAGTTTCCACGTGACAGCTGAAGGAGGGCAAACTTTGCTTCCTAATAGTATTTATTGTTTTGGTGCTCTTGAAAACAGTGATAATACTCATTTTTATGCAAACCCAATTCAAGAGCCCTCTGACACTGGTAGCAAGCACCTCTACACTTTGACTCGTACCATAGATGTCTGGATATAATAGGAATTTAGAGTATTATACAATTATTCTACGTGTAACTTCTTCTAACCACATTTTAATACTCAAAGCCTTGTGGTTTCAAGTCATCGCTTGTGAGTGTACATCTTCACAAAATTCAGGATTCCACCGAAGTTGTTCCCCGCCCATTAAAGTGCTCATGCTAACCCACTCGAGAACAAACTCAGTATTTACAGAGCTGAAAATTGGTGGTCTGGCCGCTTACACCTTCATTCCAATCGACCAAACCTTAACTCTCTCCTCCTGGATGTTTTCTTTGCCTTACCTGGTCTGAGAAAAATTGTGCCGCCCCACACTTGGCAGAGTTACCCGAGACACTTATCAGCTGCTCGCAGTCCCGGTGGTGGGGGTATGGAGGCGGTGGTAGTCTAGCCTGCAGGTACGTCATCCTCTTACAGACCTTGGCCGAGTGTGCAGGCAGACGACGAGCGCACGGAACCTCAGTGGACCCCGCTCCTCCGCGACAGGTTCAAAAAGATAAGTTGTTTAACCTGGGGCTAATCCAAAGTTCGGTGGGGTCGGCCCAGTCCAGGCCAGCTCGCTGTAGCAAGGAAGGTCAAGATCACCTTGGAGCAATGCGCGCCCGGACGACAGCTCGCACCGCAACAGGCCGCCCCAGCGTTCTCCTCGGGTCACTAGAGGACAGCCAAGTCACAGGCCAGCGGACAGCGACTATGGGCGGAGTCGCCCCCCCTTCCCGAGTGCCGGCCGACTTCCGGACCTGCGCGCGCGTCTCTGCGCCGGCAGGGCAGCCCGGCGCACCCCTCCCCCCGCCCACCGTTTCCCGGCATGCTCCGCGGAGGAAGGGACGGAGTCGACAATAACAAACCCAACCGCGGCGGTGTCCGCGGCCCTGCCGAGCCCTCGGCGCTGCCTTGGGGTCCCCGAGTCGTTCCGGCCCCTCGGCTCTGACTGGCCGCGGCTCCCTGACCCCCGGCCCCCGACCCAGAGCCGAGGGGCCTGACAGCGTCCCCCTCCGCCCCGACCCCTCCCTCCCGCCCGGAGTTCGGGGCCGCCACCGGCACCTGGGACACCGGCGGTTTTGTCGGTTGGCGGTGCCCGATGGGCGGTTGGTAGCCGCCGCCGACAACGAGGCGGTGGCGGAAGATGGTGCCAGGGGCTGCTGGCTCTGCTGCTGCCGCCGGCGGAGGAGGAGGTGCTGCCAGGTAAGTGCCGTCGCCGCCCGTGGCCCCTTCCCCCATCTGGCAGCGGAGCCGCTCGGCGAGCCTGGGCACAGTGGGCCGGGAACGCCGGGGTCCCCACCGGGCCGAACGCCACCGGCTAGCAGGTTTGTGAGCCGGCGAGCCCGGCGCATCCGGCCGCGGCAGGTGTTGCCCTGCGGCTGCCTCCCTGGCGCGACAGCCCCTGAGGAGACTCGCAGTTCGAGTCGAAGCGCCACAGGACTACGGGAGTTGTGGGGCGGGCTCGCCCGGTGCAGGCCTACCTGCAGCTTCCTCGGCCGGGGCCGCCAGGGTCCCTCCATGTACGCGCCCCGGGCCGAATTTTGGGAGTGGCCGAGGGGGAGGGACGCCCAACCCACCGGGACGTACCCTCCCTAGTCATCACCACTACCGGGCTTAGCCCTAATATTGTCTTTGAGTTGGGAAACCGGAGAGAGGAATTGGGCCGAGGCCGAACGAAGCGCACAGCGGGAGGATCAGAGAGATGCCTTTGTCCCGACCCCGGAGTGCGAGGATCGGTATAAAGTTACTCCTAGGAATGACTCAGCCTCCGCCAGCCCCACCGATAGATTTGGGATGGGGTGTGTTTGCGGATTTCACAACTTCCTTAGTAGAAGCCGGAGAACAGGAGAAATGGCAGCTTTTGAGGGGAATAGTTTCTTTCACCGCCTGGTGGATGTACTATGTTTATTGTTTATGGTTTCGTAATCTAGTCTTTTCCATCATGACTCTTTAAAATATGGTCATACCACGAAGTGGTGTGTGCCTGCATACCACGGAAGACTAATGTCTCACTGTTGATAGAGTCTCGTTACTGCCTAAGTCATTAAGCTAGATAACAATGTTTGCCTCGAGTTTACTATACGTAGAGCAATGATTTGGGCCCTGTGAAAATGCGCTTATCGTTTTTATTGTATAGTTTCTAGGTTGTGTGTTGATGCTGATTGTATGATTTATCCGAAGGGTTGGAAAGTTAGCAACTTAGGAGGAGAAGACTTTATTATCTAAATAGACAAATCTGTGTTTAATCAGGAATCACATTATTATATTTCGGTATTTGATAAAAAGAGGGTCTTTCCCATTCTGGTAGGATATTACCATGAGAAGTACCATAAGGATTTTATTTTAGGGGTTATTTGGTTTGTAAGCTAGGTGGGAAGGTATTTTTGCTTTTTGTAGTTAATGTTGTAACAATGTGGCCTAAATGAACACATTTTCGTGGTTTTTTTTTTTTTTTAATTTTAGGGTTGTGTTTAAAACCTAAAATAGTTTTATAAAAGAGATGCTTTATGTTGGTGTTTATGTTAAGAAATATCTGTTGATGGAAATTAGATAGGGACTCAGTCCACTTTTTAAAAATAATTTTTTTAGTCGATTTTAAATCTTTTATGTTAGTCAAATTTAGTATTGATTATTGGCCTGGTTCTTCTGGTGTTGTTGGATGACAGGGAAGACTGTGAAACAGTACTCTTGTCTCAGAATTTTTCTGGCCCTTGCTAACAAATACACGTTGAGAATGTATGGCAGATTGACTCTTAGCAAATCAAATTCGTAAGGTCCAGAAGGGCAGAGTACACAAGACCTTTGTTTTTGAAAAGCCACATTTCTGAGCCTAAATTTTTATTGTGTAAGTTTGAGAAGAGCTTTTATTTGGCTTCTGATTTTGAAACTGTCTTTAAATTTTCATGCATTCAGCAAACGTTTTAACACTTGTTGTATGCTTTACTTTGCAGATGTATGAAACTTATAAATGCTTTTTTAAACAGGAATATCTAGTAAAATGTTCTTTTTTGGATAATGCTGTTCTCTAACCCAAGTAAGCTTCTCGTTTGTAGTATAGGTAATAGTGGCTGAAGAAACTCAAGTGAAAATCTAGCAGTCCCTTTCTACACACATTCATTCATACAGTTATTACTTAAAATATACCATTGAACCAGTTATTACAACGATCATGAGAATATGTAAGAAATTGTTTTTGCCTTATAATAGGAGATTGGGGTCCTGTATAAATATAATTACACTTTTGGAGCATTATTGCAAGTTTGAAAGAAGTTATGAAAGGGGATTTGGGTTTTTATGGAGTATAGGGGGATATTTTTAGAAGCATGATCTGACATGGATAAGTCATTTCACTTTTCCTTAAAAAGATGTCCTAGGGGCGCCTGGGGGTGCTCAGTGGGTTAAAGCCTCTGCCTTCAGCTCAGGTCATGGTCCCAGGGTTCTGGGATCGAGTCCTACATCTGGCTGTCTGCTTGGCAGGGAGCCTGCTTCCTCCTCTCTCTCTGCCTACTTGTGATCTTTTGTCTGTCGAATAAATAAATAAAATCCATAAAAAAAAAAAAGATGTCCTAGCCACCTCAACAAATTTTGGCTTAGGATTTATCATGTACCTACCATGTGCCAGGCACTGGTCAAGAAATGTTGGGAATTTGGCAGTGAACAAACCAAATCCTGCATTCAAGAAAAATGAGGAGTAAGAGATACATGTTAGGAAGAAAAACAAAACAAAACACACACACACACACACACACAACCTAGGGAGGAGATGAGTATCAGGATTGAGAGGTTTAGATAAAGTGGCCAAGGAAGTCTTCACTTGTTTGGTAACTTTGGAATAAAGACCCAGGAGAAGTGAGAAGGCTGCTGTGTGACTGGGCAAGAACATTCTTGGCAGCAGGAATAGTAAATAGGAAGGTTCTGAAATAATTGGCATATACATGAAAAAGTGAGAAGGTTACTCAGGGTGTACTAATTGAAATGAGGGGGCTCTGAGAATGGTGATAGGGCTCTACAGATACTCAGGGTTTTGGGGTAATAGTAAGGAAATAGTCATGTACTGTAACCCTGCGTGTGCAAAGACATAGAAGTTTGTTCCAGGAAACCCAGCAAGGCCAGAAGGCAGCTTGTACCTAACATTCATTTATATTTTCAAGAAATGTTAAACCCTTGCAATACATAATTTTAGCTCCTGCAATAATGAATAAGAACTTTGTGTGTAAAGCTTTGTATATAAGAATGTAGGAAATTTTGAACTATGGGAAATTTTTAAAAAGATAGATTGCAAATGCTGGCTACTTTCACACACTGGGGTAGATATACTGCTAGAGAAGCAGATTGTAGAGTGCTAGGTTGAAGAGGTATACTTAGTGTTGTAGATAAAAGTATGTAAATTTTAATTATCACATTTCTGATTTGTTTATTATTGTGAGCCTAATAAACCTAATTGCCTATAAGCAGACCTCTGTTGTGTGGTCCCTGAGAGGGTGACATTTCTTTGCAACCCTCAGTGAGGTTGAGGTCCTTTTTAATTACTTCTTCCTAATATGTGAGTGCCTTCATGCACCTGTTCTTTCATTGGTTTGTTTCATTCACAGCTGTTCAGTGAGTACCCTGAGAATTATGGAATGACACCCCATACTCTTCACACTCCCATGTTTTTGCTCTTTTGAATTCTCATACTTTATTGGCTTGTAATTATGTTAAGGTAGGAAAATAATTGTGACTCATTTCCATTTCTTGCTACTGGTTTGGGCGTATACACAGTCCAGAAAATCTGTTGAAATATTAGTCAGATCAGTACCATACTGTTAATATATCCATGGTGGTTTTAGCCGTTATTCTGCGAATTTGAGTTGTACACATCCTTTTTTTGATATTGCTGTATGTTTACATATGGTTTAATAGAATTAAGCTAGTTCAATATTTGCTATATATAATTTTGATTTCATTTTTAAACCAAGTCATTATAAAATGAAACATAGAACTATAACACTTTTGTTATAGACATAATTAGGTGAATATTAGGAGTTTAGAAAACCTGAGTTCACATTTAAAGGGAGTGTCATAACTTGATCTTGCCATTCCTTAAAAATTACACCATGCACAGTCCTGAATGTTATATTTCAGCTGGTGACAATAATACAGAAAAAAAAATGGATGTGGCTTCCATAATTGGTATAATTTGGAGGCAGGAGAGCTGTTTTCTAGCAAATTTGACTTAAATTCATCTAAATGGCTTTTTTTTTTTTAATTTCTGGTAAGCAGAAGTTATCAAATGACATAGCATGTATGAAAAAACATGTTTAAATACAATAATACTTACAAAGGGAATTAAGTTTTTATGAAAGACTAATTCAGAATAACAAATCTATTGATATTCTGTATTGGGGCTTTTGTTTTTTTTAGATTGTTTGCTAATACTCCAAATTCAAGTTATCTAAGTCATGCATTTTACATAATTTTTATGAATGGCAGGACAGCAAGATGTGTAATTTATATGTATTTATACATTTATATGTATTGATGGAAAGATTCCCACATTATGTTATTCAGCTCAAACAAGGTGTATAGCAGTATGCATAATGTTTTCTCATTTTTGTAAAACCAAACTGTCCGTATATACACATATGTTTTTTTTCTGTATATGCAGGAAAAAAACCTAAAGCCAAACTACTAAAAGTATTCCTGTTGTCTGCATTCTTTAGGTGCTATCTTATATGAAGTTGCTTGTCTACTTGGAGCTTCATTTTGGAGGCTCTGAACTTCTATGGAAAAAGTTCTCTTTGGGGGAATGTGAGGAAAATGACTGACCTACTCTTCTTTTTTTTCTTTTGTTTTCCTCTTGGCAGAGAAAAAGGGTAAGATCAGATGGAAATAATCTGATTTGGAGGATTTGAAGTCCAGTTTTCAGTCCCCTGGGTAACCTAGATGTTGCATTTGTGATGAACATTTTCATTGATGCAGCACAGTTACCCCTCAGGTCAAATTGCAATTTCCAGAATTGCAAATCAAACAAAATTATTCCTAATTCTTGTTCTTTATCTATGAAACTTTGGTCCAACATACCTAGTTCATTCAAATTTTATCTATTCTGCTGGACCTCAAAGCTACTTGTGGAGACTTGTAATCTGAGCACCTAGCACAGTTTCTGGCTTATATTGGATATTTAACAAATGTGTTCAGTTTGGGAAGTCAAAAATTGAGGTTTTTCCCTTTGTTTTCTCCATAAGGAAGCTAGTTCTTTTTTTTTTTTTTTAATTTTATTTATTATTTATTTGATAGAGATCACAAGTAGGCAGAGAGGAAGGGAAGCAAGCTCCCTGCCGAGCAGAGAGCCTGATGCAGGGCTGGATCCCAGGACCCTGGGATCATGACCTGAGCCGAAGGCAGAGGCTTTAACCACTGAGCCACCCACACGCCCTAAGGAAGCTAGTTCCAAATTTTGAATAGTTGACTGTAAACTGGAACAGTTGACTTAATCATTATGGTAGCCATCTCTCAAAGAGGAAATTGTAAATTAATCTCCAGTTGACAAATTGGGTAGACAGTGTTTTTCACGAGTATAGGAGATGGTTTGATATCTCCCGTATCCCCCTCATTTATAGATGACTGTATCCCAAGAGGATCCAGGTGGAACAAATGTCTTTCTATGATGTGAGATTTTTTTTTCCCTCTGATAATTCCTACTACTTTATATAGCTAGTAAGAGCTCTGTAAATTCAGAAGGAAAAGAGTGGGCCACCTGTGGTTAGGTTAGAACCAGAAGTGCTGACAGAACCATGTTTTTGGACCATAGTTGGCTGAGTAAAATTCATAATAATAGAAATTGGGGGACTTGTATCTGGCAGAGCTATATAAAGTGAGAGAATATAAATTTCCTGTAAAGAAGTAGTTGGAGATATTTCTAAAAGGTAAACTAGAGTGTAATTATGAAGTCCATGAATGTTGGAGTTTAAAGTTATAATTGCCACCATCTTTAGAGCTTTTATTTTAGTCCTTGCACAGTAAAGGAGTCTGAAATACACTCTGTAAAAGGTATCCTTTCAGTCTGTGGATTATAAACTGATGTTTACAGGTTGTCTGAGCCTCACTGGGAGAGATGGGATTCACTTAAAGGTAAAATCTTGCTTCAGAGTCTGCCCTTTAAATGTTAATGTAGCTTTAAGCCAGAGTTGGCAAATACACGTTCTTAAAGGAGCAGACAGATAATGAAATTCAGTGAAACTGTGAAATACTATACTCATGTCACAGAAGAGAGCTGCAAAAAAAGCAAGCTGCAGAGCATGGTAGGCCATTGATTTGTGTTCTGCTGTAGGCAACTATGAAGCTCTGGGGAAGATTTTTGAGGAGGGATGCAGCCTGATGACAGTGGTTTTAACTGGTAGGAATGCTCAGGAAGACTTGGAGCAAGATGGAGATTTAAAGGCAGCGAGAAGAGTTTCCAGGCTCTAAAATAAAAGTTATGTCATTGGAAAATGAAGGATTGAACTCTAGAGGAAAAATGGATAGGCTTTAGGAAAAACTGAAGTTCTGAAAAACGGGAAAATGATAGCTTTTTTGACAAAAGAAGTTGGGGAACAGTTTTAAAGGAAAAGCACTGAATTGAAATGTGGTTATGTCAAGTTTGTCGTAACAACATGATTGCTAATGGGAGATATAGCATCAGGTGAGTGCTAGTCCTGTGCCTGGGGGTGGAGATCTGAATTACACAACAGTAACTGATGTTTGTATTGCACTTTAATTTGCATAACTCTATAGTTTATACTTAGATTCTTTACATTTTCACAACAGCCATGAGATAGGGAGTGTCTTTTGTAGTCCAAATAATTTAAGTTTAGGAGTGCCTGGCTGGCTCAGTCTGTGGAGTGTATGACTCCTGAAATTGGTGTGAGTTTGAGCCCCATGTTGGGTGTAAAGCTTACTTAAGAAAAAAAATCTTGGGGCGTCTGGGTGGCTCAGTCGTTAAGCGGCTGCCTTTGGCTCCGGTCCTGATTCCAGGGTCCTGGGATCGAGCTCTGCACCTGCCTTTCTGCTCAGTGGGAAGCCTGCTTCTCCCTTTCCCATTCCCCTGCTTGTGTTCCCTCTCTTGCTGTGTCTTCTATCAAATAAATAAATAAAATCTTTAAAGATAATAATAAAAAAAGGTAAAAAAATCTTTTTTTTAAATAAAAAAATATTTAAAAAGAAGTAATTTAAAGTTGATGAGGTTAATCAGGGTCACATAGTCAATAGTGAGGATAGGACTTAAATATAGCTCTCTGATTCCCAATCTCATGTTCTTTTGATAGTCCTGTTTTTTTTCCCTCTTACATGTAGTAAAGATAACAGTTCGAGAACTAAATATGAATGGCCATGTAGGAAAGATGTAGAGTCGGAAGACATTATCTAAACTGGGATGGCAGATTCGAGGCTAGAATGGGAGCAGCAGAAGGTGGTCATTGTCTTGTTCTTTTAGTGGACCAACTCTTCTAGGGCACCGTATTTCAGGTTCTTTATTTCTTTGTGATGCATAAAGTGTTGTCTTTTTTCTTTTTCAAAATTGAAATAAGTATCTTTACCTCTGATTATAAATGTGATTTTTAAGGAGATCAGAGAAATGAAAGTTCTGCATCCAGAAATAGCCATTATAAAAAGATTGATGTTAAATTGTTCATAATTCCAGTTAGTTAACCTAGTGTTATTAGTTTCAGATGGTACAGTATAGTGATTCAATGATTCCATGTATCATGCAGTGCTCATCGTGATATGTGTATTCCCTAATCCCCATCACCTATTTAACCCATCTCCCCAACTCCCTTCCCTCTGATGACCATCGGTTCTTTAGTTAATCCATTTCTTGTTTTTCTTCTTTTTCCCCCCTCTATCTTCACTTGTTTTGTTTCTTAAATTCCATGTATGAGTGAAATCATACGGTATTTGCATCCTTCTGTTATACTCTCTAGCTCCATCCATGTCATTGCAAATGGCAAGATTTCATTCTTTTTCATAGCTGAATAATAATCTTGGGTAGGGTGTGTGTGTGTGTGTCTGTGTCTGTCTGTCTGTGTATACCACATCTTAATCCTTTCATCAATTGATAGACATGTGGGCTCCTTCCATAATTTGGCTATTGTAAATAATGCTGTTGTAAACATGGGGTGCATGCATCCCCTTTCAGTTAGTGTTTTTATATTTTGAGGGTAAATACCCAGTAGTGCAGTTGTTGAATCGGTAGTTCTGTTTTTAACTTTTTGAGGAACCTCCATGCTGTTTTCCATAGTGACTGCTCCAGTTTGCATTCCCACAGACAGTGCAGGAGTGTTCTTTTGTTTCTGCATCCTGTTCAACGCTTGTTACTTGTGCTTTTGATTTTCACCATTCTGACAGGTGGGAGATATTATCTCATTGTACTTTTGATTTGCATTTCTCTGATGGTAAGTGATATGAACATCTTTTCATGTGTCAGTTGGCCATCTGTATGTCTTATTTGGAGAAATGTCTGTTCATGTCTTCTGCCTGTTTTTTATTTTAATTTATTTGTTTTTTGGGAGTTGAGTTTTGTAAGTTCTTTATATATTTTGGATATTAACCCTTTATCACATGTGTCATTTGCAGATACCTTCCATTCCATAGATGCCTTTTAGTTTTGTTGATTGTCTCCTTCACTGTAGAGAAGTTTTTATTTTGATGGAGTCCCAATAGTTTACTTTTGCTTTTGTTTCCTTTGCTTCAGGAGACATAGCTGAAAAATATAGTCCAGACTTTTTTAATGATTCAGACTTTTTTAATGGTTGTATATACATGTACTTCCTTACCATTAGTTAATAAAATAACAATAAAATCCACAAACAGAATCACATATACAGTAACTTATTTTTCTTACTGAATAATAAATATATCACTAATCGGTATGTATAGAGCTAACATTTTAAAATATCTAAATAATGTCATATAGCTACACCATCATTTATTTGACCAGTAATGATTGACAGTTTTCTGATTTTTCATTGTTAAAAATAATTCATTGGATATATGCCTTTGTATATTTGTCTGTTTAATTGCTTCCAATATATTTTCAAAGATATAATTGTTGGTTTGTACATTTTAATTTTCACAGTTTAAATTTTGATACATACTGCCAGATTAAATCTCTTCATAAGTTGTACAGCTTTCTGTTTGTTTTTTTTTTTTTTTAAGATTTCATTTATTTATTTGTCAGAGAGAGGGAGAGCATAAGCGGGGCGGGGGGAGTAGCAGGCAGAGACAGAGGGAGAAGCAGGCTCCCCGCTGAGCAAAGAGCATGATGCAGGATTCAATCCCAGGACCCCAGGATCATGACCTGAGCCAAAGGCAGACGCTTAACAGACTGAGCCACCCAGGTTTCCCTGGATTTCTGTTCTTGTTAAGACTGCCAGTGTGCTCATTGTGAGATAACAAGAATCAACACTGTTCATTTCAGTCATTATAGAAGTAACCTAAAGGGTAAAAACTGATGGCATTTCTGATAAAGTTTATTTTTCTGTATGCTATAGATAGCCATTTGTCATAGTACTATTGCTTGAACCATTTATCCTTTCCCCCAATTTGAAATTCTACTCTTATTTTTTATCTGCATGTGTGTATATGAAGATATATTTGTATCGGTTTTGTTCCGCAAGTTATCAAATGGGCCAGAATCCCAGTTTTAGTAACTGGTTAGACTATGTTTGACATGTTTTGATAAATGTTCTCTCCTATAATGTCTGTTTCACTCCCCAAATATACATGTATGTACATTTATAAGTATTTATAATGGCCACTTATTACTGGCTTAATGGACAGAAACTACAAACATTTTTAGGCAAAGGACCACATAATAATTTTAAGAGAATGTGTCATTATTGAGTTACTAACCTGTTGCTTTTAATTTTAAATTGGGCTAGCTTGTGTCATACTATTCATTTTATAAAAATGAGTTTTATATAGAAAATGAGCATTGTGGCAAATTTTAGAAAATCTTGACTATTTGGTGAAAAGTAATACCATGTATGTACTTATGTACTAAGGCTGAAATTTTGTCATAAAGAATTTCTAATTCAGCAGCAGTTGACTTATATGGTGGTACTTTACCATTGCATGTAAGAATTTAGTTCTAGATCATTTAGATGCTGTCCACTTAGAAATTTGATAGATTTTATGTAAGTTAAGGGAAAATGTGCTTAACTAGCAATCCCAACTTCGTAAGTTGATGAAAGGGTTAGCTCTTTTTTTTTTTTAAAAGATTTTATTTATTTATTTGACAGAGAGACAGATCACAAGTAGGCAGAGAGGCAGGCAGAGAGAAAGAGGAAAGCAAGCTCCCCACTGAACAGAGAGCCCGATGTGGGGCTCGATCCCAGGACCCTGAGATCATGACCCGAGCCGAAGACAGAGGCTTAACCCACTGAAGCCACCCAGGCGCCCCGGGTTAGCTCTTTTTAATGTTTAATTTTTCAAGGAAGTTTGTGTTTTGCTAAGCTTATCCTCTTAAATTTTAGCAAATGTAATCGAGGATGTTAAATCACTGGTTTTTACCAGGAACTCAATTTTACATAAGCTTTTTTCGGTATTTTTTTTGAAACAACACCTCCTTTTTGTGAACTTTTGCCCATTCCTTCTTGATAAAACTTTTGTATACCTCTATAATATGTATTGCATTGTAGTGTCATATTCATTTTATGTGACTAAGTTCCTTGAAAGGAGATAGCATATACTTTATTTTTTTTTTTAATCTTTAGAAACTCGCACATTAAATAAGTTAGAACGAGTTTAACGTAAATCAGTCTGAGATTTTATAAAAACCTGGAGGAATTAACCAGTCCTTTCAATTTTTAGGTGAGGAAATGAGATTTGGTGAAATTATGCTCTCAAGGACACAGAAGTAAAGAATGTGAATCTAGGAGTAAAACCTAGGTCTATTTTACTTCTGTTCCAGTATTTTTTCAGGACGGATTCTCTTCATTTTCAGGATGACCAAATGTGTGTGTGATTACTATTAGTAATGCCCCTTTTTTTGCTTAACGTTTTAACAATTATATAGCAAGGAGTGAATTCAGCTTTGTTGGATATATGAATTGTACATTTTTTTTTTTTTTAGATTTTTTAAAAAATTTATTTATTTGACACAGAGCAATCACAAGTAGGCAGAGAGGCAGGCAGAGAGAGAGGGAAGCAGGATCCCTGCTGAGCAGAGAGCCGGATGTGGGGCTCGATCCCAGGATCCTGAGATCATGACCTGAGCCGAAGGCAGAGACTTTAACCCACTGAGCCACCCAGGTGCCCCTAAATTGTACATTCTTATAAATAAAGTACTCCTGTGGATTCTCTTTGAGCCATTTTGTATTTCTGATTTCTCTATTGTGGTTCTTCCTCTAGTCCTTCTCCATAGCCTTGGCCTCATTTATTAACTGTCTAATGTCTTGGTAATAGGTGTAGAAGACACTGTGGTGTCTTGAAGAGAGGTCTAAGGCATGGCCAAGTTTTCTCTAGCTGTTTACAATACAGTTTGGGGAATGTCAGGCATTTGGCACATGGGGAAAAATGTAGAGCAAGACATTTATTTACTTATGTTCTAGATATAGACACTAATATTTGATTAGCTGAAATTTGAAGTTGAGGGCCTTAAGTGCTTAAGGAAGATTGTTAACAGCCAGTAGATTGGTGAAGACTTTACAACAGTATGTTTGTGAGTGACATAATGGTCAAAAATGGAGGCAGTGTTGTGACATGAGTAAAGACACTAAAGACTAAGGCTTATTTATCTTTCATCAGGAGGTCATTTTAAATGATATGGAGCTTCATTAATGAGATGCAGAAAGCCAATATTGGATTGTTTACTCCAAGGGATTTATACAAGTAAATGTTATAAAGCGTTTTTAGTTGGGGAGAAGTAAAGTGACTTCAAAATAAGACCTCAGATTTTTTAGTTGGTGGTGTCTTCCAGGATTGATTTGAAATGAAACCCACTGGGTAGAAGGAGCTCAGTTAGGTTATTGTCAGAGCTTGGGTATGCAGTAGTAAGCACTGAATTAGGTAGCTTAATTGGGAATAAGTGGGAAAGAGGAGTACAGAGACGAAAGAGTACTTATTCACATGTGACATGGTAAAGTTGATTACCATTGTTGAACCCAAAAAGGTCAGTAGGAGAAATACCTTGGAGATGTTTAAAGTAGAGATGATTATTACTATTTTTGTTTTTCCGTTTTTTAATTAAAGAGCCTTGGAATACCTTGGCTCTAAGGAAATTACCAATAGTTAGCTAGTTGAATGAGATCTCTCTCAATTAACTATTTGAACTGTTTTATTATTTACTTACTGCAAGTAGTATTTTTTTTTTTAAGAATTTTTTATTTATTTGACAGACAGAGATCACAAGTAGGCAGACAGGCAGGGGTGGGGGGAGCAGGCTCCCTGCTGAGCAGAGAGCCAGAAGCGGCGCTCTGTCCTAGGACCCTGGGATCATGACCTGAGCCAAAGGCAGAGGCTTTAACCCACTGAGCCACCCAGGTGCCCCTGCAAGTAGTATTCTAAGAGTACTTTTGCTTGTTAGAGTCTATTCTCTCAATAGATGTTCTTGAATAGTTTCTGTTATGTAGCAAGAGTTACTGCCTGTTCCTAAGTAACATTTTGGAGTTTTATAATGTGCAGTTGGCTTTGTGCTAAATATTAAGCTCTTTGCATAGATATTTTAGTTGTTTTCCAGAAAGCTTTAGGAGACAGCTATTGCTAACATTCCCACTTTACACATTAGCAAACAGAAATCTAGATGTGTAGTGATGAGAAGGTTTTTTTTTAACTCCACAAGTTTTTAGTTGATAATAAAGTCAGGTGACTCGTGGATTGTCTGGAGAACATGTAATTCAGTAAAATTTTATAACTGATTTAGATTACACAAAATTAGTCTTTATAGAAGTTTTATATTTCTCTCAAGAGAATTTAAAATATTATGAACACGTTTATTTTGTTACCCATTTAGAGCATTTAATGATTTTTATAATTTTTATTAATTTTTATAAACCATACTTTACAGGTAGAATCTGAATCAGAACTTTTGCTTACACAAAAATTCATGTCCATCACCCTATGTGTCCAGTATGTGAAATATAGAAAAAAAATTAAATGTAGATAGAAATCTTTCTTTAACCAAACAAATCTTGCTGTGAAACTGTGATGTGATCACTTAGAAATTAGTAACCCAGAGTTGAAGTAACAGCTAAAGACAGAGTAGATTTTTAGAAAAGATTCTAGTGACTTAGGAGCTAAGGTACAGAAGAAAGAATTTAAGGTCAGGCAGGATTATGAGGAGATTTAGATGATGGGAAAAATGGTGATCTATATGATATCCCTTTGTATCGAACAGGACAGAGTGCTCATGTAAGAGTAGTGGAACTTTAGGACATTTACCATTTCTTTCATATCTGGCTTTTTGAATTGTTAGTTACATTTTGTTAACCTCATAAGATTGTACAGCCCTTCAAGACAGAAACTGAATTTTGTCTGTTTCCAGATGGCTTGAGCCCTGTACATAAACTTTCTCTAACAGAATCTTGACTAGGCAGGCACTTTGGGTATCCTCAAAGTCAGATTTCTTCTCCTGGCAGTGATAGTCCAGGAAAACTCTTAACTTGAAAGTAAATTTTATTTTTCGTGTCTGTGGTGATTTTTGCTGAAAAATTAAAGGCTGAAGGTACAGTTTGAGAGTAAGAGAGCACTGCATATCCTTTATATTGTATATAGATTAGGTGTTGGTGTAACATGAAAGTTGGATTTGTATATTTCTGTATATATGTGCTTACTTATAGGAAGTTGTGATTTTCATTGTATTTGCAATTATTGTCCACAAAGCCCCTAAATATTATACGTTATTTGTATATTTTTGTTTAAAGATTTTTATTTATTTGACAGAGAGAGACACAGTGAGAGAGGGAACACAAGCAGGAGGAGTAGGAGAGGGAGAAACAGGCCTCCTGTTGAGCAGGGAGCCCACCCAGATGCGATGCCGGGCTCAATCCCAGGACCCTGGGATCATGACCTGAGCCGAAGGCAGACGCTTAAGGACTGAGCCACCCAGGTGCCCCCATTATTTGTATATTCTCTTGTTCATGGACTTGCTGCAAGTATGATACGCTGAGATTTGCTGTATGCCGGGTCCAGACTTACTTAACAAGTTCACAGTTCTCTTTGAGAAATTAGGAAAAAGAAATTCTCTTAGCAGCACAGTGAGAAGCTGCTTTGAGAAAGTATTTCAATAACTTGCTATTAACATGAGAAAATATGACCACTAGGTGTGGGAGGAAATTAAAAAATTTTTGTCCAGTATGAATAGCAGAAAGTGTGGGACACATAATTTCTAACATGCATGGTGCCCTGTATAGGCATTATCAGGAGTTAGTTTTCAGCACAGACAAGGTTCTTTACAGCAGGCTTTTATAGAATGGACTTGCTTTCGAGAATAACTCCTAGCTTTGCTCAAAAAAGCAAAAACAGAAACATAACCAAAATACAGAAAACCAGGTTATTGAGCCAAGTTTTTTTAGCTATACTATTTTTCTTCTCTTGTAGGGGTGAGGAACCTCTGCAAGTGTTCTGTAAGTTTTATTTTGTTCTTGTATTTTTATATTTACATTTCATGGAAGTTAACACCAATAGGCAGTGGAATATTGAGCCACATGTAACCATCATTTTGTATCAGTTATCTCATGGCCTAATCTTGTTTCAATTATATGCCATGATATTCCCCCCACAGCTCCTGCTGCTACTTCCCCTTCTCTTGGAACTGTAGTCTTATAAATTTGAAGAACAGATACACCCACAATAGCCCAGCAAGGAAAATGTTTTCTTTACTTTTCTCAACTCACTCAGCCTATAAATAGCAGAGTAAGAATTTAAACCAGGGCGCCCCTGGGTGGCTCAGTAGGTTAAGCAGCTGCCTTCAGCCCAGTTCATGATCCCAGGATCCTGGGATGGAGCCCTGTGTCAGGCTCCCTGCTCAGGGGGAAGTTTGCTTGTCCCTTCCCCCTTCCCACTCTACCTTGCTCACAGGCACTCTTTTTCTCAAACATAAATAATATATCTTAAAAAAAAAAAAAAGAATTTAAACCAGGTCTATTAAGCTCTTCCTATACAGAAGTCAGTTGTTTTTCCCTCACTTTAGGTCAGATTATAACCAGGAAGCAGCAAATTGTTTTAGCAGATTATTTACTTTATCTAGTTTACTAGATTATTTATTTAGCAATAAATTGCCAGCAAATATTCTGGCAGCAAATTGTTTTACTAGATTATTATTAATTCCAGTACTAGAAGTATTTTTTTTAAATTTTATTTATTTATTTGAGAGACAGAGATCACAAGTAGGCAGAGAAGCAGGCAGAGGTAGAGGAGGAAGCAGGCTGATGTGATGATGCGGGGCTGGATCACAAGACCCTGGGATCATGACCTCAGCTGAAGGCAGAGTCTTTAAACCCACTGAGCCACCCAGGTGCCCCTACTAGAAGTATTTTTAACACTATTCACAAGTAGTGAAGTATTTTGTATATACTTCAACTGTACTTCAAATTTTTTCTGTGAGAAATGTTTTCTATAAGAAGCTTACCTGAGTCTTTGGTGCCTGGAGTTTTTATTGAGGTCCTATTATCTTTACATGGTAGCTAACCTTTAGTCTCTAGCTCTTCTGGAGGTCCTACTAATGTCTTTTAGTCTCCATTTCTTCTGGAGATGGGAACTGGTACTGTGTATCCCAAAGCTCCCATCATAAATCATATTGTTACACTATTCTAAAGCCCCCAAACAGAGACATTCCTGTCAAATAGGACATCCTAGAGACCTCAGGTTCCCCTCCTCATAGCCAAGGATAAAGTCCAGACTTCTCTTTGGATAAGATTAATTCTTTGCTATTCAAGGGAGATGGGTACCTACTGCTCTAGGATTGTCACTGCCTTTATTTCAGTGGGGGTGTGAAATAATGTGTTTTATGCAAAGAGAACAATTTTTGTTTAAACTCACATCTCTGAAGTACTTTTTTTACTTTATTGTATCTCTTTTCTCTTAGATTGAAAGTCTAGGACTCGTAGACTGAAACTCTTGCTTATTTAATAGGTGAAAATCTATCTTTTTCAGATTTGTATTTCTTTGATTACTGAAGAGGTTTCTTTTATTTTCCTCGTTGGTTAACTATTTGGATTACTTTCTCATGCACTGTTGTGGGTTTTGTGATTTTCTTACTAATTCATAGGAATTCTTTTTTTTTTTTTTTTTAAGCTGTTTACCCTTAATCTCTGTTGTAACAGTATCCCACTTTCCAGTTTTGGGGAGAAAGTCAGATCCCATCTTTTGATACTTGGATTAAATGATGAAACAGGTAATGGAAAGGCAGCACTGGGAGTAGAATGGGTCTCCGCAGCTTTCCTGTTCCCTTAGAACAGTGCCTAAACAGCCCAGGGGCTACAGAGCAAAGGCCATTTTGAGTATTTCACTCAGGCATGTTTTCTTGACTACCATAGGTAAGTTCTTTAGCGTGCATTTCTCTAGCTATAAAGTTTTCAGAGAATCCCCATGCACAGATGATCCACAGCATGAAAGAATTTCCAGTCCTGCCACATGCAAGGAACCATGTTATCTGTGTACCCAAGGGAATCTTACTCTCCCATAACCTAGGATCACATCAGTTCTTGGAGGGCAACTTATTTTTCATTTGAAAACCTTACCATGTCAAATTTGGAAGTGTTTTGCCATCCCACCCCCTTACTTTTAGAATTTTTTTTATATTGCATTCAAGAAAATGAAGACTTAAAAGTGATAGAATTGGTGGGGGAAACAAGTATTGGAACTTATACAGGAACAGTAAAATGGCAAGTCATGGAATGTATTTCACTACATGTGTTTAGTAGTACATTCATGTTCTTTCCTTGTTGGCCTTCTTTCCTTCTTGACCCAGCCATAGATTTGAACTCTGGTTGTTTTTGCTATATGACTTTGAGAGATTATTGAAGTTTTTTAGAACCATAGTTTTATCATTTGATTGATGGAGATAATAGCCTTTCTCACAATAGAAATTGTGAGGATATGTAGCTAGTATGGCTTTTATTTCATGTTAACAATCAGTGGTTATTGTTTTTAGAATTATTCTTTAAAGAATATTCTTTAAAATATTTTAAGAAATATTCTTTAAAGAATAAAACATAGAAAAATGCAAGCATATATTTTAGAATTACTTTTAATTATAAATAATTGCATTTTTATAGCTACTCTTTTGAAAGTAGATACCAGAGTTTGTGTATAGGTTGCCCAGTCAGATGTACTCTTCATGAGACTAGACAGTTTTATCACACTGTTTGTTTTATTATCCAAAACTAAACCCACGCACACACACACACACACACACACCCCCCACTTACGGCATACTAGATTCTCAGGTGAAATTTTATTGAATGAATGTTGTAAACTGAGGTGGGTTCAAACTCTTGGATCTTCTACCTTTAGACAAGTTGAGTGATCTTTGAATCTTTTCCCTAAACTCCAAAAAGAAATTAATAATATGGTTATCTTACATGTTATGAAAAATAAGGGAACTATTGCATATAATATTACTGAGTATAATGACTGACATATAATGAATTACTCAGTAAGTGTTACTGATGATTATTTTATGTTGTATACTTGGGACCGGTGAAATAAATATGAGTGTTTTGTGGCTGTGGAAACCATAGCCTGTGTTGTTTTGTGTGTCTTTGTTTTGTTTTTATTTTGTTTTCGCTATTCCCTTTATTTTTTACTTTATGTTTCTGGTTTTGTTTTTCAATTTCAATTTCAGTATACTTAACATAGAGTATTCTGTTAGTTTTAAGTGTATGATACTCAGCAATTCAACACTTTACTCAGTGCTTATCATGGTAAGTGTACTCTTTAATCCCCTTCACCTGTTTCACCCATCTCCTCCTGTACCTCCCCTCTGGTAACCATTGGTTTTTTTCTTTGTAATTAGGAGTCTGTTTTTTGGTTTGTCTCTTTCTTCATTCACTTGCTTTGTTTCTTAAATTCCACACATGAGGGAGATCATATGGTATTTGTCTTTCTCTGACTTCTTTCTCTTAGCTTTATACTCTCTAGATCTATCCGTGTTATTGCAAATGGTAAGATTCCATTCTTTTTATGGCTGAATAATTGTGTGTGTGTGTGTATGTGTGTGTGTGTACACCTCACATCTTTATCCCTTCATCTGTCGATGGACACTTATATTGCTTCCATATCTTGGCTATTGTAAATAATTCTGCAGTAAACTTAGGGTTGCACTTATCCTTTTCAATTATCATATTTTCATATTTTGTAAGTGCCCAGTAGTGGAATTACTGGATCATATGGTAATTTTTATTTTTAATTTTTTGGGGAACCTCCACGCTGTTTTCCACAGTGGCTTCACTAGTTTGCATTCCCATCAACTGTGCTTAGGGATTCCTTTTTCTCAGCATCTTTGCCAACACTTACTGTTTCTTGTGTTCTTTATGTATTTGGATAGTAATCATTTATCAGAAGTATCATTTTCAAATATCTTCTCCTATCCCGTAGGTTGTCTTTTACTTTTGTTGATTTCTTCCTTCACTGTGCAAAAGCTTCTTACTTTGAATAGTTTATTTTTGCTTTTGTTTGCCTTGTCTCAGGAGACATACCTAGAAAAAAAGTTGCTATAGCCGATATCAAAGAAATTACTGCCTGTGCTCTTTTCTAGGATTTTTACAGTTTGGTGTTTCACATTTATGTCTTAATCCATTTGAGTTTGTTTTTGTGTATGGTGTAGGAAAGTGGTCCAATTTCATTCTTTTCTGTGTAGCTGTCCAGTTTTCCCAGCAGCATTTGTTGAAAAGACTTTTTCCCATTGCATATTCTTGCCTCTTTTGTTGAAGATTAATTGGTCATATAATCATGGGCTTATTTATGAGCTCTCTGTTCTGTTGATCTGTGGGTCTAGTTTTGTGCCAGTACCATACTATTTTGATTACTACAGCTTTGTAGTATATCTTGAAATCTGGGATTGTGATACCTCCATTTTGTTCTTTTTCAAGATTACTTGAAGTTCAGGGTCTCTTGTGATTCCATACAAATTTTAGGATTACCATTAAGCTCTATTTATTTAGTCAAATAAATAAAGAGCACCAGGGCTAGTGAGACCCATGGGACAATGATTCGTTTCACTAGTTAGATTTTTCTCTTATGCTGTTCTAGCATAGGCCCTGGGTGGTAGATGACAATTAATGAGGACATAGAGAGTTAAGATTCAGGGGGATGCTTCTGGTTAAAGTTGCCAATGCGATGGCTTCACACAATGGATAATGGATGAGAATGTGGGATATTACATCAGGGTAGGTCAGGAGGTGCTTCTCTAAATGATGCTGCCATAATGTCACTTGGGAACTTTTAGAAATGAGCTAAATAAAAAAAAAAAAGAAAGAAATGAGCTAAATGACAGATAGTATCAAGTGTGCCTGTATAGTGTGCCTATATAGTGCCTGCATAGTAGAGTCAAACCAACCTAGGTTCTAGAGCCACAGCAATAAAAACTGTCCTTGAGATTGTTTTACATTATTCATGAATTATACATATAGACTAATTTTCAAATAAGCTTTTTTCGTTAAGCTGTTTTTGTAAGCATTGTTAATTATTGTAGTTTTTATGCTGAGCTGTTTCTTAGGGTGAACACCAGGTAAAGAGATTAGTGTTTGTTTAAAGGCAGCATTTATCAGTTTATCAGCATTTATCAGTTTCCGCTGCATTTATCAGTTTCCCTCATTTACTGTAAGTATTATGGAACAGGGGAATGGCATTGAGTCCATCTTTATAATAATTTCTGAAGCTTCTGATGGATTATCGGATTGAGAATCATGAAGAAGATCATGAAAAGAAAAAGATGGATGAAGAGAAAAAGATGGATGAAGTTTTAGATTGAAGGAAATTAAATAGATGTTAAATTTAAAATATTATCAAATATTATCCTGAATTGGATCCTAGATCCAAACATTATCATTGAATTGGGTCCTAGATCGTGGGAGAAAAACTGTCAAGAGTATTATTGGGGCAGTAATTTGAGTACAGATGGTGGATTAGGTGATAATATGGATCTGTGTTAAATTTGATGAGTAGATAAATGTACTTTGGTCATGTATGAGAAAAATTCTTTCTGTTAAGATACTCACATTCTGAAGTATTTATCGATAATGAGACATTCTGTCTGCAGATTACCCTCAGGTAGTTCAGGAAAAATGTATCCTGTGTGTACAGTGTATATGTATATAGAGAGAGAAAAAGAAAGGAACAGGCATGGACCACAATGTACATAAGTTGGTAACACTAGGTAAAGCGTGCCAGGGAGGGTTTGGTTTTTGTTTTTGTTTTGTTTTTTTTTGGTACTATTTCTGAACTTTTTTCTAAGTGTGAAGTTACACCAAAACAGAAAGTGTAAATAATATTTAAGAGGAAAGAAAAGTAAAAACTTAGAATACAGTTGTGATTACTATAAGGGTTTTATATTTAGGCTCACAAATGTTGTATCTTCTTGTATTGCTTTACCCCATCTTATAGAACAGTCTCATTTGTGTGACCTATTTAAATGTAACCTACATAGAGGCCTTCTTTGCTCCCCCAAATCTAAAATAGGTTTTTAGGTCCTTCTTGCCACCCCATTCCTCTTACATTGCATTTATTGCAACTTATACCATGTTTGTTTTCTTTTTGTTTAATTTCATTTTCTACTTTAGGACTGTGATCTCCATCAGGGCAAAGATCATGTCTGTTTTGTTCACAAAATACAGTCCTGACACACAAGCCCAATAAGTGTTCTATTTGAATGAATGAATTAATTAATTAATCATCTCTGCTACCAATATATTCCTTCTGTTTTAGTCACCATACTTATAGCTGCCTAATCCTTCAGAAAACAAAAGAACTCCTTTAACTTGTAAGATAAAATATACTTTTGAATTTGAGTGTGGTGCTGAGGTCCCACCCAAACACTGGAAAGTTGGCAGAGGAAAAAGCCCAAGAAGGGGTGCTAGAGTTGTTTATTGAATTTTTTTTTAAGATTTTATTTATTTATTTATTTGACAGAAAGAGAGAGAGAGAGAGATCACAAATAAGCAGAGAGGCCAGCAGAGAGAGAAGGGGAACCAGGCTCCCTGTTGAGCAGAGAGCACGATGTGGGCCTTGATCCTAGGACCCTGGGATCATTACCTGAGCCAAAGGCAGAGGCTTAACCCACTGAGCCACCCAGGTGCCCTGTTTATTGATTTTTTCATACTTTTTCTCCCTTAATTCTCATAATACCCCTGCAGTGTGGGGTACTATATTATCTTTTGCTGAATAAGAAATGTTTTAGTTCACATTTTCTGGGCATAGGTTGGCTGGGTCATCTGCCTCAAGGTCTCTCAGAAGATTGCAGTAAAGGTGTTTGCTGGAGCTGAGGTCTTGTCTGAGAGGCTCAACCAAGGAGTGATCTGCTTCCAAGCTCAGCAGTGGTTACCAGTTCCGTGCAGCTTGTCTGATTGAGACTCTCAGCTTTTTGATGAGGCTAACTTCAATTTTTTGACTCATGGGCCTCTCCATGGCAGCTTATTACTTCATCAGAGCTGGCAAGGGAGATAGTCAGCTGGCATGATGGATGTTACAATCTTGAGTAGCAATCATGTGGCATTTCATTAACCTTACCATATTTCATTGGTTAGAAAAAGATCATGGGCCCTGCCCCTACCCAGTAGAGGTGGGGATTTCATTGGAGTAAGGTTACCCAGATGTAGAAGAGCTGTTTTACAGGCTGCCTGCTACAGGTACCATTTTTATTCATTTTACAAAACAAGATATCAAGACAAGTAAGTTGCCCAAGATAATGTACAAGTAATGGGGCCTGGATTAAACCCTGCCTCAGGGTTTAATGCTGCTAGGGTTAAAGCTGCCAGGCTCTTTTTTACCACTATATCTTAAGAACTAAGAAATGGCTATAGAATTTGGCAGTTTTGGAGAGTTTTTTAGAGACTTTTATGTCTCTTAATGGAGTGGTATGGATCAAAGTTATACTCTTATGGTTTCAGTGAATGTGCAGGTAGGAAGAGAGATTGAGTAGAAATTACATTTTCAGAAGGAAATTTTTAAAGAAAGAACAATAATCATATGTTGTCATACACTGAATTATTTCTCTTTATGATAATCCAGAAATTTTTCTTTTCCAGTTCACTGAGTTTAACCAGTAATGCCATTCAGTTGCCAATATCAAGCAAAGCAAACATAAGCCAGTTTTAATCTGCTTTTTAAGAAAAGTGGTAGTCCTTTTCACAGTGCCTGACAGTAAGTATAGTTCTAAATTCTTAAGTTTTTCATCTAATGCATTTAAAAAAAATCTGGTGTTGGAAACATTGATTTTAAGATGTTATTTATTTTTTTCCTTCTTCCCTGATAATTTTACTCTGAAGCTCATTGGAAAGAACATAAGGAAAATATATTCTAGTATCTGTTAATTTATTGTCTTTCATTGCTTTCATTAATTTGGGGGATTTTTACCTCTGACCATAAAAAATAAAATGCTATAACAAATAGCATGGAGGACAAGGGGAGATGGAGAGGAGAAGGGAGTTGAGGGAAATTGGAAGGGGAGGTGAACCATGAGAGACTATGGACTCTGAAAAACGATCTGAGAATTTTGAAGGGGTGGGGGGGTGGGAGGTTGGGGGCACCAGGTGGTGGGTATTGTAGAGGGCACGGATTGCATGGAGCACTGGGTGTGGTGCAAAAATAATGAATACTGTTATGCTGAAAAAATAAAAAAATAAAAAATAAAATAAAATAAAATGCTAGATTTTAAATCTTTCCCTTTTAGGAGGGGAAGTTTATGTTATTTCATTTTTTTTTTTTTTTTAAGATTTATTTACTTGAGAGAAAGAGAGAGGATGTACATGGAAGGGATGGAGAGGGGCAGAGGGAGTGAGGGAAAAAGAGAATCTCAAGCAGACTCCCTGATGGTGGAGCCCATCACAGGGCTTGATCTTACCACCTTGATATCATGACCCCAGCCCAAACCACGAGTCAGATGCTCAAGTGACTCAACCACCCAGGTTCCCTGAAGAAGTTTATTTTATATATGAGGTTTTGACTTGGACAGCTAGTTAATAGCAGTTGTTTCAAATATCCTGATTTCTAGACCTATGCACTTTCTACTGCTCAAGGAGATGATATAACTGTTAGGGTCACAGTTTCTTATGGAGCATTTCTAACTCAGAGTGGAGGTGGAATTTAGATTAAGAGACAGCTGGTAGAAGGAATTGGAATTAACTCATTTTCCCTAACTAGCAAGTAGTGGCTACTCTTATTTGCTATTAGTAAGTCTAACCTCAAGACAATTTTTTAATTGCTAAAAGGAAGCAGTCAGGGAAGAACTTTTTGATTTAGGAAGATCTTTGATCAAATTTTTAATTTTAATTCTTTTTTTTTTTTTTAAGATTTTATTTATTTGTCAGAGAGAGAGGGAGAGAGAGAGAGCACAGGCAGACAGAATGGCAGGCAGAGGCAGAGGGAGAAGCAGGCTCCTGCTGAGCAAGGAGCCCGATGCGGGACTCGATCCCAGGACGCTGGGACCATGACCTGAGCCGAAGGCAGCTGCCCAACCAACTGAGCCACCCAGGCGTCCCTAATTTTAATTCTTAATGTAGAAGGGTACATGAGGACAATGTGAAGTGTACGCATAATTTTTGTTCTGATTGCTGGCCTCATCCTTAAAACAAATATTTTTAATTAGAATACTTACGCTTTTCACTAGTCTCATTACTGTTTATTTTTTAAGCAGCAAATTTACCAAATTGTCCAGTTAGCCATCTTAGACACCAAAAACTATTTTTTAGTTATTTATGTAGTACATAAATAACATGTTTTATGTGAGAGTATCTGTGTTTGTAGTTATGTTTATATAACTGACCATTTTTCTTGTCTGTTTCTTTTAGTAACCAGATCAGAGTGTGAGGTATAAGCTCACAGAATCCAGAGAAATCATCATGAAGTTATATGTATTTCTGGTTAACACTGGAACTACCCTGACATTTGACACTGAACTTACAGTGCAAACGTAAGTTGTATTTCGTTCAATCTCATCACTTCTGTATTTTGTGTATGCAAAAAGTTAAAGTAATGGATTTGCAGAAAACTATTCCTTTGTTAAATAAGAAAATAAGAGTAGTAATATCTTAAATCTTCTAGCATATTACTTACATAGTTGTCATCTTTCACTAAAACACTGAAGTTCATAAAGTTGTGCTTTGTCTGTTTTTGTGAATATATTATTCGCAATAAACAAACTTACCTGCAAACAAACTTATTTCAAATTAAAACTGTCAAATAGAAGAAGTTTTCATGCCTGATTGCCCTTCTAAGTTTCCCAGGACATTGCTAAGGAAATTATTGCTAGCTATATAAAGTAACATGTGTCAGTCCTAGATGTTTTGGTGATTTGTTTTTATTCCCTTGTATGAATAAAGTCAGTAATAGTTGTTTTGTTTATTGATTCAAGAAGACTATCAGCTTAATATTTTTAACTAAGTTTGTAGGACTCATACTACCTAATAATTCTCCAGCTTTGTAGGAGATTCAAATATTTGACTAATGAATGTTGTTATATTTGTGAGATGTGGGGAGAAGTGTCAGGGAGGGAGGATATATTTTTAGGGCAAACAGCAAGGAAGGGAATAGTAACAACTATTCCTGTATACTTGTATTTTGGTAGTGGACCTGAGAGCAAAGACTTAATGCAATACAGGATAAACAAATCTGACACTGGAAATATTATAAATAATTTGTGGAATTAATAATCTTAGTTTTAAAAATGGAATTTGAAATTATATTCTTTTTTAAAAATTCTGGTTTTTATAAAATATAATTTTACCTGTGAAGGAATGATTTTCTGAAAGGTAGGGAAAGGAAGCAATTTTATGGTTTATACTTACTGTAGTTTGTGTAATGTGATGTGAGGATTTTAACAGACATCTGTGTTCTGAGGACTTTAACAGACCTGATGCTAATTTGAGCATATTCTTTTGCTATGTTATATAAAGAGCACAGAAATAAATATGTCTACTGCCTGTATTTTATATATTCACTTTTAGTTGTGCCACATGGGTGATTTATTCACCTAAGATCAGCCAGATGATTGTGGAATCTGATTCCAGAAACAAGTTTGTATTTTATGCTGTTGTTTTAGAGAAAAATTTTTAGAGTGAAATTAATATCTATCAAATATTTTTACACAGTGCTACTTTGATAGTAAAACGTTTGCATTGGAAAGTATGTATAACTAATTTTTTGCCCTACCTCCACCCCTTTTAAAGTGTGGCAGATCTCAAGCATGCCATTCATAGCAAATACAAGATTGCTATTCAGCATCAGGTGCTGGTGGTCAATGGAGGAGAATGCATGGCTGCAGATCGAAGAGTGTGCACCTACAGTGCTGGGACGGTATGTGTCCATGAATGCTTTCATACAAACATGCTCCAGTTTCACATCACATAGGGAATTGGGAACTCAACGTTCAAAAGTAAGGTTTATCGGCTTCATACATTGAGGGCAGTGTTCATGTTCAGTATGACATTTTACTTCAGTTTCTTTTGCTTTTTTACTTCTGTAGGACACAAATCCAATTTTTCTTTTCAACAAAGAAATGATTTTGTGTGATCGTCCACCTGCTATTCCAAAAACTACTTTTTCAACAGAAAATGACATGGAAATAAAAGTTGAAGAGTCTCTTATGATGCCTGCAGTTTTTCACACTGTTGCTTCAAGAACACAACTTGCAGTGGTAAGATAAAAATAATTATTTTTTGAGATTATTATACTTATTTACATCTAGTACAATTTAAAATTAAAAATTGGTTACTTAACAAAATGATGTCTTATTCATATACTTGGTAATATTTTCATGAAGTATTAGCCTGTTGTAGGCATCAGTGAATGTTCTAACAAATTGATAGTTCCTAAAAGCATTCAAATCTAAATAGCACAGAGAACTAACGGATGGTTGCCAGAGGGATGGAAGTGGGGGGATAGTTGAAGGAGAGTGGGAGATACAGGCTTCCAGTTATGGAATGAATAAATGGGAATTAAAGGTATAGCATAAAGAATATAGTCAGTGATACTGTAATAATATTTTATGCTGACAGATGGTAGCTACACTTGTGGTGTGCATAGCCTAGGTATAGAGTTGTTGTATCACAGTGTTGTACACCTGAAGCTAGCATTGTGTGTTAACTATACTCAAATAAATAAATAGCTAGCAAGGTGGTCTGAATTACAGGGGAAGCATAAAAAAAAGATAAAAATAAAGTTTTGGGGGAATATTTTGCTGGCTAATAAGTCTGGTTTTTAAATTTTCAGACTCATTCATTGTTAGTCATTCTGCATTTGCAAGGAGTTACAAGATCTTAGAGGGGAAAAGCAGTTTTAAACATGATTTGTTCAACTACTTTCCTAAATGGTGGTATGCAGTTAATGACTTATGAATATTGCTATAATTAATAAAGTTACCTATGTTAGAGTAGACAGAAACAAAAGACTTATTAACTAACTCTTAAAAATGTGATTGTTTCTTACATACCCATATTTAGGTCCTTGAGGAGAACAAATTATCTTTCCACTACATACAAAAAATTACAATGGTAGAATTGATACTTGACAAAGTGGATATTAAAGCATTAAACAGAACAAAGTGAAATTTATAATAAAAGATTTGATTTGTGAGAAAGAGAAGTCAGATCTGTATTTTCCTATCAACACAGGCTAAATGATAATTGCAGGAGAACTTAATAAAACATAATGATGAACACCAGTATTCATAGCAGAATTATTTCCAGTAGTCAAATGATAGAAGCAACCCAAATGTCCATCAGTGGATGACTAGATAGATCAACAGAATGTGGTATATACATACATACAATGGGACATTATTTAACCTTGTCAGATTTATATGAACTACAATATGGATGAAACTTGAGGACAAATAAGCTAAGTGAAATAAGCCAAATGTAAAAGGACAGATATTGTGCAATCTCAATTATATAAGGTACCTATAAGAGTCAGATTCATAGAGACAGAAAATAGAAGAATAGTTACCCAAGGCTGAGGGGTGAGGGGAAGTTTGAGTTAATTATGTATTAGGTACAGTTTCACTTTGGGATGATGAAAAAGTTCTGAAGAAGGTTAGTGGTAATGGTTGCCCGGCAATGTGAAAAACTTAATGCTTCTGAACCGTATACTTAAAATGGGTTAAAACAGTAAGTTTCATGCATATTTATCATAATTTTAAAATGGGAGATTTTAAAAAATGGGAGGTTTTAATATGTCTCTTTCATAATCAGAAAGCTCTTATGGGCCAATGTTTAATATTTTGGATCCTGAAAATAGAGAATAACTCATTTTTTCTTACAGATAAAACCAAAATAAGAGTATCAAAAGAGTAATATATTAATAGCAAAAAGATATGTTAAGGGAATGCAAGGGTGCTTCAGTATTTGGAAATGTGTTAATAGTAATTAATTGCCTCAATTGGTAATACTATACTTTATAGGAGAAAACATGGAGTCGTATTAATATTATCCAGAAGAGGCATATGTTAAAATTTAGCAGCTATTCTTAATAGTAAAATAGCTCTAGAAGGGAACAAAATAAATAAAATGTAGAATTGACCAAATATGAAAGCTAATCAGCTTTTAAATCAACAAAATATTAGAGCCATTTTTGCATAAATCAGAATCAGTCTATTCAGTATTCTTTTGGAACTTCTGAGAAATACACTAAAATAAGAAAATGAAAATGAAGTAAGTGGCAAAATTAATGGAAAAGAAGTGAAAAAACATCCATTTTAGGTGATATATGGTTGTATATTTGGAATATCAAGAGGATTTAATAAAAATCTATCAGAAAGACTTTTGGTAAGGTGGCTGGGTATGTGATAAATGCATAAACGTTTGGGTTTGGCCCAGTACTGGGCCCTGCTTTGGAATGGAAATGGAAATGTATTACAATCTAAGTAGTAACAAAAATTATATAAAATTCTTTAACAGAATTCTTTAACAGAATTTTATATAATTTTTGTTAGGTGTCTCAGTTAAGCATCTGCCTTCGGTTCAGGTCACGATCCCAGGGTCCTGGGATCAAGCCACACACCAGGCTCTCTGCTAAGCTGCTTCCCCTTCTCCCTCTTCCACTCCCCTTGCTTGTGCTCTCTCGTTTTCTAGCAAATAGATAAATAAAATCTTGAAAAAAAGAAAAACATAAGTTATAGGCCAAGGGAAAGACATATTTTTAAACTCTGGAAAACAGTACAGAGGTTCCTCAAAAAGTTAAAAATAGAGCTACCTTACGACAGCAATTGCACTACTAGGTATTTATCCAAAGGATATAAACATAGTGATTCAAAGGGGCACATGCACCGTGCTGTTTATAGCAACATTATCAGCAATAGTCACATTATGGAAAGAGCCCAAGTGTCCATCGACAGATGAATGGATAAAGATGTGGTGTGTATATACAATGGAATATTACCCGGCTATCAAGAAGAACGAAATCTTACCATTTGCAATGACGTGGATGGAACTAGAGGGTATTAGGCTAAGTGAAATAAGTCAGTCAGAGAAAGACAGTTATTATATGATTTCACTCGAAAGTGGAATTTAAGAAACAAAACAGGAATGTAGAGGAAGGGAGGGAAAAATAAAACAAAGGTAATCAGAGGGGGAGACAAACCATAAGAAACTCTTAACTCTGGGAAACAAACTGAGAGTTACTTACTGGAGGGGAAGAGGATGGGGGGAAAGGATAATTGGGTGATTGGCATTAAGGAGGGCATTTGAAGTAATGTGCACTGGATGTTAT
This sequence comes from Lutra lutra, assembly GCF_902655055.1. Taxonomy (NCBI): domain Eukaryota; kingdom Metazoa; phylum Chordata; class Mammalia; order Carnivora; family Mustelidae; genus Lutra; species Lutra lutra. Next base: position 80,333,736 of record NC_062281.1, read on the forward strand.
ATGCAACTGATGGATCACTAAATTCTATCTCTGAAGTAAAAGAAGACTCTTCTTTTAAAGATTTTATTTAAGGGAGAAAGAAAGACGCAGAGGTAGGGGGAGAAGTAGGGTGCACCCTGACTAGGGATCCTGATGTAGGACTCATCCCAGAATCCCAGAATCATGACCTGAGCTGAAGACAGATGCTCAAACAACTGAGCCACCCAGTCACCCTAAAAAAAGACATTCTTAATATCATTCTTAATATCCACAGTCATAATCTTAATATTATTCATTAGCCTAATGAATTGATTTAAAATTACCATGGAAAGCACTGGTGTAGGGAGAAAAAAAAGCATTTTTTGCTTTGGGGAGTGAGGAGGAACTTTGATTTTTTTGTTTGTTTGTTTTGTTTGTTTTAGATAAAATGTTTATGGGGAAGGATCAGTGTTCAGGAATAGTTAACAAAGTAAAGAGAAAGAAGAATGAAAAGTGGAGGGAACAATACCTCTTCCTCAGATTTTAGAATGTACTCAAAAGCTATGGTAACCAAAACAGTGAATATGTCAGACAGTACATATTATAAGGAATTAGAATTAGAGGCTCTATAATAGGAATTAGAGGCTCTATAATAATGGCAGGAGTATGGTTGCCAGAGTTTAAATTTGAATCTGGTATCTGAATACCTTTATTAGTGAAATTAATAATAGATTTTTGTTTAGTGAGATATATACATATTAGAAAATGTGCAGATCATTGCACATTCATTTGTGCAAATTCATTCATTGTGCAAATTTCACAAAGTGAAATCTTAAAATATAATATCACCCCAGAAGCCCTACTTCATGCTTTCTCGCAGTCAGTACCCATCATTCCTCTTCTGTAAAATAAACCAATGTCCTAAATTTAAAACCATAAATTACTTTGCCTCTTTTAGAACTTTAAATAGGTGGAATCATTGTTTTCTTTTGTGCCTCCCTCTTTTATTTAACATTCTGTTCCTGAGATTCTTCATGTAATTGCATGAATTGATGGTTTGTATTCATTGCTACATAGTATTCCATTGTGTGAATATGCTACAGTTCGTTTAACTGTTGAAAACATTACCTTCTTTTGGTGTGTTTCTTTGTTTTCAGGAAATGTATGAAGTTGCCAAGAAACTTTGCTCTTTCTGTGAAGGTCTGGTCCATGATGAACATCTTCAGCACCAAGGCTGGGCTGCAATTATGGCCAATCTGGAGGACTGTTCAAATTCTTACCAAAAGCTACTTTTCAAGTTTGAAAGTATTTATTCAAATTATCTGCAATCCATAGAAGACATCAAGTTAAAACTTACTCAGTATGTTTGCCATTAAAATGGATAATAAGATGTTTGTTTGAAATACCTTTGCAGTTTATCAATTGTTTCAGTAAATGTGATTTCATTTCTAATAGCTGTTTATTATAATTGTTCATTTTTTGAGATATTTATGATGACTTTTATAGACTCTAAAATTTTAAAATTATGTTCAGTTTTATTCACCTCCTATTTTATGGATCTCCCACGTTTCTTTTTCTTACCTTGTTTTCTTTATGTAAAGCGCTCAAAATACTTTTGAATGATTTACAAACCCGAGTGTGTTTGTCTCCTTGCCCTGCTACCAATTTTACATTAAAGTAAAGGCAAAATATAAACATAACACATCTAACAGAAATGGAAAAGTTTTCAAACATTCAGCAATCAAGGAAATTTTTATTTTCCTTTTTAAATATTGCCGTGATGTAGGCTTGCTAAGATGGAAAGAAACCATTTAGATGGTTTTCTGGTTCTTTTCATATAAGCACATCTGATAGCCAGTGGTTGTTTTTGAAAAAGGCTATACTGAATGTAAAAATACAGCAATAATTCAGCATGAATATAGCCCTTTGTTGTCTGTGTGTATGCTTTCAATTTTTACATTCATTTTTTAGTTTGTTTCTACATTTTTTGTTACTTTGAATTGAATTGGAGGGAAGTAACATCTTTTTCAATTAAAATGAATCTCATTAATTGAAATTTTTCTATTTTGTGGTATGAATTAGAAGATTTTAGCCTTGCAAATGGGACTGATCTTGGGAAGGAAGGGAGTGATTACTTAAGACTAGAAAGAGTTTATACAACAGTCTTTTCAAGTAACTGTTGTTTGAGAAGTTCTTTTAAATAATGTTAATTTGTCATAGAATCCTGAGTCATTTCACAAATGTTCTACAGAAATCAAATCATCGATAGTTCATCTTCTGCATGCCTTTTGACAACATAGATCTACCTGTCTATAGGGTGAAATGAATATGAGAGTTATGTTAATCTTTATTGGGATTATTAATTTTATCCTGTGCTTTCAGCTTGTTTGGCTTTAAGTTATACTTTAAGGAACTGCTGTGGGTAAATCTTTTTTTTTAATTTGAATTTTTTATATCTTAAGGTTTGATGAAAACCATGTGTCCACTTGTTTAGTGTAAGCTGGCTCCCTTTACTTGAGAGTGGTATTTTAATGTGTTAATGATACCCTTCTCTGTTTTTTTTTTAAAGAACACAGACTATATATGCATAATGTAATAAAGAGGTTGTAGTTTTTGTGTGTATAGTAATTAAATGCTATTTCTCTAACTAAAGCAGTCTCATAATTTTACTGACAGCTCTTTTGTATTTTAAGTTTAGGAACTGCGGTTTCAGTAATGGCCAAGATTCCACTGTTGGAGTGCCTAACCAGACATAGTTACAGGGAATGTTTGGGAAGACTGGATTCTTTACCTGAACATGAAGGCTCAGAAAAGGCTGAAATGAAAACCTCCACTGAACTGGTGCTCTCTCCTGATATGCCTAGAACAACTAACCAATCCTTGTTAACCTCATTTCACAAGTCAGTGGAACATATAGCCCCAGATACCACAGATGCTGAAAATGAAAAAGAAATTAGGGAATCTTGTCAAAGTACTGTCCAGCAGGATGAAACTTCAGTAGATGCTAAAGACGGTGATCTGCCTTTTTTTAATGTTTCTTTGTTAGACTGGATAAATGTTCAAGATAGACCTAATGATGTGGAATCGTTGGTCAGGAAATGCTTTGATTCCATGAGCAGAGTAAGTCATGTTAATTTGATATTTCTTGGGTCATTTCAGCTATTCAAAATTATATTATTTGTACTGAATGTTTTATATAATGGGAGAATGGCAACACATTATTAACAGTAGAAATATTGAGCCTTGATGTGAGACTTTATAACCAAGGTTTCAACCTTGGACAAATCAAATCTTTTCACTTGTAACCTAATTTATGAATTGTTAGTAAATTTATGAAAACTCTTAGAGGTCATATATGTAAAATTTCTACTGCAATGCAGAACGTTGAAGTGTCCACTCAAATGGTATAGATTTTGGTGGTAGCACTTTGAAATATATTTCTCTCTGACCTTGTAATATTACTTAGATGTTTTACTATCTCCTATCCTTCAATTTGTTCCTACAGTTAGGCTCTTTTATCTTCTAGGTAAAACTTGAGCAGTCTTAATGTTTTCATTCTTGTGCTATAAGCATGGAGCACTCACTGAATATAAGTAAATAGGTAAATGGTAATATTTGGCCACTTCTAGCCTGCCACATTTTTAAGTGAATAATGGATCAGATGCTCACATTTATAAATGCTATAGAACTTTCAAGGTCTTTTGGAAAATATTAAAGATAAAATTTTGTTTTTTACAGTTAAAAAATTTTTATTGGCGAGGAAGATTTATATTCAGTGAAATATGCAGGTTCTTTAGTGGTTAGGTCACAGAATAACCACCACCCGAAAGAGGATTCTGAACATTTTTGTCTCCCTGAAAATCCTGTGTGCATCTTTCTAATCTAATCAATTTCTCACTTTTAAAAGAAGTTTTAAATACTGTATCTGCCTGAGATATTTTCAAATTCAAAATTTCAACATTGTATTCTTGGTTGTATTTTGTAATTACAGTGAGCTCATATTTTGGATTAAATTTTTCTCCAAATATACTTCTAAAAACTTTTAGACCTGGGAAATAAATATCTCTTAAAATATGATCCATGGGTGTCTGGGTGGCTCAGTCAGTTATACAGAAATAACAAAATAGTATTTTGATTGTTGTCTAAAGATAATTGGCATGATAGTTAGCCTTTTTTAAAAGGGTACTCAATTAGAAAAAAGACTTGTTCTTTGAATATTGAAAAAGGCAGTGCATTGTCTGGAATGCCTAGAAAATAGCATCTATCTTTCCAAATGGAAAACTTAAATAAATTCTACGTTTCTTCTTCTTTAAATTTCCACTTCCTTGATGACATCCTTTAAAGCAGGAATTTCTTTTTGGCCACTTATTGTCATCAAAGAAAGCTTCAATTAAGACATTTGCCAAGGCATGAAAGTATGTAATATATTATGCAAAGATTACTGCCTAAAAGGGATGAAAACTTGTGTTCCTGTTTAAAATGTTGACATTTTAGTAGCCTAAAAATTCTAATACATGATGGTAATTAGGGTGATTGAAGTGTATATATGTGTATTTAATATATATATATAAAATTTTGCGTGAGTCAGAATAGGGTTATAGACTATGAGGAAAATCCCCTTTTAAAAGGACTTGAAATTGGCTTTGCATTTGCATGTTTAAATGAGTTCCAGCACAGCCATATAATTTTTATTCGCTTTACATGATAAGAGAAAAGAAATAGTGATCCTTTTCTGACCTAATGAAAATTTATAAGAATTTTTATTTACAGAAATAATCTATAGAAGTTAGCTATAGTATTATGCTAGGGTGTCACATTTTTTTTTTTAAAGATTCCATTTATTCATTTGATAGAGAGAGACACAATGAGAGAGGGAACACAAGCATGGGGAGTGGGAGAGGGAGAAGCAGGCTTCCCACTGAGCAGAGAGCCCAATGCGGGGCTCGATCCCACGGGGCTTGATCCCATGACTCCGGGATCATGACCTGAGCCAAAGGCGGCCTCTCAACCAACTGAGCCACCCAGGCGCCCCGGGTGTCACATTTTTGACCTAAGTTAATATTTATTCTTATAGTACATACCAAGAGTATCTGAAGTCTTTGTGATAGATTACATGGCTATTATATTCTGAAGGCAAAATATAAATTTTTATTTGGTTATAGTTACTTGTTATAAAATGAGTTTAGCATAATGTAAAATACTGTCTATAATACAGCATTCTTTTCAGTTGTGCATGCCCATTAGATTAAAAAATTTTGTTCAAAAGCAGTGAAAACACATTTTGAAGAACTTGTTTCAATATTTGTTTATATATTTCTGCCTGTATTTTACAGTGTGGAATGATCGATTAGTGGGATATACCGAATAGTAAATATCACTTGTCAAGTTTTTTTATTAGATTAATATTTTCCTCCTCTTGGTAGTTTTATGTATTATTCTTAATACCACTAATGGCATTTCTAAAGATAGATTAAAAGGAGTATGGGACTTCTCTCTCACCAGAGATGCCTTCCTTTTTATCTCACATTTATTACATAGTTAACCCATAACAACTAACCTACTTGATTATCTGATAGTAGAAAGTGCTCTTTGCCAATGAATTTTAAAAGGTGCTAAGGTTTGATGTTCTTACAAAAGCAAATCCTGTTTAAAGCCATCATTTTCACATACTAATCCCAGTTTCAGTAGTATTTGTGTTTTTTTTTTTTTTTTAAAGATTTTATTTATTTATTTGACAGAGATCACAAGTAGACGGAGAGGAAGGCAGAGAGAGAGAGAGAGAGAGAGAGGGGGAAGCAGGCTTCTCGCCGAGCAGAGAGCCCGATGCGGGACTCGATCCCAGGACCCGGAGATCATGACCTGAGCCGAAGGCCGCGGCTTAACCCACTGAGCCACCCAGGCGCCCAGTTTCAGTAGTATTTGTAACATGTATTTTCAACTGCCTAAATCAAATATCTTTTTCAAGAAACTAGTCAAAACATAGGCATTATGGAACTTGCCAAGGATTGGGCATCATAAGGGCTCAAATCCTGGCACTGCCGTCCATTTATTACTCATCTCATCCATACATCAGTTGAATCCTCTGTTTTATAATAGTTGGATGGATTAATAGATGGCATTTTCATGACCTATTTAGTTTCCCCCCTCGTATACCAGGTAAAATTTAGAATTATTGCTGGATTTTTGTGTACTGAAATATATTTTTAGGTTATGGTGTGTTTGTATTAGAATGAATCTTGGATATTTTAGTTTAGGTTATACTATAAAAGGCAAACATTTGTATATCTGATGATATTAATAATTGGAAATAACGCATATTTAGCTCATTTCTAAGCTGTTCAGATTAGTACCAGCATAATGTATTGAATCTTGTAGTTATTTCATTCAGGATTTTTGTGTGTTACTGAAATAGTGTTTGGTCTGTGCAGTGGGCGTGGATTTAGAGGTGGGATGGGAAGAATGGAGAGGGTAAGAAAATTTCTAGTTTCGGTGGGATGGGAAGAATGTAGAGGGTAAGAAAATTTCTAGTTTCTTATCTTTTAAGACAACAATAGTATTAATCTTTCTAGATATCAGTGGAAAAACCCAAGAGTAAAATATTAATGTAGCACTGTGTTCAGTTACTGAAAATTTCCTAAATAATTATTAATAGAATTCTGTGGTTTAAAATACATGTTTTTAAAGATGTCTCCAGAGGCACACCTGAGTGACTCGGTAGGTTGAGCATCTACCTTCAGCTCAGGTCGTGATCCCAGGGTCATGGGATCAAGTCCCACATCAGGCTCCTTGCTCAGCAGGGAACTTGCTTTTCCCTCTGCCTGCCACTCCCCCTGCTTGTGCATGTGAGCTCTCTCTCTGACAAAGAAATAAAATCTTAAAAAAAAAAAAAAAAAATTTCTCCAGAGACTCTGTGGACAAATGAAATAAAATATTAAGTAGAATAAGATTTTAGGAATCAGGTTATGTACCCGCTACTCAAGTGATTTACAAAATACTCTTCCACATTGCCAGTATAGTTGTATTATACTTTCAATGAATTATGAAATACAGAACTATCATAATCAGGAGCCCTGGTCTGGCGTTTGTTTTTTCTTTAAATTACTGCTGTGTAAAGTCCATGTGTAGTTGTAATTTTGCACAAGCTAAAAATTCAAATCTATTTTAATCCTCTTTTTTAGCCCTTTATCACCTTAATGATTTATAGCTGAACTTTGGTTTGTATAATACTTTGGATCAGAAATGTGTGCAGATTGGACTTAGTTACAGTGAAATTAAGAAAAGTGAGAAAATGTTAATGTATGTAAGGTTTTCATTTATATTGGGCAAATGCTGCCTATATATAAGCAGTGGCTTTGTTAACTTTTTTGTAGCATTGCAAATGCAGCCTCTTATTAATTAGACTGGATTATTGATAGTAACAATGAAATAGTTTGGTTTTAACTGCCTTTGTATGTTCTCTCTGTGCCAAACACTACATTGACTATTTTATGGTCTTTCAATTGCAGTGATCAGAGAAAGCATGAAGGAGGCAGTATTTGACTAGGACCCTTATGTAGAAGCAAAGATGGGCTTGCAAACAGCTAGGCAGGATCATCAGTATGAAGAAAGATCAGAGCTAGAGAAACATAGAGCTTTTCTGGATGTAATGGGTAATTCAGTTTGAAAAGAGGATAGGCCTTAGAAAGATTTAATGGTATCCAATTACTGAAGCCTTTACTATATGCTGTGTTTTTTGGATATCATTGTGGGCAGAAGAAAGCCATTTAGGGATTTCAACAGAAGACAACTATAATGAGATAATAAATAAAAGATAACTGGGTGATATTCACATAGAGTTATAAGTAGGTGGTCAGAAACACAAGCTGAAAATCTGTGAGAAGGATTAGTGATTACAGAAGGGTTGGGAGCTCCATAGAAATTATGCTTAATGCTGAAATCATATAAAATAGTAAAGATGGGCTAATAAGCACAGAGTCCTTCTGGCTTATCTGTATTTATGGATTAGATAGGAAAAGGAGCCAGAGAATGGTACTGTAGAGAACCCAGTGAAGTAATGCCCCAGACTTCAGAGTTTGTGAAAGATTGTCTTCAGTGTTTAAGAGCCTCAAGTGAAAGGAGGTCATTGGTCATCTTTGACAGAATGTTTTTTATGGAGACTATCTGTAAAAATACTACCAGTGTATTCTTTCAAGGGAAGGGGAACAGTGTTGAGAGAAATTTGTTAGGTTCCATGAATTCCAGAAAATTCATAGAAATAAAGCCAGGGAACAGGAGAGATTGAAGAGTAAAAAAGTTGGGTTGATCAAGCAAATTCCTTTAGAAGATAGAGACTGGTGCAAAAACAATGAATACTGTTAGGTTAAAAAAAATTAAAAAAAAAAAAAAAAGAAGAAGAAGATAGAGACTGATGATAATGATACCTCCAGGTACCTCCTGGCACTATATCCCTAATTATGTATTCTAATATAATCAGTAATTTTTTATTGACATAATTATCCTGCTCTCAATTATATGAAAGTATAAGTAGGATTCCCCATGCTTTTACTTTTCTGTATTTTTAAATTTTTTTCCTCTGGAACTGTGTATCAAAATGGTGAGAAATATATTTTAAATTGTTTGCTGAAAACTTCATTCATATGTTCTGTTGTCATTTAGCTTGATCCAAGGATTATTCGACCATTTATAGCAGAGTGCCGTCAAACTATTGCCAAACTTGATAATCAGAATATGAAAGCCATTAAAGGACTTGAAGACCGGCTCTATGCCCTGGACCAGATGATCGCTAGCTGCAGCCGATTGGTGAATGAACAGAAGGAACTCGCTCAGGTACTCATATCAGTCTTCTCTCAGGAAAACCAGTTCATAGTTTCTCTATACCAGTAGTTTATGTGTAGTATCAGTTTGTTACACACCATTATTTTTACCACATCCTTGATTATTGTTAATGAATAGTATTGTTTGCATGTAATAAGGAAGAAGATACATTCTTAATGTTCAGGTTTGATAACATGAGCTGAGGCCACTTTAAGTAGTAACTGAAAGATAAACCATGAAAATGCTGTCAGCAGCTGGGGAAAAAACATGTGGAAAGAACATGATAAAGCAGTCATTGTACTAAACATTTGAGTACTTCCTGCTCCCCCTTCAGAGAACTAAAAAAGAATACATGAGATTTGTAAAAGATAGGAAAATGTGAAATCTTACAGATTACTAATACTTAGGTTTTTAGGTCTAATTTAATGCAGTGTTCTAAGAACTCTGTCAGAGATTTTATAACCAAAACAAAGTGATGGAATTGCAAAGAGTGGTTACTGTAGGCATTTTCTGCCACGCTAATGATTTTGCCCTCCATCCACTCTGGCAAAACACCAAAAGGGTTGACTTGCATAAGCTTGATTCTAATATACATTTTTCTAGTTTAATGTTCTTCTGCCAGTATTTTTCCTCCAATTATGTTCTTAACATTAAAACATACAAATGGGTATAAATGTTTTATTTTACCTGCATGGCATTATACAGTGTGCAGTAGGTAGATAAAACATGTATATCCTTGCTTTAATTCTTTTAAAATAAGTTTTAAAATATTTATTGTATTTTTATGGTTTCCTAAGTGAATTCATCTGTCATTCCAACTCTTTTTTTCCTCCTGATTTTGGATCCGGCCACCTTATTATGAACTGAACCTCTTTATCTTGTGCTTTTGCACTGACTTGGAATCCCCTAGTACCAATGCTGAATAGAAGGTGATAGCAGGTGTCATTGTTTAATTCTTGATCCATAGAAAGTGGTATTTCACGACTAGAATGTTTCTAAGTTTTTTCTCTTTGTGTTAATAGAAACCCTTTATCAGATTAAGAAAGTTATAGTCTGCTTCTAATCTTGAACCATTCTTGGATTCTTGAAATAAACTCAAGATGGTCATAATATATTGTCTTTTTCATGTATTTCTGAATTAAGTGTAACATTTTGGCAAACTGAATTATATTGTGTGTATGTGTTATTCATTCGGTATGTATTTGTCAAGTTGGGCATTGACTTTATGAAGGCCTCAAAGTAAGTTGAGAAATTTTTTGATTAGAATATTCAGTCCAGGAGTACCTGGATGGCTTAATGGGTTAAGCCTCTGCCTTCACCTCAGGTCATGATCTCAGGGTCCTGGGATTGAGCTCTGCATTGGGCTGTCTGCTTGGCAGGGAGCCTGCTCCCCCCCGCCGCCGCCCCCACCTGCATCTCTGCTGACTTGTGATCTCTCTCTGTCAAATAAATAAAATCTTAGAAAAAATATTCAGTCCATTTATTTAATATAATTACTATTTCTAATTTTTCTTCCAATTGTATCTCTTTCTGCTTTTGCCCTTTGGATTATTTTTATCATTTAAAAATAAAATTTAAAAAATTTGGGAGACGCTTGGGTGGCTCAGTCAGTTAAGCATCTGACTCTTGAATTCATCTCAGGTCATGATCTCAGGGATATGAGATTGAGCCCCGTGTCAGGCTCCATGCTGGACATGGAGCCTGATTAAAATCTCTCCTACTTTGCCCTGTCACCTCTGGTCGTTTGCTCTCTCTTAAAATGATACATATATACATATATATATCATTTAAAAACTTACCATTAATAATTATTTTATCTTCCATATTAGCTTTTTTTCTTTTAAGTAATACATGCATCCTTGTAAGTTCGATAGGCATTAGAATATCTTAAAGTATCCTTTAGTGGAAAATTCAGTCTTTGTCATTTAAAAATTTCTTTAAATCACCTTTATTTCTGAAGGATGTTTTCTCTGGATGTAGAATCTAGACTTTCCATGACTTACTTCTAGGTTTTTAACAGTTTTACTATAATATGACAAAATGTGGTTTTCTTTGTATTTCTCCTTGCGTTGCGCTTGTAGTACTACTGGAAGCTGTGGTATAATGGCATATGTTTTGGGAAAATTGCCAGTTTCTCTTCAAATTTTGCCTTTACCTTGCTCTTTCCCTTCTCATTCATTGATTCCATTTACACATGTATTAGACCTTTCATCTCATTCTCTTCATTTACCCTGATAGCCTGCATTTCCCATCATCCTATCCATCTGTGCTTTATTCCAGGTATTTCTTTTGACGCAGATTAATTTTTTCTAGCTGTGAATAGCTGTTATTAAACCTATTTATTGATATGTAATTTTGGGGGTTTTTTTAGCCCTACAATTTCAGTTTGGTTCTTTTGTTTATATAGTTTCAAATTATCTACCAAAATACTCAGACTCATCCATCATCTCTTTGATTACATTAACCATTTAGTAATTTAAAAATCTCTTTATCTGTTAACTCCATTACTTGTGCCTGTGTGTCTGTGGATATTTTCTGTTGTTTCCTATAGTTTAAATTCATGTGGTTTTGCCTTTTCATGTGCCTAATTATTTTTGATAAGAAAAACCCAGAGGATGCCTGGATGGTTCAGTTGGTTAAGCATCTGCCTTCAGCTCAGGTGGGGATCTGGATCCTTGCTCAGCAGGGAACCCGCTTCTCCCTCTGCCTGCTCCTCCCCGTTTATGCTCTCTCCCTCTCTATCTCTGACAAATCTTAAAAAAGAATAAATAAAAACAGGAAATATGAAGCTTAAGGTAACACTTCTGGAGAGAATTTGTTTGCATGTGGTAGGGGCTATAACAGTCTTACGTTATCTTAATCCAACATCAGGGATTTAGGTGATGGGAAGTTGATCTTAGAGTCCTTGTGATGGCCAGTCTACTTTTGTAGAATCTTACTCTATAGGATATAGCTTTTTGGGGTACTAATACAAAGTGTTTTCTATCTTCACTTCCTTTGGCTGGCCCCGATCTCCAGTTTTTTATTTCATAGCTTCTTGAGAATGTCAGAAGGATAGCTTTTTTTAATTCTTAGCTTTGGGCTCCTCTTTAGGAATCAGCACTTGTCTCTAGGGCAAAGAATTCCTAGTTGCTTAACTGGCCTCCCTAGGTTTCCTCCTTCTAGATCCTGGTTCTTCTCCTTCACTGCTTTCTTAGGTCTTTAGTAACTAATGCCATAGGAAGCTTGGTCTACATTATCATTAAATTATAGTTTACCATCACTTGAGACAGCTTTGAATTTCTGATTTTTTTTGTTGTTTCTCCAAGGTCATTCTTTTTTAGCCCTCAATAGAATGAATCAAACATAATTTATTTAACCAGACTTCTTTGATAGTCATTTAGGTTGCTTCTAGTTTTTCTTGTTACAAACATTGTTTTAATATCCCAGTACATCTCTATCATTATGTGCATGTTGGGACAATCTTCAGTAATTGAATTGCTAGATTCTGGTGTGTTTGTGCAGTTTAAATATTAATTAGTAATGTTATACCCTCCATAAAGGAAAAATCAGTCAACACTCCCAGTAATTAATGAGAAGAACAGTTTCCCTTATATCAGTATTTGCCATCTATTTCCTCTAAATTTTCATTTGCCAATTTTTTTATCCTAAGGTTTCTGTAAGAATTTATTTTATATGTAATCTGGATAATCCTTTGTCTATTGTAAATAATACAGATACCGTCTCTTTGTTGATAGTGTTGTGAAGATTGTTAAACAGAAATTTTAAATTTTGATGGAGTCAGATGTATTAGTCATTTTTTCGTCTTTAATTTAATGAACTCATCATTCCTTTAAAATCTCCAAATTTCTTTATACCTCTTTCTCTGATTGAATAAACCAGGACTTCCTGTTTTCTTATCTAGGTAATCTGTTTTCTCCTTTCTTTACTCTCAAATCTCTGGGGGGTTGGTGTGAGGGTGTGGGGGGAATATGTGTATAGTAGCTCTACTACAGTCCGGCAGCTAAAAAGGAAGGGTTTTGCATTTGGTTATATTAAAAAAAAAAAATCTAATGCTGATGTTATCCTCATCTGCACTGGATTCAGCAAATGGAGTTGTGTAATACAAGAATAGGTCATTTTCCTGGAAGTGTATTTGCTTAATAAAGGACCTAATAGTACTTCTTTATTTTCTTTAAAAAATAGAGAAAGCATTTCTTGATCCTTTTTTGTTTGCTCCTATATTTTTGTTTTTCAGGGCTGAACCCTTCCAGGGTTTCTTGAACCCAGACTGTAAAAAATATAGTAGATATGTCCTATACTGTTCCTGGGAAAATTTGAAAACTACTTTTTGGCATCCGGTGATCATAGAAGTACCTTGTCTAACCATCTTCTTTCCCCCTAATTTGTTCCCAGCTTTTGCTAATATTTTAAGTTACAGTATCTCATAGAATTTAACTTTTAGAACATAATACTCTTACTTAAAAAAAAAAAAAAAAAAACAAAAAAAAAACAGATTTTTCCGGGGTTTAGGCCTAGGTGTTTCAGTCGGTTAAGCTTCTGCCTTTGGCTGAGGTTATGGTCTCAGGGTCCTGGGATTGAGCCCCACATCAGGCTTCCCATTCAGGAGGTAGTCTGCTTCTCCCTCTTCCTCTGCCCCTCCCCCAGCTCCTCCTCTCTAGCTCTCTTTTTCTCAAATAAAAATGTTTATGTTTTTCTTGGATATTGATACCTCAAGTAGTATAGTGTATAATCCCTTTTGATATTGAGAGGCAATTAAATTTCATTTAATTATTCCTCAGTGAATATTTTTAGTGTTCCTACATATGCTTCAATATAAGTGCATTATATATTCAGAATAAAACTGAGTATGTAAAATATTAATATGTAAAATAGATGGAAATCAAGGCCTAGCGACCCATAGATGTCAGCTGGGCTTGCCTGAGTGAATAGCTTTGAGAGAAATTGGCTATAATAAGATAATTCTAAATGTGCTTATGAGAGATGAGGGATAACTAGTTAAAGTTAGGTATACATGGCTGTTGGAGGAACTTTTCACTCCTATATTTTTATGTGTTTGACTGCCAAGGGATGTATAAAGGCAAGGGTTTTAACCGACACATCACTTTCACAGACAAGTTTTCTCTAATTTTGCAGTCTTGATCAGATCAGATATTTTTTCTTAGCAGGTTGTACATGGGCTATGTCATAATTACATTTAAGTGATTATGTGGGTTTTTTTTTTTAAATGAAATTTCTTCTTTAAGAATACAAGCTCCAGGGCACCTGTCTGGCTCAGTTGGAAGAGCCCATGACTCTTGATCTTGTGGTCATGAGTTTGAGTCCCACACTGGGTGTAGAAATTAAGAAAAACAAAGAAAAAAATAGTAAGCTCTAAGAAACAAGGTTTCTAATCTCTCTTCCTCGCTGCCCTAATCACAGTGCCTTACAGGTTCTTTACCTGTAGTAAGTGCACAGTCAGTATTTACAGAATGAGGGGTGCCTGGTTGGCTCAGTCTGTTATGATCTGACTCGATTTTGGCTAAGGTCTTGATCTCAGGGTCATGTGATTGAGTCCCAAGTTGGACTTTGAGCTGGGCGTGGAGCCTGTGTAAGATTCTCTCTCCTCCCCACTAAAAAAATAGAGACAGAGAGAGAGAGAAAGAATTTGGGGTAGGGTGGCCTTGAGTTTATGGAATGTTAGACTTCTCTATAAAAATCTGGTCTGGGACCTTTTTATTATTTGCAGATGTCTCATCTGTTAGTTTTATTATAGCTAATGTGTTTTTTTTTCCATTGCAGATATTTTCTTTTTTTTTTTAATCAGTATTTCCTTCAGCATGTGGTCAGTAAAAGTAGATAAATTCAGATTAATCAATTTGAGGAGTTGATTTTAGATTTTGTATAAACACAATTTTGTGTAATTCATTCTAGCAACATAGCAGTTAAATCTTCTAACCACTCTTAAAGGAAAGGGAAAAGGGGGCACTTGGGTACCTCAGTTGAGTGTACAACTCTTGATTTCAGTTCAGGCGATGATCTCAAAGTTGTGAGATCAAGCCCCTACATCAGGCTCTATACTGAGCATGGACCCTACTGAAGATTTTATCTCTTCTGTCCCTCTGCCCCCCCACCCCACTTGCTCTCTTGCACTCTCTTTCTCAAAAAAAAAGGAGAAAGAGAAAGAAGGGATGAGACAGTGGAAGGAGATTTATCATCTAAATATCTTATATGATAAAGACCAGTTCAGGCAGCTTTAAGAGAGTAGTTTTTTTTAAGACCACAACACTTTTGAGGTTTATAGACACTTCTACCTTAACTGACAGAGAAACTTAACCGGATCTGTGAAGCTATGTTAACACTGGAGCCCTGAAAATTTATTCAGTGTGTATTATTTCTCTACTAATATATTTTTTTAAGATTTTATTTATTTATTTGACAGAGATCTCAGGTACGCAGAGAGAGAAAGAGGAGGAAGCAGGCTCCCTACCAAGCAGAGAGCCCGAAGTGGGGCTCGATCCCAGGACCCTGAGATCATGACCTGAGCCGAAGGCAGAGGCCTTAACCCACTGAGCCACCCAGGCGCCCCTAGTAATATTTTTATCTTTAAAGATTATCAACAAAATAAGAAAATAATAGGAAATTTGCTCCCTAAACCAAAAGTTCACAGAATACATCTTGAGGGGAGTTGTAAGTACTATAGTAACTAAGAGCTAGTTAGATTTCTTTTGAATGTTGTCATGATTATTTAATTCTTATTAGATAATCTGCTAAAAATTCAGGTTATACCACATTAGGATGTGGTATAGTTTAAGTTCTGCCTTCCATCATCACTCAGCTATGTAATTTTCTCTTAAACTTATATATCATGTATATATCTATCCTTACTTACACATAAAAAATACTAATAATAAAATGACATCGGGATTTTTATACTTTTTTAAACTTTTTTTATTGAAGTATAGTTGACATACAGTGTTACATTAGTTTTTAGGTCTACAAGAAAGTGACTGGACAATTCTTTACATTACTCATTGCTTAACATGATAAGTGTAATTATCATCTGTCACCATTAAACATTATTACAGTATTGTTGATTATGTTCCCTATGCTGTACTTTTCATTCTGATGACTTATTTTAAGAAGCTTGTACTTCTTAGGTATTTTACTACTTAGTCTAAATATTACACTAAGGATGGTTTGACAAATACAGAAATTATTTTTTTTTCAAATACAGAAATTATTTTATTGAAAGCAGATTTAAATGTTTTTTCTTATTTTTTTTTTAGATTTTATTTTATTTTTTTGACAGAGATCACAAGTAGTGAGAGAGCAGGCAGAGAGAGAGGAAGGAAGCAGGCTCCCCACTGAGCAGAGAGCCTGAGGCAGGGCTAGATCCCAGGACCTTGGGATCATGACCTGAGTCAAAGGCAGAGACTTTAAACCACTGAGCCACCCAGGTGCCCCTAAACATTTTTTCTTTTGGCAACTTTGGCATGTATGTGCTTTTGGTGTCAAGAAATTCCTCATTACTGCTTTAGAATTTAATTTGGGGGATTATATGTTTTTCTTGGATCAGTAAAAAGTAGTGGAAACCTATTAAGATTTTAATGCAATTGATAAAAGTAGTAAGTTATTTTTAAGTTCAGAAAAAAATATAGCCACAGTGGAACATATAGCATATTGAAAAGGAAATAAGATATAAAATTCCTATTGAAATTGTTTTATTTTCAGATATTAAATGGTTTTGAGTTTAGTACATGTCATTTAAATTTAAATATTTTTTTTTGAAATTTAGGAAGACATGAAACAGAGAGAACTACCAAAAAGTTAGAAGACATGCTATTGTCAGCCATATTGTTAAGTTCCTAGACAGATAATTATTTACAGTAGCAATTATGGCTGTCAGATGGACATGCAAATTATAAAACTCCTGTAATACAAAAACTGTTCAGTAAGCAGTAGGAAAAAGAACCTATAAGTACAATAAAAACAATTAGTAATAACCTTAACAAGATGTCTTGGACCTTTTTTAAGTTTTTGCTGTTGGGTTTTTGTTTTTTTTTTTATGTTTTATACACACAACTATCTTATTTTAAATTAATTTAGAACCTAAACACAATCCCTGCTTAGCAGAATGATTCAAAGTTCACCTATGAAAATAAATGAGTAAGGATAGCCAAGAAAAAATATAATAGTTATTTTTCTTATCAAATAATAAAATGTATTATAAAATTACACATTTAAGTCATTCTAATATGAGTAATGATATATATATAGTGGAACAAAATATAGTCCAGAAATACTGGAGAGAGGAATGACTTCTTAATAAAAAGTACAGTAAATTGATATTCATTTGGGGAAGGGTACAAAGTACTATTGAATATCATTGGTTAGATTAGGTCAGTTATTTCATGGCTAAAATCAGTGACCATATTTTATTTAATACATGATCTGACTGACCCATGGTATAGTAGGAGTCTAGATGCATAAATTCTAGTTCTAATTTAACTATTAAGAGTGTCTGTCCTTGGATAAATTACTCTATCTTTCCAGTGGGTTTTTTTTTTTTCCTAGCTAGAAAATGAAACAACTAGATGAGCAGAGTTCTTAAAAATAATCTTTTTTTATGAATATATCTACATTCAGGATGGTAGATAATAAAATCTTTAAAAGTAGAACAGTTCATATTTAACAAAGATTTTCCTCTTAAATGAATGTTGATATCTTTTATGAAACCAGGTTAATGTCCTTTAAAATATTTTCTTTCAAAGGGATTTTTAGCTAATCAGATGAGAGCTGAAAACTTGAAGGATGCATCTGTTTTACCTGATTTGTGCCTGAGTCACGCAAATCAATTGATGATTATGTTGCAAAATCATAGAAAACTGTTGGATATTAAACAGAAGTGTACCACTGCCAAACAGGAACTAGCAAATAACCTACATGTCAGACTGAAGTAAGTGATTCTCTTACATCTAATTTTGGATGTTTCAAAGTGATTTTTTAAAATTTCTGCCAAGTAATGGAGTACTTTTATTGTTATATTGAAATACTTGATTGGTTGATTAACTTGGGATTAGATTATTTTTATAGAGTTTTGTATCTCAATTTCATTCTGTAGGTGGTGTTGCTTTGTAATGCTTCATGCTGATCAAGATGGAGAGAAATTGCAAGCTTTGCTCCGCCTTGTAATAGAACTGTTAGAAAGAGTCAAAATTGTTGAAGCTCTTAGTACAGTTCCTCAGATGTACTGCATAGCTGTTGTTGAGGTTGTAAGGAGAAAAATGTTCATAAAACACTACAGGGAGGTATGCAAGTTGAATTCTCTTTTCATTGTGTAAGAGCCTTAATGAGTTGGTGTATGATTATTAACATAAGCTTTCCTTCTCTTAGTGGGCTGGTGCTTTAGTCAAAGATGGAAAGCGATTATATGAAGCTGAAAAGTCAAAAAGGGAATCCTTTGGGAAATTATTTAGTAAGTGTTCTTTACTAATTTATTTTTAATGAAAAATGCTGTTTTTATTTGTCAATATGAATCTGTTATTATATAGCCTCTATGTGATTTAAGTTACCATTGAAATTTGGAGAAATATTCTTTTTAAGGTCTGGAAAGTTGAATCCATTCTTAAAACTTAAATATGAAGAATTGTTAATTTGTTTTTCAAAAACCAGAAATTTTTTTTCCTCTGAAATACAAAGTTATAAAATTATCATGTTGTTAATTTCTTTACACAGGGAAGTCCTTTTTAAGAAATCGTCTGTTTAGGGGATTGGACTCCTGGCCCCCATCCTTTTGTGTATGTATTAATTTTCTAACTATGACTAAATTTTGTACGTATTCAGAAGTAGATATATTTTCAGAAACATAGAATCTTTTTTTATCAACTAAAAATGTTTTTGATTTTAAAAGCCATTTGTCATGAAACTTTATTAAAGTATATTCATAGGTTTTGATGAAGAGTTTTCATAACACAGAAGGATAAGCCATATTACACTGTTAAGATATTGTTTGGGAGGAGTAGATTGTCTTATTATTTTGTCTTTGTCTTTTGCCCTCCTCTCATTCTCTTTATCTTTCCCTTCCCTCATTCTCTCCCCATCCCTGTCCTTTCTTTTCCTTTTGTCCTCTCCTCTTTTCATTCTCTTCACCACCACCACCACCCTCATTTTATTCTTGTGTTTACTAATGAGAATAGGGTGACTCTTCAGGTGGCCTTCACTGAAATCTTGAAAAATAAATGTGTTTTTAAACCAGGATTACTGGGGACCATTCGTTTTATTTCATGAGAAAAAATGATTCCACGGGTCAGAGAAGTTTGGGAAATGCTGTAGGCTTTTTGTTTGTTTTCTCTTCAGATGCACTGCTTAGCTATTAAACATGTTTCTGTACTGCAGGATTTTTAGGCCTTAAATGTATGAATCTTTTAATATCTAAAAATGAGTGATATAATAGGGTGTCCCACACTCCTATATCTAGGACCCCCATTTAATGAAGAGCATCTTGACATCTCTAAATCTGCTTAGGTAGTGATTGAAATGATTAGAGTTACTTTAAAAGTTGTATTTCTTGGCAATATTATAAAGAAATGGTAGGACTTACCAGGTAATTTTTTTTAAGAAACTGAAATTTACTAAGAGTTTTTTATTTTGGAAAATAATGGAAAGATGAAGTGAAAGGCAAGGAAGGACATGTTACATAGGAAAAAACTTTTTACCATATTAAAACACCAAGACATCCTAATAAACGATAGGAATAGACATAGGGCTAAGGCTAGAGAGATCTTCATGGTCTTGTTATAAGTTAAAGAAAAATTTAGGAACGACCTATTTGCTGGTGAAACAAATGGGTTTCTTTGATGTTGACAGGATACTACCCCATTTTTTAAAAGCTGACGAGAAAGGGAGGAACAGCCACAGCAGTTGGATCACCAACAGCTATGATCCCCAGTCATTTACAACTCAGAAAAATAGTATACCATGTTGGTCATTGAATAGTTCATTTTTATTTTATCCTATTTCTTAAATGTCAGTAGATGATTTGTAGCATTTTTGCTTCTTTGTTAATATTGAAATTAATCATAGTAAAAATTTATAAATTTGTACTGTATGTTTTTTGGTTTTTGTTTTATTTTGTTTTTTTTGTACAGACACAGAAGCCTCGAAAGTTTGACTGTGAACTTCCAGATATTTCATTAAAAGATTTACAGTTTCTTCAATCATTTTGTCCTTCAGAAGTTCAGCCACTCCTCAGGTAAATATCATTAGTATTTTTAACTTTAGTACACTTGATCTAGCCAAAAGGCCGAGAAACGATTATTTTTAACTTTAGTTATCATTTAAAATACTTTAATTATTTTGGAGCTGTGGAAAGTAGCACTGATAGTCTCAGGAGATGCCATAATATAGAAATATTTTATGATAGACTGATATGCTGCTTTAGGAAGTTTCTAGGGAATATGCAAATGATCAGAAAAGGAAGATAAAGGAAATTAGTGCCTTACATGTAATTAATTTTTTTCTAGTAATTATTCTCACTTTGTGTATAGCGTGGGAGATGTCTGATTCATCACTTCAGTGATTATGTCTTAGGTCTCTTAAGCTATTTTCTGGTGTTGATTAAAAGGGGATGATGGTACTGTAATTTTTTTTTCTTTCTTTTTTTTTTTTTTTTTACATAGTTGGAAATATTTGGTTGTAGGCATCCATCTTTTCACTGTGGAATCACAAATCTAATTATATTGCTTTCTGTTTCAGGGTCCCCTTACTTTGTGACTTTGAACCTCTACACCAGCATGTACTTGCTCTACATAATTTGGTAAAAGCAGCACAAAGTTTGGATGAAATGTCACAGACCATTACAGATCTATTGAGTGAACAAAAGGCAAATTAAGTTCTTTCAAATGGTTTGTTTCATTAGCGTAAAATATTTGTTGCTACAGCTCTGTAAGCCTATCTCCTCTCTTTTCCAGGCATCCATGAGTCAGACATCCCCACAGTCGGCTTCGTCACCAAGGATAGAGAGTGCAACAGGAATTGCAACTACTACCTCACCAAGAACTCCTCCTCCACTCACTGTTCAGGATCCCTTATGTCCTGCAGTATGTCCCTTAGAAGAATTATCTCCAGATAGCATTGATGCACATACATTTGATTTTGAAACTATCCCCCATCCAAACATAGAACAGACTATTCACCAAGTTTCATTAGATTTAGATTCATTAGCAGAAAGCCCTGAATCAGATTTTATGTCTGCTGTAAATGAGTTTGTAATAGAAGAAAATTTGTCATCTCCTAATCCTATAAGTGATCCACAGAGTCCAGAAATGATGGTGGAATCACTTTATTCATCTGTTATCAATGCGATAGACAGTAGACGGATGCAGGATACAAATGTATGTGGTAAAGAGGATATAGGAGATCATGCTTCTCTAAATGTCCAGTTGGAAAAATGTCGAGTTGTTGCCCAAGACTCACACTTCAGTATACAAACCATCAAGGAAGACCTTTGCCACTTCAGAACATTTGTACAGAAAGAACAGTGTGACTTCTCAAATTCTTTAAAATGTACAGCACTAGAAATAAGAAACATTATTGAAAAAGTAAAATATTCTCTGGAAATAACACTAAATGAAAAACATCAAAAAGAGCTGCAGTCTTTAAAAAGTGAATACGAAGGCAAACTTGATGCACTAATGAAAGAAAGTGAAGAAAATGAAAACAAAATTAAAAAGCTTAAAGGAGACTTGGTATGCCTTGAGGAGGTTTTACAAAATAAAGATAACGAATTTGCTTTGGTTAAACATGAAAAAGAAGCTGTTATCTGCTTGCAAAATGAAAAGGATCAGAAGTTGTTAGAGATGGAAAATATAATGCACACTCAAAATTGTGAAATTAATGAACTGAAACAGTCACGAGAGATAGTGTTAGAAGACTTAAAGAAACTCCATGTTGAAAATAATGAGAAGATGCAGTTGTTGCGGACAGAACTTCAGTGTTTAGAGCAAAGTCATTTAAAGGAGTTAGAGGACGCTCTGCGTGTCAGGCACACTCAGGAGTTTGAGAAAGTTATCGCAGACCATAAAGTGTCTTTGGAGAAACTAAAAAAGGAAAATCAACAACGAATCGATCAGATACAAGAGTCTCATGCCACAGTTATCCAGGAAAAAGAACAACAGTTACAGGAATTAAAACTGAAGGTTTCAGATTTGTCTGACATGAGATGTAAGTTAGAGGTTGAACTTGCATTGAAGGAAGCAGAAACTGATGAAATAAAAATTTTGCTGGAAGAATGCAGAGCCCAGCAGAAGGAGACCTTAAAATCTCTCCTTGAACAAGAGACAGAAAATTTGAGAACAGAGATAAGTAAACTAAACCAAAGGATTCAGGATAATAATGAAAACTATCAGGTGGGCTTGGCAGAGCTAAGAACTTTAATGACAATTGAAAAAGATCAGTGCATTTCAGAGTTAATTAGTAGACATGAAGAAGAATCTGATATGCTTAAAGCTGAATTAAACAAAGTAACATCATTGAATCACCAAGCATTTGAAATAGAAAAAAACCTGAAAGGAGAAATAGCTGAACTGCAGAGTAAATTGGACACAGAATTGAGTGCTCTTGAAAAACAAAAAGATGAAAAACTTACCCAACAGGAAGAGAAGTATGAAGCCATTATTCAGAAACTTGAGAAAGACAAAGAGAAACTTGTCATAAGCCAGGAACAAGACAGAGAACAGTTAACTCAGAAGCTTAATTGTGAAAAAGAAGAAGCTATTCACACTGCCCTAAAAGAGTTTAAATTGGAGAGAGATGCTGTTGAGAAAGAGTTACTAGAAAAAGTTAAACATCTTGAGAATCAAATAGCAAAGAGGTAAGAATTGCTTTAAAATTTAAAATTAAAATATTGGTGATTCAGATTTTAATTATTTATATAATCACAGTACCTTGATTTACTTCCTTATCGTAGGCCAATATAGTAATTGAGATATTTTTATAAACTACAATCTTTTACTTTATATTCATTGTTTCTTGTAAACATTTAAAAAAATAATAGACTGCATAAGCTCATTAGTGGCTTTTAAAAATGGCTGAGTATCTTGGGTTTTCAGAGAAATTATTTTTTGAAAATTTCATATGTTTTGGGCTTCTTTCTTTTTAATTCATTAATTTCCCTTTTTTGGTTTATTGATGTTTTTACTTAATTTCTTCTGTTGAAAATTACTCTTTACCATTCTTTTTAAATAGCATATATGTGAAAGATAATAGTTTCATCTGAGTAGTGCTCACTTATTAAAGAGTAAATTCCAAATTGGCTAAATGTTTCATCCTGTTATTTCCTTAATATTACAATTTTGGTCATTTCCTCTGTGGTTCAAAAGATAATGTCTTTAAATTCCAGGTTTTATACAGTGATGGTTTTTTTTGTTTGTTTGTTTTGTTTTGCATTTTTAATATTGTGACTGATATTACTACCTTTTGATCAGTATTTCTGCTCTTTAAACTTCATTGACAGGCTTTATGGCCTAATGACTAACTTCTAGATCATTATCAATTAGTTCCGTCATTAATTCTTCTCAGTGAATATATTTGTAGGTTTGAATACCTTATATACTTTAACCTATTTCTTGCCTCATCACTTTTATAACATCTTGTGATAAACTCTGCTGTGTACTTTTCATATAATGGCATTCAGTTAAACCTCCCACTCTGTTTTGAAAACAAGAACTCTTTATGTATTCTGGGCAGATTGGAGGGTTTAATACAGTAATTAGGGCCTGCACAAATGTTTAGAGAGCTGGGGGAGCTAAGATCAAGGGAATGACTGCTGAAAATCAGGAAAGCTCTGGGTGAAATATCAGGAAAATAGATGCTGAAGTACCCACCAAAGCTGAGAGTTATTCATGGCTCACTGGAAAATTGCTGTAGCAACCAAGAATCTCTTCAGAGCACCAGTAATGTGGCTCAGTCTGCAACACAAAAGGGTAGTTCTCAGTTACTTGACAGGAAGCTCCTGTGAAATTTCATCAGGGTGCACCAAGCTTTCCTGCTCTCCAGTCTTGTACATATTCTTTTTACTGGCAAACTTGCAGTTAGAAGGGGATTCTGGGAAATACACATTTCTGCAGTACAGTACAGATGAGATTCTAAAAGAGGGATGAGAGTGATGGATGGATGATGACAGTCCGGTACTGTATATACCCCATTTCCAACCCAAGGGTCCTTCTTTTTTCATTTACCCATATTGAACTTCCAAATAAAGACACTTAAAATGTCATGTTTCTGTTGGACATGATTCAGCTTATGTCTTTCATATCTCCTCAGATAGTCTCACCCTCTTCCAAAGGAGTTATTCTTCCAAATAACTTATGTCATTGCAGCCATCCTAGAACTCTGTTCATTTTTCTTTCTGTACAGACACAGTCTCTGTTTCATATTCTGTAGGTTAAATACTGAAATACAGGTTTAATTACAATTGTCACAATACTTACTACATATTGAGATACCAAGAGAATGTATAAGGATAAAAAAAGAAATTCATCCTTATGTGTAGACCTAATTGTGGTAGTCTTTATTTCTATAACTAGTCTCATAACCCTAGTAGGTATTTACAGCTTCCTTCTATTTTTTTACCTTAAACATTACCTCAGCTGATTTTACTTAACCAGAAGAGACTGCCAATAATGATTCCTCCTGTAGTACAGTCGCTGTAGTTTCTCATTTGTCTGTTTATCAGTGGACATGGAAGTGCCAAGAGATACCCTAGAAAAGCTTCTGACTTCCAGGCATATTCCTCTGCCTTACTGTTTAGGAACAACTGTTTCTCATTGATAATTAAGTTAAATATCAATATATAACTGCAGCTTCCTTCTTTTTGTGTTGATTCAGTGCTGTGATGAGCCATAGGTATCCCTGTGGTAGCTTAAGCTTCCAGTGAGTGGGACCCTGGTGGTATCTCCTGGTAAAGGAATTCTTGGGGAAACCAGACTGGCACAATCCAAAGTTGTAGGGATAAGAAGCAAAATTTTTGCTGTTGGCTCATTGGAATAATAGTTATTCCAATTTTTTTTCTTGTATTAAATCTTTATTTAAATTCTAGTTAAACATGTGTTACTCCAGTTTTTATCATTGGTTCTCCAACCTATATATTCTAACTGTGGGAGAATTAGTTTCACATAGTAATAATCTGATTCAGGATATGTTCTGCATTCTCTGCTCTAGCCATTCAAAATGACAGGGTGCCTGAGTGGCTCATTTGGTTAAGGTCTAACTCTTGATCTCAGCTCAGGTCTTGATCTCAGGATGATGAGTTCAAGCCCTGCATTGGGCTCTACACTGGGCAGGGAACCCATCTGGTACTGTAATGAGTTTTTAATGTTTTGATCCACAGTTTTATCAAACCAGCTGTTTAATAATTGGCATTTGTGGTAAGATAAGTGATTTCCATGGGCATGAGGCTATAGCTACATATGTTTCACTGTACAGTGAAATTCCAAGTTTAGAAGCAATTCTAGTAGAGTATCATAGCAGTGAATAAGCCTTTTTGTATGTTCAGGAATGGTAATTTTTTGCAGAAATACTGTGGGCATGGAAAGTAATTCTATATGGAGTATAATAGACTGTTATTGTGAAGATAGATTACTGTTCTCTTTGATAGAAGCAGTCCAGTGTAATCAGCATGCCACCAAGTTAGCTGGCTGGTCTCCCAGAGGAGCACTACAATATCAGGGGGCTCACTGCTAGTTACTAAATACATAGGAGTCCATATTGCTGAGCCTATATGTAACCTCACTTCCTGCCTGTACGGACAGTTGTTCGTCAGCCTTTTGAATAGGACTGATTGATACTCCAGAATGTTCAGGTTACCCATCTGATTATTAAGAGGTTTCTCACAGTCAGACATAATATATTCAGAGAACTTACATATCCTCATACTTACATACCCTGCACATTTCAAGAGGCTGGTCCTTATTTCTTTTCCAGAGATCTTCCCACCAGATTTCAATCTAGTTTCTTTAAAGTCTCTCACTATCCACCCAAAGGCTGGCCAGTCTCCATGAATCACTGCAAATCTTTGCCCCTGACCATTTGTCCTCTTTAGTAACTTTAGGTATACTGCTTAACATATTGCCAGTGGGAAGATTCCCCTTTGCTACTGTTCTTTAGAACCACTTCTCAGTGGGGCTCTAATACCTCAACTGTACTTTTGAATAGTGTCAGTATATTTTACAGAATCATGATGAAACCAAGCCTGCCAGTTTTTTTTCACTCAGTCAATGTCAGAATTGTGATGGAGAGAAAGGAGGCAGTGTAGCAGGAGAAGGCCCCTTGGGAACCTGAAACCTCTTGATCTGTTTGTGCCATACTTGTGCCATATTTTGTTGGATCTCATGTATGCCACATCTAACTTGTGATGGTACATTGCAGTGTATACCCAACTTTATGGTTTCATGACCTAGACAGCATTACCTTATGATGGGTAGCTCAGGACACAGTACCTTGGGAGACCATGGTCAGTCTTTCAATCTCTGCAGACCCAGAGGCAAGCTACTTTACAACAGAAAAATAGTTATGGGGGCACCTGGGTGGCTCAGTGGGTTAAGCCTCTGCCTTTGGCTCAGGTCATGATCTCAGGGTCCTGGGATCGAGCCCCACATCAGTTCTCTACTCGGCAGGTAGCCTGCTTCCCCCTCTTTCGCTCTGCCTGCCTCTCTGCCTACTTGTGATCTCTCTGTCAAATAAATAAAATCTTAAAAAAAAAAAAAAGAAAAATAGTTATGCACTTCAAAATTCTAAGGGTCTCAACTGTGATTCTCCTATATTACTTGTCAAAAGTTCTATACGTTATTAATTTCCGCTATAGACACTTCAAGCATCTTCTGGGAAATGTGCGTCAAAGGGCAAAGCAACTTGCATGTTACCCTGGACCTTACACAGAATAGGGAATTATTTCATTAATGAGTCAGAGCAGCACACCCAGTTGTACTGTACATTTTGCCTCCAAAATTCAGAGATGATCACCTACAATGTAGCTAGTCCCTTCACCTTAGAGGGGACATCTCATATGATTGGACCACTGAATACTTAGAAATTTCACTGTACTGACAAGCTCCTGAATTTTCATGGTCATTATTGCTCATCCTCTGGCACTCCTTTGTTGTCACCTGGTAGCTGAGGTAGTTGCTACTTCCTATTTACTCGGCCTAAGGAGCATAAATGCCGTAAATGTATTGGATTAATATGATACCTTTCCCCTCCCTTTCCCCACCTCCTCTCAGATTAGTATTGATATTTTGAGGAATAGCATGAAGACCAGTATCCCTGCCAACTAGATTTTTCTTAATTTTTATTTATTTTTTTAATTTCTTTTCAGTGTTCTGGAATTCATTGTTTATGCACCACACCCAGTGCTCCATGCAATCTGTGCCCTCCATAATACCCGCAACCAGGCTCACCCAACCTCCTCCCCCCTCCAAAACCCTTAGATTATTTTTCAGAGTCCACAGTCTCTCATGGTTTGTCTACCCCCCCAATTTCCCCCAACTCCCTTCTCCTCTCCAGCTCCCCATGTCCTCTGTGTTATTCCTTATGCTCCACAAATAAGCGAAACCATAATTGACTCTCTCTCTCTGTTTGACTTATTTCACTCAGCATAATCTCTTCCAGTTCCGTCCATTTTGATAGAAAAGTTGCATATTCATCCTTTCTGAAGGAGGCATAATACTCCATAGTATATATGGACCACATCTCCCTTACCATTCGTCCGTTGAAGGGTATCTTGGTTCTTTCCACAGTTTGGAGACTGGCCATTTCTGCTATGAACATTGGGGTACAGATGGTCCTTCTTTTCACTACATCTGTATCTTTGGGGTAAATACCCAGTAATGCAATTGCAGAGTCATAGGGAAGCTCTATTTTTACTTTCTTAAGGAATCTCCACACTGTTTTCCAAAGTGGCTGCACTAACTTGCATTCCCACCAGCAGTGCACAAGGGTTCCCTTTTCTCCACATCCTCTCCAACACATTTTGTTTATGGTCTTGTTAATTTTGGCCATTCTAACTGGTATAAGGTGGTTTTGATTTGAATCTCCCTGATGACCAGTGATGATGAACATTTTTTCATGTGTCTGTTAGCCATTTGTATGTCTTCATTTGAGAAGTATCTGTTCATGTCTTCTGCCCATTTTTTGACATGATTATCTGTTTGTGTGTGTTGAATACTAGATTTTAACAGAGAACTAGAGAACTGGTATAATCCAGAGATAAGACATTGGAAGTGTGTTGCTGTTGTTGTAGGTAAAATCTAACTGCTGCTTGTGGTCTGTACTAGAGGTTGCAAACTGCCCTGTGGGAATCCAGCTTATCACTTGTTTTTGTAAATACAGCTCTATTGGAATATACACAGATGCCCATTCCTTTACCTATTTATTACCTGTGGTTGCTTTTGGAAGAGTTGAGTAGGTATGACAGATGATCTCACTAAAATATTTACTTTTTCCCTTTAGAAAAAGTTTGTCAGCCTCTAGTATGTATTATGAAGAGGGAAGAAATCACTAAGTCACTAGCTCCATGTCAGGCAGTAATGGCCTTGTTGATTTACTCCAGCAGAGGGGTCATATGTGAAATAAGTTTCCTTGGAGTCACTACCTGATTAAATTTATGAGGATCCATTGCTCATTGTTGTATATTTTCAATAGGACACATGGTTAAGTTGAATAAGAACATTATAAAAATTGCCCTTACATCATATGAAATGAGAGACTGTTTTAGAGATTTTACTTGGCTTTTTTTATCATAATAGTTCCTTAGTTCCATGAGTAAGGGAACCAACAAGGAGTCTCCAACAATAACTTTTATGTATATCCCACTGGATTCTGGATGTAAAGATGTATTTTATCATTTGTCCATGATAAAGGACCCACTGGACCCAAACCCCATTTATTACTTGGCTATCAGTAATCTCCTGTGCACCATAGTGGCATCAGAACCCCCTCAGAGCCAGTATTCATTTGTCCCCCAAACGT
This sequence comes from Lutra lutra, assembly GCF_902655055.1. Lineage (NCBI taxonomy): Eukaryota > Metazoa > Chordata > Mammalia > Carnivora > Mustelidae > Lutra > Lutra lutra. The sequence goes on from NC_062281.1 coordinate 80,362,512, forward strand.
TGGTTAACTACTTTACCAGAATACACACTAATCCTGAGAAGTGGACACAGGTCCCTATGCTAAAGACTATGGAGACAGCATTATAAAACTTTGGCACTGTAGTTGATGACTGAGTCAGATGTTGGGGTTAGGTGAGGGGTGATGAAGAGTTTTTTAAAAAGATTTTAAAAAAGTTTTAATAATCCTTTGTCATCCCTCTGTTATGGCCCTGTGGACAGCCAGTGCCAAAGATTTTTCTAGGTCAGACCTGATTGCTGCTCTGGTTCTGCTGCTTGTAATAGTACTGCATCATATTTCTGGTTAAGTGCCACTAATGGGCCTCTACCACTCCAGAATTCTGTATTCTCATTATAAATTTATTGAATTTCAGTGATTTTTCTCTCCCTCTGCTATCCCTGTCCTGCAGAGTACTACAGAAAAGCTTTTTTTTAAATCAACATATAATGTATTATTTGTTTCAGGGGCACAGGTCTGTAATTCATCAGTCTTACACAGTACACTGCACTCACCACAACACATACCCTCCCTGATGTCCATCACCCAGCCACCCCATCCTCCCCACCCCTCTACACTCCAGTAACCCTCAGTTTGTTTCTTGAGGTGAAGAATCTGTTACGCTTTGTCTCCCTCTCGCCAACTTCTGTCATTTTGTATTTCCCTCTTACTTACATGTAATTGGAAAAGAGGAATATTTGAATAACTTTCAGATACTTGTGGACATTTCCTTGATACTAAGTCAAAGTCCAATAAACGATTATTTCTTTTTTTAATTAAATTTTTAATTTTTTTATTAACATATAATGTTTTATTAGCCCCAGGGGTACAGGTCTGTGAATTGCTAGGTTTACACATTTCACAGCACTCACCATAGCATATACCTTCCCCAATGTCCGTAACCCCACCACCCTCTCCCTACCCCTCTCCCCACGGCACCCCTCACTTTGTTTTGTGAGTTTAAGAGTCTCTTATGGTTGGTCTGCCTCCCGATCCCATCTTGTTTCATTTATTCTTTTCCTACCCCCTAAGCCTCCCACATTGCATCTCCACTTCCTCATATCAGGGAGATCATATGATAGTTGTCTTTCTCCACTTGACTTATTTCACTAAGCATAATACCTTCTAGTTCCATCCACGTCGTCGCAAATGGCAAGATTTCATTTCTTTTGATGGCTGCATAGTATTCCATTGTATATATATATACCACCTCTTCCTTATCAATTCATCTGTTGATGGACAACTAGGTTCTTTCCATAGTTTGGCTATTGTGGATATTGCTGCTATAAACATTCGGGTGCACGTGCCCCTTCAGATCACTACATTTGTATCTTTAGGGTACATACCCAGTAGTGCAATTGCTGGGTCATAGGGTAGCTCTATTTTCAACTTTTTGAGGAAGCTCCATGCTGTTTTCCAGAGTGGTTGCACCAGCTTGCATTCCCACCAACAGTGTAGGAGGGTTCCCCTTTCTCCGCATCCTCGCCAGCATCTGTCATTTCCTGACTTGTTAATTGTAGCCATTCTGACTGGTGTGAGGTGGTATCTCATTGTGGTTTTGATTTGTATTTCCCTAATGCCAAGTGATGTGGAGCACGTTTTCTTGTGTCTGTTGGCCGTCTGGATGTCTTCTTTGTGGAAATTCGTCTGTTCATGTCCTCTGCCCATTTCTTTTCTTTTTTTTTTTTTAAGATTTTATTTATTTATTTGACAGAGATCACAAGTAGGCAGAGAGGCAGGCAGAGAGAGAGGAGGAAGCAGGCTCCCCGCTGAGCAGAGAGCCCGATGCGGGGCTCGATCCCAGGACCCTGGGGTCATGACCCGAGCCGAAGGCAGAGGCTCCAACCCACTGAGCCACCCAGGTGCCCCCTCTGCCCATTTCTTGATTGGGTTGTTTGTTCTTTAGGTGTTGAGTTTGATAAGTTCTTTCTAGATTTTGGATACTAGCCTTTTACCTGATATGTTGTTTGCAAATATCTTCTTCCATTCTGTCAGTTGTCCTTCGGTTTTGTTAACTGTTTATTTTGCAGCGCAAAAGCTTTTGATCTTGACGAAGTCCCATTAATTCATTTTTGTCCTTGCTTCCCTTGCCTTTGGCGATGTTCCTAGGAAGAAATTGCTGCGGCTGAGGTCCAAGAGGTTGCTGCCTGTGTTCTCAGGGATTTTGATGGATTCCTTTCTCACATTGAGGTCCATCCATTTTGATTCTGTTTTCGTGTGTGGTGTAAGAAAATGGTCCAGTTTCATTTTTCTGCATGTGGCTGTCCAATTTTCCCAACACCATTTGTTGAAGAGACTGTCTTTTTTCCATTGGACATTCTTTCCTGCTTTGTCGAAGATGAGTTGACCATAGAGTGGAGGGTCTATTTCTGGGCTCTCTATTCTGTTCCATTGATCTATGTGTCTGTTTTTGTGCCAGTACCATACTGTCTTGATGATGACAGCTTTGTAATAGAGCTTGAAGTCCGGAATTGTGATGCCACCAACTTTGGCTCTCTTTTTCAATATTCCTTTGGCTATTCGAGGTCTTTTCTGGTTCCATATAAATTTTAGGATTATTTGTTCCATTTCTTTGAAAAAAATGGATGGTATTTTGACAGGGATTGCATTAAATGTGTAGATAGCTTTAGATAGCATAGACATTTTCACAATATTTGTTCTTCCAATCCATGAGCATGGATCATTTTTCCATTTCTTTGTGTCTTCCTCAACTTCTTTCATGAGTACTTTATAGTTTTCTGAGTACAGAGTCTTTGTCTCTTTGGTTAGGTTTATTCCTAGGTGTCTCATGGTTTTGGGTGCAATTGTAAATGGGATCCACTCCTTAATTTCTCTTCCATCTGTCTTGGTGGTGGTGTAAAGAAATGCAACTGATTTCTGTGCATTGATTTTATATCCTGAGACTTTACTGAATTCCTGTACAAGTTCTAGTAGATTTGGAGTGGAGTCTTTTGGGTTTTCCACATATAGTATCATATCATTGGCAAAGAGTGCTAGTTTGACTTCTTTACCGATTTGGATGCCTTTAATTTCTTTTTGTTGTCTGATTGCCGAGGCTAGGACTTCTAGTACAATAGCAGTGGTGATAATGGATATCCCTGCCGTGTTCCTGACCTTAGCAGAAAAGCTCTCAGTTTTTCTCCATTGAGAATGATATTTGTGGTGGGTTTTTCATAGATGGCTTTGATAATATTGAGGTATGTGCCCTCTTTCCCTACACTTTGAAGAGTTTTGATCAGGAAGGGATGCTGTACTTTGTCAAATGCTTTTTCAGCATCTATTGGGAGTATCATATGGTTCCTATTCTTTTATTAATGTATTGTATCACATTGATTGAATAACCCTTTAATGTACTGTTGGACCCTATTGGCTAGTATTTTGGTGAGAATTTTCGCCTCTGTGTTCATCAAGGATATTGGCCTGTAATTCTCTTTTTTGATGGGGTCTTTGTCTGGTTTTGGGATCAAGGTAATGCTGGCCTCATAAAATGAGTTTGGAAGTTTTCCTTCCATTTCGATGTTTTGGAACAGTTTCAGGAGAATAGGAATTAATTCTTCTTTAAATGTTTGGTAGAATTCCCCTGGGAAGCCGTCTGGCCCTGGGCTCTTGTTTGTTGGGAGATTTTTGATGACTGCTTCAGTCTCCTAACTGGTGCATCCATTTCTTCCATATTGTCAAATTTGCTGGTGTATAGTTGCTCATATATGTTCTTATAATTGTTTGTATTTCTTTGGTGTTGGTTGTGATCTCTCCTCTTTCATTCATGATTTTGTTTATTTGGGTCCTTTGTCTTTTCTTTTTGATAAGTAAGGCCAGGGGTTTATCAATCTTATTAATTCTTCAAAAAACCAGCTTCTAGTTTCATTGATTTGTTCTGTTGTAGTTTTTTTTTTTTTTTTTTTTTTTTTTGGTTTCTATTTCATTGATTTCTGTTCTGATCTTTATGGTTTATCTTCTCCTGCTGGGTTTACGCTTTCTTTATTCTTTCTCCAGCTCCTTTAGGTGTAGGGTTAGGTTGTGTATTTGAAACCTTTATTGTTTCTTGAGAAAGGCTTATATTTTCCTCTCAGGGCTGCCTTTGCTGTGCCCCACAGCTTTTGAACCGTTGTGTTTTCATTATCACTTGTTTCCATGAATTTTTTTCAATTCTTCTTGAATTTCCTGGTTGACCCATTCATTCTTTAGAAAGATGCTCTTGTATTTGGGTTCTTTCCAAATTTCCTCCTGTGATTGAGTTCTAGCTTCAGAGCATTGTGGTCTGAAAATATGCAGGGAATGATCCCAATGTTTTGGTACCGGTTGAGACCTGATTTAGGACCGAGGATGTGATCTATTCTGGAGAATGTTTCATGTGCACTAGAGAAGAATGTATATTCTCTTGCTTTGGGATGGAATGTTCTGAGTATATCTGTGATGTCCATGTGGTCCAGTGTGTCATTTAAGGCCTTTATTTCCTTGTCGATCTTTTGCTTGGATGATCAGTCCATTTCAGTGAGGGGGGTGTTAAAGTCCCCTACTATTGTATTATTGTCAATGTTTTTCTTTGATTTTGTTATTAATTGGTTTGTATAGTTGGATGCTCCTGTGTTAGGGGCATAGATATTTACAATTGTTCGATCTTCGTAATGGACAGACCCTTTGAGTATGATATAGTGTCCTTCCTCATCTCTTATTATAGTCTTTGGCTAAAATCCAATTGATCTGATATAAGGATTGCCACTCCAGCTTTCTTTCGATGTCCATTAGCATGGTAAATTGTTTTCCACCCCCTCACTTTAACTCTGGAGGTGTCTTTGGGTCTAAAATGAGTTTCTTGTAGACAGCATATTGATGGGTTTGTTTGTTGTTTTTTTTTTTTTATGCATTCTGATACTCTGTGTCTTTTGATTGGGGCATTTAGCCCATTTACATTTCAGAGTAACTATTGAGAGATAAGAATTTAGTGTCATTGTATTGCCTTTAAGGTGACTGTTACTGTATATTGTCTCTGTTCCTTTCTGATCTACTACTTTTAGGCTCTCTCTTTGCTTCGAGGACCCCTTTCAGTATTTCTTCTAGAGCTGGTTTGGTGTTTACAAATTCTTTTAGTTTTTGTTTGTCCCAGAAGCTTTTTATCTCTCCTTTTATTTTCAATGATAGCCTAGCTGGATATAGTATTCTTGGCTGCATGTCTTTCTCATTTAGTACTCTGAATATATCATGCCAGCTCTTTCTGGCCTGCCAGGTCTCTGTGGATAAGTCCATTGGCAATCTAATATTTTCACCATTATGTTATAGACTTCTTGTCCCCGGCTGCTTTCAGTATTTTCTCTTTGTTGCTAAGAGTTGTAAATTTTACCATTAGATGACGGGGTGTGGACCTATTCTTACGGATTTTGAGGGGGTTCTCTGCGCCTCCTGGATTTTGATGCTTGTTCCCTTTGCCATATTAGGGAAATTCTCTACAGTAATTCTCCCCAATATACCTTCTGCTCCCCTCCCTCTTTCTTCTTCTTCTGGAATCCCAATTATTCTAATGTTGTTTCTTCTTATGGTGTCACTTATCTCTCGAATTCTCCCCTTGTGGTCCAGTAATTCTTTGTCTCTCTTTTGCTCAGCTTCTTTATTCTCTGTCATTTGGTCTTCTATATCACTAATTCTCTCTTCTGCCTCATTTATCCTAGCAGTAAGAGCCTCCATTTTTGATTGCACCTCATTAATAGCTTTTTTGATTTCAACTTGGTTAGATTTTAGTTCTTTTATTTCTCCAGAAAGGGCTTTTATTCATCCAGACAGGGTCTCTCTAATATCTTCCATGCCTTTTTCAAGCCCGGCTAGCACCTTCGGAATCATCATTCTGAACTCTAGATCTGACATATTACCAATGTCCATATTGATTAGGTTCTTAGCCTTCGGTACTGCCTCTTGTTCTTTTTTTTGTAGTGAGTTTTTCTGCCTTGTCATTTTATCCAGATAAGAATATATGAAGGAATGAATAAAATACTAAAGGGTTGGCAAAGACCTCAGGAAAATGTGCTGTAACCAAATCAGAAGAGACCCCAAATCATGGGGGTGGGGAAAGGGGGTAAAAAGAAGTTCAGAAAAAAAAAAATTAAAAAAAAAAAGAAAAAATATTAAAAAAATATTTATATTAGACTGGTGAATAGAACAGGGTCACCGACTTAATTTTGAGAGTATTTTGGTCTCTTAGAAGAAACTACCTACCAAAATTTTAAAGAATGAAAAACATATATAAAGGTAAACATGGTGCAGGGATGGAATATGACTTATAAAGATGAAAATGTTTTTTTTTAAAAATGTGTAAAAAAGGAGTTGATAAGTTGGTTGGGAGAATAAAGAAAAAGAAAGTGGAGAGAATTTGCTCAGGCTGGAGACTAGAACAAAGACTTGTGCTAGATTTAGGGTATATTTTGATCTATTAGAAGAAGTTGTATCCCAAATTTTTTTAGAAGAAAAAACCCTATGTGGATCCAAAAAATAAAGTTAGATACAATGAAGGATAAAATATGGCTATAATAATGAAGGTTCATAAAACATTTTTTAATGAAAGGTATTGTTAAGATAAACTAGTTTAAAAAACATTAAAAGAGGAAAGAGTAAAAGTTTAAAAAAATTTTTAAACAATTTTAGCATAAGAAAAAATAAAGTTAAAAAAAATTAAGTTTGCAAGACTTAAGAATCATGGGGAGAAAGCTATGAATTCCACACTTTGCTTTCTCCTCCTCTGGAATTCCGCTGTTCTTCTTGGTAAGTGAACTTGGTCTTGGCTGGATTTCTTGCTGATCTTCTGGGGGAGGGGCCTGTTGTAGTGATTCTCAAGTGTCTTTGCCGGTGGCGGAATTGCACCGCCCTTACCACAGGCCAGGCTAAGTAATCTGCTCAGGTTCGCTTTCTTGCTTTCGGGATCTTTTGTTCCCTGACCGCTTTCTGTAGAGTTGTGGAGGACAGGAATGAAAATGGCGGCCTTCCAAAATTAGCAAGACAGGAAACAACATGTGTTGGAGAGGATGTCGAGAAAGGGAAACCCTCTTACACTGTTGGTGGGAATACAAGTTGGTGCAGCCACTTTGGGAAACAGTGTGGAGATTCCTCAAGAAATTAAAAATTTTATTTATTTATTTGACAGAGATCACAAGTAGGCAGAGAGACAGGCAGAGAGAGAGGAGGAAGCAGGCTCCCTGCTGAGCAGAGAGCCCAATGTGGAGCTCAATAGGGGGCTCGATCCCAGAACCATGGGATCATGACCTGAGCCTTAGGCTGAGGCTTTAACCCACTGCGCCACCCAGGTGCTCCAGATTGTCGTTTTTCAAATAGAAATAGTAGAGCATGAAAAAGTAGCTAATTCAGCACACACCAAAGCAATTATACAAGTACTTTTCCGTGAGATAGACATACTTCCATAAGTGGCAGAAGGGCTTTATATGTACTCATTTCATCACGCTGAGTACTAAAAAGGTGCATAGTTAGTAGTCGGGATTCAGTAATAATAATTCTTACTATATCATGGATATTCCAAAAAAGATCTGCCTTTTTCTTTTCCACTTTGGGTTGCTTTGGTGTAAAGAAACAATGACTAAAAGTACGGTTTGGCACTACTGTCTTTATGCTTAGGTTTCAGTGATTTTATCATATATGCAAATGTCAACAAGGTGTAAGAGACAAATATCATCTAAGTATTATTATGAAAATCGTGGGCGCCTGGGTGGCTCAGTTGGTTGAGTGACTGCCTTCGGCTCAGGTCATGATCCCGGACTTCTAGGATCGAGTCCCGCATCGGGCTCCCAGCTCCTTGGGGAGTCTGCTTCTTCCCCTGACCTTCTCCTCTCTCATGCTCTCTCTCACTCATTCTCTCTCAAATAAATAAATAAAATCTTTAAAAAAAAAATCGTTTTGATCTTACTGATCCCTTGATACTGTTTCTAGTCACCCCTAAGGTCTGTGGATCACACCTTGAGAATCATTGATACAGAGATTGCTTGGCAAACTTTGTGTAAAGGACCACATCGTAAATATTTTAGGCTTTGCAGGTGATATGGTTTCTATCCATCCTACTCAACTAGCAAGAGAGAAGTGAGTTAATATAAATGAATGGGTGTGGCTATTTCGCAGTAAAACTTCAACTACACAACAAGTAAAAAGCTGGATCTGCCCTGCAGGCCATTGTTTTTTTGCCTATGGTCTAGAATATCTCATCTTTGCATCTTGTTTTCTACAATGTGGGCCATCACATCCAGGTTTCAGGCTATAAATCTAGCAGTTTGTTAACATTGAATCTGGAGTCTCTGATTATTGTATCCCTACAGATAATTTTGGCCCAAGTTACCATTATGTTTGCCTTTCCTTTTCTAACTCCTATTGGCTCTATCCCCATACATATTTCCTATATTTCTATCAAAATAAGTGAAAAATTTTCCAGTTGCAATTCCTCCTTGGTTAGATTTTCAACTCCCCTGGGATCTGGGATTTGGAAGTAGAGATGGGTCTGGAAGTAATTAAATAATAGGGGAGCCAATTGAGAAGGATCAGCTTGTTGATTGGGAACCTCAGGCAAATTGGCACTAATCTTTTCAGATGAGGGAGTAAAGGCTGCTGCTGCTGGCAAGGAAGGCTTGGTGGGATTGGTAGGGACAGCTGTAGCATTTCTAAAACCTTGCCACCTTAATCACCTGATCCACACAGGTATAGGATGCCCTAATCTCCCAGAGTTCTGTTTTGCACTGACAGGTCATTACTGCCTTCAGATCAAAGCAGATCAGAGAATCAATTCCAGATTCCTGTCTTTATGCTTTTTTCCCCATCTGTCAGAATTGAATTTAGAAAACAGAATCTCTTTTAAATATTCCAGGATTAAAGGGTTTAATATTAGAATTAGGTCTTCCCAAACTCATAAAAGTTCTGAGGGAGGGATGTGGTAAAGGAGTTGCTGCCAAAGACCTGAAAATCTATAGGTTCAAAGCTATCTGAAGCACCAGAAGTGGGTAGCTAGTCAGAAACTTGCTACAGTTTCTTGGAGATGTTCACCAGTTGTCTACTGTAACACCAGTGCAGGTAGTTCACTTGGTAACCCCTCATAAATTGAACAGCCCACATAGCTGGTTCTAGCCACTTCTACAGAATGACAAATACTCTCTTTTCCTTAGCATTCCAGATCTTGTGTATCTTGTGTATCTTTCATTGGCAAACTTGAACTCCGAGCTTACTGGGAAGGGGGTTCTGGTTCTCATAGTTTCTAGGCTTCTCTGTCATGCAGGAGAAACACTTGAAAAAGAATGTGGAAATCTTTGAGCAGAAATCATGCTGGGATAATGATATGATCCAGCACACCTCCCTGCTTTCCATCACTTGGTTGGTTGCGAATATGCCAGAAGCAGTATGGAGAGAGCAACTGTGTAGGAGAAGCATCAGCAAGATAGAAATAAAAGTATTAATTGTATCTGTAATGTTAAAGAACTCCCAGAAATCAGTTAGGAAAAGGCAAGGTATTCATTAGAAAAATGGACAGAGTATATGAATAACCAGATCAATGAAAAAATACAAATAGCCAATATGTGAATAGTTTTTAGTCTACCTGGGATTAAGGAAATGCAAAATTAAAGTAAGATACATTTTTTTCCCATATAACTAGGGAAAAATTAAATCAGTAGTATACATTATTTTTAATAGGGGAAGGGGCTTTCTCATACACCTGTGTACAAAGAAAATGAGTGCAGAGAATGTGTATGTGTCTATGGTTACAAATCTGCCTACTATACTGTTTATAGCTGTACCTCCAGGAAGTAGTTGATACAGATCTGGGTGAGTATAGGAAGAGCATTTCAGTTTTACAGACTTAATCTTAAAAACGTTTAAAACCCACCGTAAACAATATTTGTTTACTAGGCCCAAATCTAATATAACGATAGGAAATAGTTCAGACATCATGACAGTCTAGTTTGTATTCAATGCAAATTTTCTAGAAATGTTGGGTATAAAAGAATCTTTTGGCTAGCATACACTAATTTATTAATGGTGGGGTAACCTATCAACCAGAAATGATTTATTTCAGGTTCTCTGTAAGAGTGTGGGAACTTCCAACTGATAACAAATGTATCTGCTTCCTTCAGTTCTAATTTCCAGGCCATTTTGGGATATTAATATAAGACAGGATTGTGTAAGTTTAGATTGCAGGTACCCAGCACACACGTATCTCCTTACTCCGCAAAGAAAGTGTGGCTGAGGTGCTACAAAAAAACAAAACTTACTTTAGCTGTTACTATTCCATTGCTGGGGTTAATTCCCCCTGATGACAGAGCCATTTGAGGTTGTAGAGTAGTATAAAATACAATGGAATGATGTGGCTAACGGTTCCCTGGAACTTTTTCTAACAGGAGCCTCAATGTGACATAGCATATATAATCACAAGAAACCCCTATCCCCAACACAGTAGGATTGTTGTTTGTGTCTTAAGCTCACCTTTATTTGTTTTTGCCACCAAAAGTCTTTTACCCTATGAATCAGTATATACCTAATCATTTAATGTGCTCGTTCTGGGTATTTGGAATGATTGTGTATTTACAAAGGTAATGATCCTGTATTCCAGGGATCAAGCCCCACGTCAGGCTTCCTGCTCAACAGGGAGTCTGCTTCTCCCTCTCCCTCTGCTCCTCCCCTGGCTCTTGCTCTCTCTCTATCACTCTCTCTCAAATAAATAAGTAATCTTTAAATCTAAAAAAAAGTGCAAAGAGACAATGATGTCTGCACATTCTTGTATGCCTAGAACTGTCTTCTCCCCTACCTGCCTCATCCTGGCACAGCAGACACTTGAAGTAAAGGTGCATCAGGCAGCCCAAAGTTACAAGACCCCTAGAAATTACAAATACTACCCATCTTTGTGCATAACACACACACACACACACACACACACACACCCATACTCTCTTATAGGATTCTTAGCATCCTTTCTCATGCTGAAATCTCTCCTTTCTTTGTTACTGTGCTCTATATTCTCACCAAAATCCTCATAACAGTCTTTGACAAACCTAAATTTATATTCTGTCATTCTCTCTAGACAAGATTCTTTAATGACTTTACCTTGTACTGCTGAGAAAATCCAAAATACTTTTTGTTCGTTATCTGGCTTGCCCCCTGCTTCTCTAACCTCATTCCTCACTATGGTCGCCCTGCTTACCTGCCTGAAACCTGGCTTTTTGTTTTTCCTGTAACAACTCACCTATCCTCTAATTGTAGGGATAATTCTTCAAAGTATAACTCTTACTTGCCAAAGGTAGACATTAGGCAGTGTTGAAGAAAACCTAATACTTAAACCCTGCCTATACCAATTTGAATCCTTAACACTTTATTGTTAGTATGTTGAGTCCGTATTTATATTCTGGTTCCTGAGTAACACCTTGATTTATGTAGCTTGTCAGGTTTCCATCTGCGCTCTAATTTTTACCTTCCATACTCCTCTAGCCCTAAAGGAAGAACTTTGAAAACAAATCTTTTACCTTTTCCTTTCTACTGCCTAAGGGATTAGGTGATTTCCCAATTGAAATCTTTCTGTAAACTAAGAAATCTCAAACTTTGATAGAGGTAATATGTCTCTAACTGCATATTTCATGTTTGGCCATTTAAAACCATCCCTTAGAGGAAAATGGGCAACAAATTGATATGAATTGCTTGATTTTATCAGTAAAGTTAGAAGAATGAATAAAAGAATCACAACAATTCTTTGTATGATTATCAATTGCTATAATATTAATAGTATGATAATTTTATATATTACAAAATTACATCAGGAATAAATATAAGCAAACAATTTCAGTATCCGCATTGACTAGAAAATGCCTCTTGATTCCAAGGGGCACCTGGGTGGCTCCGTAGGTTGAGTGTCTGGTTCAGTATTGGACTCCTGATTTCAGTTTGGGTCTTAATGTCAGGCCATGGGATGCAGCCCTGCATTGGGCTCTGCCCTCAGCACAGTCTGCTTGTCCTTCTCCCTGTGCTTCTTCCCCCACTTTTTTTTTCTCTCTTTCAAATAAATTTTATGCTTCCTGATTCCAAAAACATTGAAGTGTAATTTAAAATTGTGTAAGTGGCGCTGGGTGGCTCAGTGGGTTAAGCCTCTGCCTTCGGCTCAGGTCATGATCTCAGGGTCCTGGGATCGAGCCCCGCATCGGGCTCTCTGCTCAGCAGTGAGCCTGCTTCCTCCTCTCTCTGCCTGCCTCTCTGCCTACTTGTGATCTCTCTCTCTGTCAAATAAATAAATAAAATCTTTAAAAAAAAAATAAAATAAAATTGTGTAAATGCACATTTAAAGCAATCAGTTGACTTAGTCACTAAAATAGTTTAGGAATATTTGCTAACATGGCAGCCTCTTTCCTGTGGTTTAACATATTTATAACTCCTTTGGTGGGATTAATTATCTACTTCATGGGCAAACTTTTTTGATGTAAAAGATTATTAGGTTGCCATTTGCAACGGCATGGATGGAACTAGAGGGTATTATGCTGAGCGAAATAAATCAGAGAAAGGCAGTTATCATATGATCTCTCTGATATGAGGAATTTGGAGGCAGGGCGGGGGGTTTGGGGGTTAGGGAAGGAAAATATGAAATAAGATGGGATCAGGAGAGAGACAAACCATAAGAGACTCTTAATCTCACAAAACAAACTGAGGGTTGCTGCGGGGAGGGGGTTAGGGAGAGGGTGGTAGCATTATGGACATTGGGGAGGGTATGTGCTATGGTGAGTGCTGTGAAATGTGTAAGCCTGATGATTCACAGACCTGTACCCTGGTGCAAATAATACATTATATGTTAATAAGAATAATTTTTAAAAAAGATTATTAGATTGAAAGATAAAATTAACTTCTATATCAGAAATTATAATACTTACTAACTTGTGTTTGGGCTTTTTCTCCTTGTGTGTCCTCTTCTCTTACCTCTTCTCTTACCTTACCTTAGGGGGTAGCTAGTTTTGAAGGAGGTGAATATGAATGATCAATATGTAGATTTGCTGTGTGAACATTTAAGTTCCCTTTTAGTTTTGTGTTATTTGTTCACTAATTAACAAAATGAACTAAAACCTATTTAAAAAATTAAGAAGGACTTTTCAATGTATGTGATCCTCGCATATGTGTTTGTTTCCTTCTTTCTCTGTCATGTGCATTACAGTTCTGGGATTAGCAGAACTGGCATTTGAAGCAGAGCTCTTGAGAGGCATATTGATTCGTTATATTGAAAACATTCCCAGTGCAGGTAGAAGCAAGTTATCCTGAATTTATCAAATGTAATCATTATAGGCATTTACCATGTTGGTGTCAGTATATAATCTCTGTTAAACTTTCCCTTTCACTTGCTTCCCTTTCCTTAGTAGAAAAAAAGGGTGGAGGATTACATAGAATTATCTCTAACAGTAATTAATTACTGTTTGGTTTAAGGAAGGTATATAGCCTTTCTGATGCCAACTAATTGTGATATTTGGTATATTTATGATTATATATTATTTTTTAAAAAAATTTAATACTGTATGTAATTTTCAAGTCTTGCCATTGAATCTACCAGAGAAGATTCTTCAAGCCTAGTTGCTGAACTTCAAGAAAAGCTCCAGGAAGAAAAAGCAAAGTTTCTAGAACAACTTGAAGAGCAAGAGAAACGAAAGAATGAAGAAATGCAAAACATTCGAACATCTCTGATTGCGGAACAACAGGTATGTTCCCCAACCTTTGTTTCATTTATTTCAGGTCTAAAGAAGATAAACATAAATTAACAAATATAATTTTTTTGTGTAACTCAGGGCATCTTATATCTTACATGTGATTTTCCTGCATTGACCCTGTCATACTTATTAAATATCCTCATGATAAAAGCATTTTCGGTTCAGATTAGGTTTTTTGTAAAATGAGAGTGCTTCTACTACTTTGCACATGATATTTGAATTTTTCCCCCAAATTCTCAGATTTTATTACTCTAAATTACATGCCAATCTGTACAAATTTCTTATGCTTTCTATAATTTTTGTCCATGTGACAGCCTAGTGGTACATAATCGTGGCCTACTGTTGAATTTTGCTGATTCACTTTATTAATAATATTGAGGAATGGTGAGAAGGTAAAGCTTATATGGGAAACGGGCACAGACCACTAAGGACTAGGTGGCGGCCTTCTTCGGGAGCTGTGTTTCACCTCAGGCACTTGGAGAGAAAATGAAGGAAATCTACAGTTGGATTTGTACTACTGGGGTGGGGAGAAAGAGTGGAGAACTGCTAGACATGGGCAGCTGTGGGGACAGTGGATTCCTGCTGTGACAGATCAGGTCAGGGAGAATAATGACCTGCTTTTTTTACCCCGAGGAATGCTTTTCTGAAACAGGTAACATATTGCAGTTGATACACACATTTGTTCAATATATGTGGTATTTTCCTTTTCCTGTAGTGGTGTGATTACATTTAGGTCTTTGTAGAATTCAAGAAAAGTATAGAAGTGTAGTTCAAAACCTGTAGGAACTTTCTATTTTAAGCCTTAAGGCTTGGGGAATGAAAGAAGAGCCTGAAAGGGGGAATAAGAAAAAATAACTAGAAAAAGGAAAAGTGTGGCTATGGAAGCCAACAAAATTAAGTGTTCAGGGATGTGGAGTAGCAACCAGTTTTAAGGAAGAATTACCAATGTAGAGATCATTAATGATGTCTCTGTTTTTAAAAATTCCTTTGTATATGTCTTAGATATATTTTATATATACATCTATGTTTAAAATATATCTTCCATTCACTTTCTTTCTCTGTGTGCTCTTTTGTGAGCTAATATGCAAATTTTGATTTGATGGATTAATTGGCTGAAATATGCTGTTATAAATATTTGGGATGAATTAACTGACTAAAACACTATTATAAATATTTGTTAATTTTCTATACATACATAATATATGGAGAAATGGCTTAACAAAAGAAATGGCTTAGCATCATAAATGTTCAAGGCATCTTCATGTATGCTTTCTGGCTAGAAATGGTATTTAACTCAATCTTTAATGAATTAACTAATTTTGATCTAAAAATGCCATACTTAGTCATCTCCCAGTTTTTAGCATTATTGGCATTATGCATTGATCAAAAGATCATAGATTATTAAATTTGGAATTGGAAATGCTGGGCAGATGGGAAGAATCAATTTAGATCATTTACCATTCAGCTATTGCTTTTAAGTTTAAAGAAGATCTTAATGGAGATCTTATAAATGAAATTGTTAACAATTCAGTCATCTTTATAAAAGAAACTGTGGTTAGAATTGCCAGATGGGCTATGCAATCTGTGTAGGCACTTTGATATATGCGTTTCACAGTAGGAAAGTTTTTATAAAAAATTAAAGGAGTAACAGATCCGGTTATTATTAAATACATGTGCAGTGGCTATTGTAAATGTCCAGAAAGGAGAAGAAGATGGGATAAAGTCATCTCTATAAAATATTACTGTGGTAATCAAGACTTAGCTGTAAGATAAAAGGAAGATTCCAGAAGCAGTAAGATTATTAAAGAAAAAGTAAAGTGGGTAACATCACTTGTTTTCTTTCTTCCCAATTTTAAAATCATCTGCTAATGCTTTTCCTTTGACAATAGATACGTAGATAATAATGAAAAAATAGAATTCATTTTTAAGATACTAAATTGGAGCATATCTTAATACGGAACCTCAGGACAACCCAGTCACATTGTTTTTACCACAGTAGGACATTCTTATCAAAAATTAACATCATTTGTGAATTGCACTTTACCTTCTCCACATACAAATGTACCATGCAAAAATATGTGCTAGTTTCTTTAGCCCTAGCTGCTGTGTACATGCAGGTAATTTAAGTAGTTGTCATTCTCTTGTTCCAGACCAATTTTAACACTGTTTTAACAAGAGAGAAAATGAAAAAAGAAAACATAATCAATGATCTTAGTGATAAGTTGAAAAGTACAATGCAACAGCAAGAACGAGATAAAGGTTAGTAATATTTCACAATATATTTTTAATTTATTTTTAAAATTAAAAAATCACATGAAATGTTTTATAATGTTATTTCAACTTGGGGGGGCCTTCAGATTTGATAGAGTCACTATCTGAAGATCGAGCTCGTTTGCTTGAGGAAAAGAAAAAACTTGAAGAAGAAGTCAGTAAGCTGCGTAGTAGCAGTTTTGTTCCTTCAGCATATGTAGCTGCAGCCCCAGAACTTTATGGAGCCTGTGCACCTGAACTCCCAGGTGAAACAGAGAGATCAGCCATGGAAACACAAGACGAAGGAAAAGTTGATTCAGCAATGGAGACAAGCATGATGTCTGTACAGTAAGTACATATGTCTTCAACTGCTTTAAGTAATACATGCTTTACAGCACTAGTGCACTTCTCTAAGCTGAAAGCACTCAAGATAGGAAATACGTGTAGCACTACTGGTTGTCCACAGCCCTTATATCTGAAAGTTGTGCCATTTAAATTCGTTTAAGCTATAGATTTGAGAAATATTTTAATACTGTTGATTGTGTGTATATGAATCACTTTGACCTGTTATCATACTTTTTATGTGCACCAGACTTTTCATAGGCCTCCAAGATAATGATCATTGCAGTAGTGTCAGACTATTTTTATTTATAGAACTGTTTAAATTTTGAGGCCCATTAAGTCGAGGAAAAGGCATTACTATAGTAATAAATATATTTATTTTGATGAGTGTGTATTGGGTGGGAGAAGGCAGAGGAGTTTTTTAAAAAGTAAAAATGCAGCTTTCCATTTGGTTTAAAAAAAAAGGAGTAGAAACTGGTGAACTTGAGTCTTGGAAAGATATAAGACTTTAAGACCATATGTGAAAAATAGAGAAATGAACTAATTCAGAAAGGCAAGGCACAAACCTCTAAAGAACCCATGGTAATTAGAAAATGTAAATGACAGAAATAAGTCAAAATATGTGGAAAGTTAACTGACCTAATGATAAAATCTCAGGGGGAAAAAAAAAAAAGATCCAATTATACATATGAGAAGCACCTAAAGAAAAATGATAAGGGGAAAAATATATAAGCTACTCAAAGCAATAGTTTTTATAAATTTAAGAAAAAAGTTTTCATATTTAGAGAGGGCACAGTTTTACCATAAGCAATTCATTGTTAGCTTGTAGATGCTTGAAAATGTAACTTCTATCAATTGTATATGAATGAAAAATGGATTAAAACTAGAATGAGAGGGGCGCCTGGGTGGCTCAGAGGGTTAAGCTTCTGCCTTCAGCTCAGGTCATGATCTCAGGGTCCTGGGATCGAGCCCCGCACCGGGCTCTCTGTTCAGCGGGGAGCCCACTTCTCCCTCTCTCTGCCTGCCTCTCTGCCTACTTGTGATCTGTCTGTTGATAAATAAATAAAATCTTAAAAAAAAAAAAAACTAGAATGAGAACTTTTCAGAGCCATATTAACAGTAGAGTTTCCTCTCAGGGCACAGTGAAGTAAAAAATAATACAGAAACAGTCAAGAAAATTCACTATACACCAGATCACAAAGGAAGTCTCAGGGGTCTAAATATTGATACAATCCAGCCACTAAACATAAGTGATTGAAAATCAGTAACAAACATAGAAGTTTATACATTTCGAAATCTGAATACCCATATATCAACGTAGATATTGATAAGAAAATGGAAATTTAGTTATTTAAATCTAAACAAAAGTATCAAAAAATGAGAGATACTAAGAAGGCGGTAACACTGGAAGAATTACATAATCTCAAGTATCTGTATTAGAAAATGAAATTGATAAAATTTGAGATATGAGACATAAATATCAAGCAAAAAGTAGGTACAAGTAAATATGTGGAATGAATAGAACCATAACTGCAGGTATGGTTTTAAAAATTATACAGAATAAGATAAAAGTTAATCTCATTTGTTAATATAAGTGTAAAAAGTCCACAAGACAATTCCAGCATTTCAAATACAATGGAGTATTAAGATGATCATCATGACTCAGTGGAGTATTTCAGGAATGCAATAATTAAAAACTTAGTAAACTATGAATAGAAGTGAACTTTGTTAGTCTGAGAGAGTATACATGAAACATAGCAAACATATTCAATGTTGAAACATTTAGAAGCATTTTCCATAATTTTAGGAAGAATGCCAGAATGCCAGCTGTCACCATCACCATTCTGCAAGACAATAAACAATAAAAATTGGCAAGTAAAGTCTTAACTGTCATGATATCATGATAATATCCTTTTCAAACCACATAGACCTAACAGACTATTAATAGTAAGACTGCATCAGAGTGTGTGTCTTAAATATATCAAAATAGAGCAGTTTGCATCTATTTACCAGCAAAAGCTGATGGGAATATATATATATGTGTGTGTGTGTTTGTGTGTGTATGAGATCCCAATGAAAATATAAGGAAATGATTTGTTAGTAATGAATTTAACAAAAAATATGCAAGACCCTTGTGGAGAAAGCTGTGGAACTATATGAAAGGTACCAAAAGGCTTGATAGTTGAAGATGATGAAAGTATAGTGTTATAAAGATACTGTTTTTTCATCAAATTTATTCAGTTATTTATACCCATTTAAAATTTCAGCAGGATAAGTAGGTAAAATTTGATGTTGGATGTTAAAATTCATACAGAAAAATAAATGCAAAAAAACAGTTGATAACTTTCAAAAATATCAGCAAGTAGGAATTTATCCTGCTGGATGTTAAGATGCAGTCTTAAGCTATATAGATGATAATTCTATATATTGTTGATAAAGTCACAGGTAAATAGATTACTAGATTTGGTTGTCTTGAGTAAACCCATGGATGTATGGAAATTGATGGCATTTTAAATGAGTTTGGAAGAAACATGAGACATTGGAGTAATAACTGGTTGCTTATTGGTGGAGGATAACCTATATTTTATGTTATATACCAAAAAATAGTACAGATGTATTAAAGACTGAAGATTTTTTTTTTTAACATAGTAGCATTTCTTAAAGTAGATTGCTTTGAATGTGGAGTAGGGAAGCATAAGGAAAAGACTAGTAAGTGTTACATTAAACTTTCTCTCTTCCTTTCTCTTATACACACACAGAAATTTTTTAATTTGATGGATATATCTGGTTCCTTGGTTGTGGTGGTGGTATCATAGTGTATGCATATGTCTAGACCCATCAAGATGTGTATATGAAATGTATGTGCAGATTTTTGCATATCAATTATTAGACCTCAATGAAACTAAGAAAAAGAAAATTGAAGCTAGGGATAGTAATGCCAATTTGATCCTTTTCTAATTGGCTTGTTAAATATGCTGGATTTCTACTTATTTCAACCAACATTAGTAGGAGTTTCCCTTTAATTTTCTGTTTGTGTTTCTTTTTTTTTTTTTTTTCAAAGATTTTATTTATTTATCTGACAGAGATCACAAGCAGACGGAGAGGCAGGCAGAGAGAGAGCTAGAGAGAGGGAAGCAGGCACCCCGCCGAGCAGAGAGCCCGATGCGGGACTCGATCCCAGGACCCTGAGATCATGACCTGAGACGAAGGCAGAGGCTTTAACCCACTGAGCCACCCAGGCGCCCCTCTGTTTGTGTTTCTAAAGTTATTTTAAATAACTTTAAATGCTTATTTTAGAAAAATTAAAAATGATAGTTTGTCATTCTTCAGGTTCCTTCTCTAAATAAGCAGTATCAGAACTAGCATGAAACTCCTTAGGAATTAAAATCTTAGAACCCTTCCAAGTCCTACTGAATGAGAAACTCCACATCAAATTCAGTTCTAATACTTAAGAAAATATCTCATAACTGTAGATTCAGATATTCTCAACAAAATACTAATAGTCCAACAATACATGAAGGGGATTCTTATTGGGTTTATCCCAGGAATGCAATATTGGCCGAATATTTAAAAATTAGTTTATGTAATATACCTATCAGTATCAAAAAAGAGATACTTTATTTAAACACTCAGTAAAGCAGGAACTGAAGAGAACTTCCTTAACTTAATAAAAAGCATCTTAACCACAAGTAAGATCATACTCAGTGATAAAAGAATGAATGCGGGGCGCCTGGGTGGCTCAGTGGGTTAAGCCGCTGCCTTCGGCTCAGGTCATGATCTCAGGGTCCTGGGATCGAGCCCCGCATCGGGCTCTCTGCTCAGCAGGGAGCCTGCTTCCTCCTCTCTCTCTGCCTGCCTCTCTGCCTGCTTGTGCTCTCTCTCTGTCAAATAAATAAATAAAAAATCTTTAAAAAAAAAAAATAAATAAAAGAATGAATGCTTTTCCCCTAAAAATTAAGAAGAAAAAGATCCGTTCTTCTATAAAGGGCATTCGGGCAATGAAAAGAAATTATAGTCATCCATTCCATATTGGAAAGGAAAAAATAAAACTATCTTTATTTGTATCTATAACATGTTCTTGTTATTGACAATCCCAAGAATTTCACTAAAAGTCTAAATACTTAATAAGTTTAACAAAAGAAGTTCAAGACTTATACACTGAAGGTTATAAAATATTGTTTAACAAAATTGGAGACCTAAAAATATCCCATGTTCGTTGATTAGAAGACTTAATCTTGGAGCACCTAGCTTGCTCAGTCTTTAGAGCATACTATTCTTGATCTTGGGGTTGTAAGTTCAAGCCCTACACTGGGTGTAGAGATTACTTAAAAATGAAATCTTAAAAAGGTGGGGGGGGTGCTTAATCTTGTTGAGGTAGCAGTACCCTTGTGATGTGCAGATTCAGCACAATATTTGCTATTGAAGTACGCCTTTTTTGCAGAAGTGGACAGTGGGTCCTAAAATTCATATGGAAATGCAGTGAACTCAAAATAACCAAAACAATATGCAAAGAAGAATGAAGTTGGAAATGTACACATTCTTATTACAAAAATTAATACGAAGCAAGGGCAATCAAGACGGTGGTGGTAGCCTCATCTATATCTGTGCGTTTGTATATGTGAATGTATATGTTTATAAATCATTGAAAGTCCAGAAGTAAGCCCTCATAGTCAGTTGAACCCATACATTATGGTCATAGCTGCCAAGACAACAATTCAATGGAGAAATAATAGCCTTTTTAAAAAATGGTGCTGGGACAGTTGGATATCCACATGAAAAGAGTGAAATTGGATCTTTTATTTACTTTACAAGACAGATTAACAAAGTGGATCATGGACTTAAATGTAAAAGCTAAAATTATGAGTCTTTGTGACCTTATGTTAAGCAAAGCTTCTTCCTACAAGAATTAACATTTAGAAGATAGAATTCCTGCCTCAGTCAGGTTGCTTAAAATGTCATCTGTGAATTACATATGCAAAAGAACTTAAAACATTAAATTATAATACTACATTACCACTAATACCAGACCTACAAAGAACCATAAGAGATTACTGTGTACAACTATTCCCAACAAATTGGACAATCTAGAAGACGTGGATACGTTCCTAGAAACATACAACCAAACAAGACTGAATCATGAAGAAAGAGAAGATCTCAACAGGCCAGTTAATAGTTAAGGAGATTGAATCTGTAATCAAAAACCTCCCAGCAAAGAAAAGTCCAGGACCAGATGGCTTCTCTGGTGAATTCTGTCAAACATTTTTTTGAAGGAGAACTAATACCAAACTTCCTGAAACTCTTATAAAACGTGGAAGAGGAAAGAACTCCACTGAGCTCATTATATGAAGCCAGCATTACCCTGATACCAAAACCTGACAAGGGAAGGACAAGAAAAATCCAGAGCAATATTCCTAATGAACAGATGCAGAAATTGTCAGCAAAATATTACTAAACTGAATTCAACAGTACATTACAAGGAGCACACAGGGCACCTGGGTGACTCAGTCAGTTAAGTGTCTGCCTTCATCTCAGGTCAGGATCCCAGGGTCCCAGGATCAATCCCTCATCGGGCTTCCTGCTCAACTGGGAGTCTGCTTCTCCCTCTGCCCTTCATCCCACTCACGATCTCTTACTCGCTCTCTCTCTCAAATAAATAAATAAAATAATAAAAAATAAAAGGATCCATCGTGATCAAGTGGGATTTATTCCAGGTATACAAGGGTAGCTCAATATGTGCAAATTAGTGTGATATATACCACATTAACAAAACAAAGGATGACAATCCTTTAATCATTGCAATATATGAAAGAAAAAATGCATTTGACAAAATTTCCAGCGTCCCTTCATGATAAAAACTCTTAACAAAGTTAGGTGTATAGAGTGAATGTACCTCAGCATAATAAAGGCCATATATGAGAAACCCAGATCATATGAAAAATCCACTTACTAGTGCAAAGCTGAAAGCTTTTAAGATCAGGAATAAGACATAGATGCCCACTCTCACCACTGGAAGTCATAGCCAGAGCAATTAGGCAAGAAAAGAAAATTTTAAAAACCCCAAACAGGCAAAGAAGAATGAAATTGTCTTTTTGCAGATGATATGACATATGTAGAAAACCCTAAAGACCACCAAAAATTGTTAGAACTAATCATAAATTCAATAAAGTTGCAGGAATGAACTCAGTAGTGTTTTTATATGCTAACAGTGAACTAACAGATTTGAGGAAACAGTCCCATTTACAATTGCATCAAAAAGAATAAAATACCTAGGAATAAATTTAACCAAGGAGGTGAAAGATTTGTACATTGAAAACTAAAACAAATTGGTGAAATTGAAGAAGACAAAAATAAATGGAAAGGTATCGTGTTCTTAGACTGCAAGATTAATACTGTTTAAAATGTCTATTAACCAAAGCAATCTGCAGATTTCATGCAATCCCTATCAAAATTCCAGTGGCATTTCTCACAGAAATAGAAAAATGCAATCCTAAAATTTGTGTGAAACTACAAAACACCGAGTAGCCTAAGCGATCTTGAGTAAGAGGAACAAAGCTGGAGACTTCACACTTCCTGATTTCAAACTGTCTTAAATTGCTATGGTAATCAGACAGGTGGCATAAACACGTGGCTCAGTGGAACAAAATGGAGATCCCAGAAATAAATCCCCACATATTAGGCAACTAAAATTTAACAAGGTAGCCAAGAAAACTAATGGGGAGAGGACAATGTCTTCAATAAATTGTGCTGGGAAAACTGGATAGCCACATACAAAAGAATGAAATTGGATCCCTGTGTTAACATCATATACAAAAATCACCTCAAAATGGATTAAATACTTGAACATAACCTGAAACCGTAAAATTCATGGAAGAAAATATAGGAGATGAGCTCCTTGACATTGGCCTTGGCATTGATATTCGGCTTTTTCACTGGAAGCAAAGGCAAAGGCAACAAAGATAAATAGGTGGTGCCTCATCAAATTAAAAAGCTTCTATACATCAACAAAATGAAAAGGCCAGCCATGGGTGGGAGTAGATATTTGCAAATCATTTATCTGATAAATTGTCAATGTCTGAAATACGTAACGAATTCACAAAACTCAATAGCAAAGAAACCAGTTAAAAAGTGGGCAAAAAACAGATAATGTTTTTTCAAAGATGACCTATAGATGGCCATCAAGTATGCGAAAAGTTCCTCAGTGTCACTAATCATCAAGGAAATACAAATCAAAACCACAAGATAACAGTTACCTCATATCTATCAGGATGTCTGTTATTACAATCAATAGATAACAAATGCTGGCAAGGATGTGAAGAAGAAGGAGCCCTCATGTACCATTTGTGAGAATGTAAACGGGCACAGCCACTATAGAAAACAGTATGGAGGTTCCTCAAGAAATTAAATGTAGAACCACCATATGATCCAGCAGTCATCTCTGGTTATATACATGCACAGGAAATTAGTCATTATCTCAAAGAGATTCTTGTACTCCCATGTTCATTGCAGCATTATTCACAGTAGCCAAAATATGGAAGCATCCTAAGTATTCCTTAGTAGAAGAATAGATAAAATGGTGAATAAAAATATATAATGGATTATTATTCAGCCATAAGAAAGAAGGAAGTTCTGCCCTTTGCAACAGTGTGGATGAAACTGGAGGCCATTATGCTCAGTGAAATAAGCCAGGCAGAGAAAGACAAATACTACATAGTATCCCTCATATGAAGAATCTTTAACTAATAAATCAGACTGGTAGAGTAGAAAAGTGGTTGCCAGGAAGTGGGAGGAAAAGGTGCAACTTTCAGTTGTAAGATGAATAAGACCTGAGGATATGTAGATATATATATATATACACATACATACATACATGCATACAGTATGTGTTGTGTATTTGAAATGTGATAGGAGAGTAGAATTTCAGTGTTGTCCCTGCCTTGCAAAAAAGGTAAGTGATGGAGGTGTTAGTTAACTCAGTGGAGGATCTGCTTTCACAATCATCATATTTTATACTTTGAATGTCTCACAATTTTATTTCCCAATAATAGTAGAAATAAAAATACAAGCCTGCACCCTGTTACATTTTTTTCTAATTTTTGAGTATTTAGTGTGATGGGCAGATTCACACATGGCACATTTATAGCCATTTAGTAATACTTCTGAAGTCTATTGATATTTGGTTTATTTTTTATAAAATAAAACTTTAAGTTCTATAGCTTACTCAAGGATGTGTAGCATTTTGTTTTGTTTCTAGTTTTAATGGTGAAGCCACCCAAGAAGTACCACTTGATTGGTAACATAGATTAACCCCACAAATAGGAAGAAGAGTGGGGAGGAAAAAAACTTAAAATTTAGAAGACCTTATCTCTAGAAAAATGCATGCACAAAGTTTTGCTTATAATTTCAAACAGTTTATAGACCTAGGTTCAAGACCTGGTACAAAGAATATATACCACTGAAATGTATCCTTATTTAAATAGGCTGCTTTTGAAAATTTAGTACAAACCTTTAAATTTTTTAAGTGCTCTGTATTAATAGTTAAAGTTAGTATAAAATTTCCAAATCTTACTGGAAAATGTAAAGTTCAGAATTTTAAACAACTTAAACTAAAATAAATCATTCTCTTTTAGAGAAAATATTCATATGCTATCTGAAGAAAAACAGAGAATAATGCTGTTAGAACGAGTAAGTAAATTGCTTTCTTGAAATATAATGTTTGCTATGTTCACTCTGGAGATGCAGTTACATAAACCTTGTATTGAAAACATACACAGTTTTTAAGTTTATAAGTTAATCTTGTTTTTAATGGTTACTTTAATGGTTAACGTTTTGAGAAATCCTGTCATTTTTGTTTTTTTTTTAATCCAACTGGCTAAATGTTTGGCAGTAGTATTTTAGTCCTTTCCTTTTCATTTCTTCCCAATAATTGAAGTCTCTCTCAGTAAGAAAGATTGGTGTTCTTTATAAAATGAATATATGGAATAATGGTTTTATTCAATAACAGTTCAAAATGTACAGAACATTATAATTATGAACTTAAGTATTTCAAAGCAAGGTAAATATTTTCTAGAATTGGGCAAAAATAGAATATGAAGAAGAAAAGGGATTTTTAAGAGATTAATTGAACAAGAAAAAATTGGCAGTAGTGGTTTCCTCCCAGTTGTACTACCAGGTTATATGTAATTTTGATTCAAAGTTAACATATCTTTGTTCATAGACCACTTTTCATTCCGTAGGCTTTTAAGATTTTCTACATTTTTTTTATTAAAGGATTATGTGATCACCTTTGTCAGAATCAGGTGGGGTGTGGGTTACAACTACAGAATCCTTCTCTTTTGCCATACCTATTCCTATCCCTGTCTTATATCTATTCCTTACAGAGTCTTTGGGGATAGAGCTCAGCTACTTACTGCATATTTACAAGTGTCACAAGTAATTCTAATGCATGTTAAATTCTGAGAACTCTAGGCCTAGGTAAATGTACCTAAAATTATTCTAACTCTCTCTTAAGCCTGTAAATAATTAAAACAGTTGGAAAAGACCCATAAAAAAGAATATCCTAATTTTTCATAGTAGATCAGAACATTAATGTGAAGATTCAGGAAATTTTGACAACTAAGTTTCAATTTGAGAAGGTACAGGGGATTAAACCACAGGGGTCTTTTTTTTCTCCTGCAGACATTACAGTTGAAAGAAGAAGAAAACAAGCGGTTAAATCAAAGACTGGTAAGTTATTTTTCTTGCCAAATAGATATTAACATTTCAAAATGTTTTGCATTATCTTTCACTATAAATACCATCGGAGATGTGTATGGCTTGATTAATTTATTTCTAGTAGTTTCATTGGGCCATGTGGGTCATTAATGAATTGATTCTCAGAGTGATGACCTTGTTTCAGAGTTACTATATGTGGCCATAGAACTGACCAAGTGGACTACCTTACTAATATAATGTTAAAATCAATCAATAAAATCAAGGCAGTTTTCTGATTAAAAGCTATGATCACTTAGGATTTCATAATTATGTGTATTTATAACATCAAGTTAGGATTCTTAAGTCCATAACAAAGTTAGAGGTACTCTTCATAGGCCTTTCGAAAATTAACATGTTCACATGGAAGTGTGAATAATTAATACATTGTATCCCTTCCCCTTTTTTTCTTTTTTTTCCTCTCTTTTTTTTAATTTAACTTGAGCTGTTTGACCTTGACACCTTACATGAGAGACTATATGGTCTTGAATTAATCTTGGCTCTGCTGTCACCTGCAGACTTAACCAGTTACTTGAACAGTTATACAGTTGATCTTACATGTTTTAATAAAGCAATTACTTAATTTTTCAAGTTCTAATAATTGTAATTTACAACAAAATAGGAATAATCTAAGGCCTGTGTTCAATACTTTTGAAAACTTGTAAGATACTGATTAGAATTGAGCTTTTTAAAAATTGTGTCTTATAGGGAAACATCTGCTTTCTTTCATATGCCTTTCTTCCCCAACTCAAACAGTGTAAATCACATCTTAATTCTACAGTCATTGGTCATATAGTCAGTTAGTCTGTAGTCATTCTAGTCAATAATTAATTTATCACCAAGTTAATCTTAAGGCTATTTACTATTTTTCTAAGTAGAGGAAACTGTTGTTCACAGAGACTAAGAAGAATTGCCTATCCCAGACATCATTCAATATGCTGTTTTATGCAGTATTTCCAGTAGAATATAAGCTGTGTCTGGCAAGGATTATAATCAATTTTCTGTGTTCTTAGCACCTAGACTAGTAACTGGTACACAGTTGATACTTGGGAAGTGTTTATGAATGAAAGCTTTTTGTCCTTCAGATCCAAAGAGTACCCCACTCCCACCCAAAGATGTAACTTAGTGTAAAGCATACTTTCATATCAGTTTACAACTGTTTTCATACAGTGTTTTCTTAAATCTAAACCCTCATTTATTTTATAATAAACATATGAAAAACTTAAAAATCAAAATAAAATTGAATATGGTCTGGAAAATAGACAATCAAACTTGTCTTCACTGGCAGCATATAGACCATTTCAGTGATTCTGATAATAAGTTACTACACTTTTAGGCCTTTCTATTTACTATTTGTTGTTCATTTTATTTTGTTTCCAAATGCTAATGAGACCCTGCATCGTTCCAGATAATGTTCAGAGGGCAATGGAAGAAATTCTGAGCATCAGAATTAGACTTACTAAACAAAGAGAAATTCATTTATCTGTCCTTGATTTGTACAACTGTGTAATGGACCCACTCTGCTTGGGAAATATAGGCATCATTGCCATCCTTTCAGGCCCCAAGACCATGGGACACATGTCCCATGTATCGTGTGATGGTATAAATAATGGATTAAAGCCTGTTTGAAGAGCAAGCCGTCCCAGCTGAGCTAAGGCAGCACTACATCAGCTAGCATGTCCCATTCCATTGTGCTCATCAGGAGAGGAAATGGAGGACAGTCACAACTCTCATTATTTAGCCCTTGCTGGGAATAGTGGGTTTTTAAACTGAAGTTCTCAGAAGTTGCCTTGGAGGTAAGTGAGGGACTTTACCAATTCTCAGGACTTTTTTCTCCCACCCCCATTTTAACCAGAGGAGTATTATATTTGTTTTTCCTAGTTAGATATTGGACCTTTGAATAAGATTTTGCTCAAGAGTTTTTTGGTTTATTCTTTTACCAAAATGAAAGATTTGAAACTGATGTGTTATAATTGGCAAACGCTTCTCCAAAACTTGTCAATCTCTATTCTGTGATATATTTAATATTAACTGTGTAATTATAAATAAAATACGATTCTATATTTAAAGTTTTCAATGCAGCCAAATTTGATTAAAAAAATACCCTATGTAAAAATGTAGGTGAATTTGCCCACTGAAAGTCATTGTTGAAGGAAAGCAATTACATTAGTGAACATCATATTTGGACTCTTAAAAGCTGGGACACAGATGTGAATATGTGTGACATCAAAAGAAATTTTGCAACAAGGACCTAATAAATATATGTGGTGCTTTAATTATGTAAACTTCATTCATTTTTTTTTTTAGATGTCTCAGAGCATGTCTTCAGTATCCTCAAGGCATTCTGAAAAGATAGCTATTAGAGAGTGAGTATTATATATTTTCTGTTTTCCATGTGAAATAAATTTATTGATTTTTTTTAATGTATTGATTTATTGAATTGTTAATGAAAATATTTTTCAGTGGCTGTAGTCCTTCAGATTCAGGTGCATTGAGCTGAGTGTTTTATACCCATTGGTAGTAAAAATTTTTTATTAAAAAGCATAGTTTTTCTAAATTCTTGGAAACATTAGCATTATATTCGAAGTCATTACAGCTTTAATTATCATTTATACACAAATATTCCTTTTGACTCTACTTTTCAGCTAATGCCACCTCTTTTACATCCTATTTCCTTTTACATGGTAGGTTGGAGAGTCAGATTTTTTAAGTTGTACTGTTCCCTCATTTTTATTTTTCAGATTTCATTCTATTGATATACTACTACAACTTCATAATATGCTATTTATCAGTTGAATAATTTCATAGACAGTCTTCCAGGACCCCATTACCCATCATAATATGTTGGTTTTTGGCATGGGCTGTTTAAATATTAAATCTCTGTAATAAAGTTTTTCAAAAGCATTGTCAGCAGCACATGAACACGTGAACAGCACATATCCTATACCTATCAGGACAGATACAAAAATCAGTAAACTAACTATTTTTACAAGACCCTTTATTTTTGTCTATAATAGGTCTGTCAACTAAATTTTTGGTTGTCAGACATCTGTGGTTTCTGGCCTTCAACTTCTATAGAATTTTATCTTTTCTCAGTGATGTTAGAAAGGTAGCTGGTATCTGCTTTTATGTATCAACTGTATGTCAAATCAAATCCAGTTTTGAGATGAGCTTTAAAAGAAAAAAAAAAAAAAATTTAACTGCCCAAAGAGAGGCCCTGTCTACTTTTTTGAAGGTGTTCTGGTATTTAGCCAAAAACCATTCCTGCCACATCTTGTTAGGTAGGCATCAAGTATTTGTAGGATGAGCAATTAAGGAAAAAGCTATTATCCTTTAAAAGCTTTCCCAGTGATTTTGATGATTTTTCAGGTACAGGACCTACTAAATTAAATTATCTTGACAACTAAGAAATCTGAGATTAACTTTCTTTTTTTTTTTTTAAGTTTTTACTTTTAATTCCAGTGTAGTTAACATACTGTGTTATATTAGTTTAAGGTGTACAGTATAGTGATTCCACAATTCTGTGGTACTCACTGCTCATCATGATAAATGTACTCCTAATCTCCATCACCTATTTCATCCATCGCCACTACCCCTCTGGTAGTTACCCCTCTGGTAACTATCACTACTCTTACTCAACATAGTATTGGAAGTCCTAGCCATAGCAGTCAGACAACAAGAAGAAATAAAAGGCATCCAAATCAGCAAGGAAGAAGTAAAACTTACACTATTTGCAGATGACATGGTACTATATAGAAAACCCCAAAGGTTCCATCAAAAAACTACTTGAACTGATAAATTCAGTAAGGTCAAAAGATTAAATTTAAATGCCCGTTCATATTTTGAACAACATTCTAAAAATGATTCTGAAGACGCAAAACCAATTAAAGCATATGGGCAGTTGTACCCATTTCTTTCTTTCCTTGCTCCTTCTTTCAGGCCTTCACCCTAAAGCATTAATTTTCACTGTCCTCTTTAAACCTAACTAAGTACATGAACTGAGCACAGTAGGTTTTTCTTTCAAATTGAAGAGCTCTGTACCTGGAGACAGAAGAAATAGTATGTAGTCTTTCTTTTCCACTGTGACTGTAAATAAGTTCACTTGGAATTTGTTTCATGTTCTAAGATGGAAGATGGAGATGAATAGCTTCTTCCTGTGATTGGTGACTATAATAGTGTTTTATTCTCCCCCTCATCCAAGCATTACTTTTGTTTTTTTAAACAATAGCATTAGAAATTTAAAAATTTTGGTCTTTGAGTGTCATGGGCATCACCCTTTGAACATGTGCTATGTATGATCAGCACTCCCACCGGGAGCAGGGTAGAGTTAAAAAAAAAAAAAAGATCATGTGTTAATGTGAGTTTTAATAATGCATTGATATTTGAATATAGAGTTGAACATTGCAGAATATATACTTAAAAGTTTTCAGAAGAGTGTGGCAGTAACTATTAAGGACAATAAATTATATTCCTTTATTCAGTTTTCAGGTTGGAGATTTGGTACTCATAATCCTAGATGAGCGCCATGACAATTATGTGTTATTTACTGTTAGTCCAACCTTGTATTTTCTGCATTCGGAGTCTCTGCCTGCCCTGGATCTCAAACCAGGTGAGGGTGGTAAGTGTCACATCCATAACTAAAATTAATTAATTAAACCTGGAGTGTAGAGAATATATCAAAGATTTTTCTACCCTCTTGTTTGAGTATAACAGAATTAAATCACTAAGAAGGAACTCTGCTTAATTTTTTTTTGTTTTTTATAAAATCAGTATTAAACAGATTATTTTCCTGGACTCTGGACAGTTCAAAATTAGAGTATATTTAGTGTATTTGGGTCAAATATCTCATACCCTAGCAAAAGTAGAATTATATTGTCAGAATTCCCATGTAAATGCAGCCTATTAAAGCTTAGTTCACACTCATTTATTTAAAAAGCAAAAAAGACTGCTTTTAGAAGAAATAGTCTCTCCAGCTGTAAAATGTCTTTTCTTATTTATTATCATCTTATGTTCCTACTTTGTTTTTCATTAAACTTGTCAATACTTAATTTTTTAAGGCTTTCTAAAAAATAATTTTGTTAAAATTTACTAAATTACAATGTCTATTATAATTACTTTGATCTTAGAAGAATAGAAACCTTGGGATACTTAGCTTAAATAGAATTATTAAAATACAAGAATGTATGTCCGTTTACATTGATGTTTCTTTTCGGAATGACTTAACCAACATGGGCAAATACCAACTCTTGAACTAGGACCATGTCACATAATCAGTCCATCATGGCTGTTGGTGAATATCCATAGATTGGTATAGTTTTTGTAAGACTTTGAAAAATGAGAAGATAACCTTTCAGCTTACTGGTTTTGTGTCTTGAAAACAGTGAACTTGGTATTGTTTCGATTTTCTCTGGGTTTCTTTTGTCTCATTTCTTTAAGCTTTTTATTTGAAAATGATTTTTATTTATCAAAGAGTTGCATGATAAGTACAGAGCAAAAAAAAAAAAAAAAAAGACCCATACACCTTTACTTAGATTCAGCTATTGTTAACATTTTGCCCCACTGCCTTATTCTACATGTGTATGTCTAAATGTATAAACACATAAATATACACAAATGGGTGCTTGTTCTGTTTTGTTGCCTGGAACCATATGAGCCTAAGTTATATCATGGATCTTTGTCTTTAAATATTTCAATATGCATTTCCCAAGAATAGGAGAGTTAGTGCTTAAATCTAGGAAACATGTGGGGGCATCTCGGTGACTCGGTTGGTTGAATGTGCAACTCTTGGTTTCAGCTCAGGCTGTGATCTTGGGCCCGTGTTGGACTCCAAGCTCAGGGGGAATCTGTTTGAAGATTCTCTCCCTTTCTCCCTCCACATGCATGCATTCTCTCTCTCTCTGCCCCTCTCTCACAAATAAGTAAATCTTTAAAAAATTAAATGAAGGGTGCCTGGGTGGCTCAGGTGTCAAGTGTCTGCCTTCGGCCCAGGTCATGATCCCAGGGTCCTGGGATCGAGCCCCTCATTGGGCTCCCTGCTCAGCGGGAAGCCTGCGTCTCCCTCTCCCACTCCCCCTGCTTGTGTTCCCTCTTTTGCTGTGTCTCTTTCTGTCAAATAAATAAGATCTTTTTAAAAATAAATAAATGAAAATAAATCTAAGAAACACTGTATACTCTTAGAGATTCACAGTGCACATTACCATTTTAAAGGTTCTCAGAGGTCTTGGAGAAAAGAATTTAACAATCTTACTTTACCAAGGAACTCCAGCCTTCTCTCCCCTCCACCTTTTTTTTTTTTTTTTTTTTTTTTGAGAAATGCAGAAGAGAGGATGCCAATTGGGGATGATGCTACCCTATCCCTCTGTCATTGCCCTGGGGATTATTAAGAGTGGTTTTTTTTTTGCCCATGACAGTGGGACTTATTACTCCTCAAACAAAACATAAGTATTTAGTTTTAGGTCATTTCTTTCCAGAAATCATGGATTGTCTGTGATGTGCTATATTACTCTTGAGAATATTTTCCATATCCTTTGGCTTAGGGACTTTTATCTTTCTATCATGTGATACATCTATATATTTTTATTTCTAATAGTTTACTCATGGTATCTTTTTAAAATTTTTTAAAAGATTTTATTTATTTTTGAGTGAGTGAGAGAGAGAGAGAGAGAGAGCATGACTGACTGTGAGGAGGGACAGAAGGAGAAGTAGACTCCCCATTGAGCAGGGAGCCCAATGCAGGACTCAGTCCCTGGACCCTAGGATCATGAACTGGGCTGAAGGCAGACACTCAACCAACTGAGCCACCTAGGCACCCCTTGTAATATCTTTCATTTATATGTTGCCAAATAATGTTTACAGAATAAAAATCAGTTTTGTCTTTTCTTAGGAATCTCAAAGGCTTTAGCCTAACCAGATAATTTACTGGCCAAATACTTTTGAAATCGACTCTTTTAAAAACTTATCTTCTGATGAATTTAAAAATAAAATGGAGTACTTTCCTTTTCTTAGCTTGTCACACTTTGGCTCTATGAGGACTATTGTTTTCAGCCTGTCTCCTCCCACATTTTCCATCTCCCCTTCACATAAGCACTGCCTTTCCAGACTTGGTTCTTAACCCTTTAACTGCCATTTTTTCTGCACTGATGATGTTAACACTCCATGCCAAGGCATGCCAGGCTGCCAGGCAGATGCAACTCCTGCCTTCGAGCACTGTCGTTCAAAGCACCACCCCCCCCCCCAACACCAAAGGAAAGGTCCGTGGTTTGCTTTGAACCTAGAAAAGAAATTTTTGTCTGAGTAACTGTCTGCTTTCAGAAATAGACATGGTCATCTTCCTTAGCACTTTCAGTAGATGGCACTGTTGAGCTAATTTAGAATTCCTAAATTTATTCGTTCATGATTCGTACTTAGATTATTTGTATTTCTTGAACTTTGTTAGTTCTATAATAAAATTTCTCATCTATATTTAGTGAGAAAAGCCAAAACTATGGCTGAAAAGTAAAAGGAATTCATTTTTGATTTACAAATCATTTTGTATTTTAGTGATTTGTTTTAAAAGTCTTATACCTTCTTTTACCTTAGAGAACTTTATTTGGTTTGATTCTGGCAGTTATGTTTTCATGGGTGATTATATCCTTACTTTTAAAAAGAAATTAACAATTTCATTCAACAGCTTCAGGTACATCTAGAAGACCCTGGGTACTTGGAAAAGTAATGGAAAAGGAATACTGTCAAGCCAAAAAGGTAAAAACTACATCAAAAGATATAAACCTAGAAACTATCAAGAAGATTCAGATTCACATACTACTTCACATAGAAATTGTTAGTAGGGCAGTGGTTTGTCCTTTAGCTCATTTCATTAATACCTTGAATTTAATGACTTGTGAGTATGAACCACCAATTTTATAAGTATCTGTTATTTATCTTTAGAGAGTGGATGTAGGTAGATTACCAACAGTTAGTCAGCATGTACATGAAAATAACTGCAAGTTTCTGTTCTAGAACCATTATGTTTTCTTGTGCAAAAAAAAAAAAGAAAGAACACACAGCATAACTGGTTATTAAAAGTGAATCTATTTGTAGCAGAGTTGTTTTTTCTGATTTTCATATGCTTAACCCTTTTGAAGAAAGAATGCAAAAAATTGATGACTAAAAATGTATGTGACTAATGTCAGCAGTGTCAGTGCTATAGAATCAGTGGAATCTAATGAGCATTTTTCCTGACTCACTGTAATTTGGGGCCCCTCTGCTCCAAAACACCAATGAAATTAAAACAGTACTTTGAGGGTGCTTTGATACTTAAAATCATGACACATGTCTCCCTTTATACTATATTCTTGAGCAGTGATTACCAGCTCTTTCTTCCATCAGTATTAGTGGTTCAGTATACTCTCAGGTATAAGGGCTGGATCTTGTATAATTTTATAAAGACTTCTCCTCACCCATATTTTTCAGCCCCCAGTACTCTAGCATTGAGTAGGGTGATAGGACAGCACCTCTGTAATTTGGTTTTACCCATTTAAGTGATTCTTTTTCTTCTCTTCTTAGGCACAAAACAGATTTAAAGTTCCTTTGGGGACAAAGTTCTACAGAGTGAAAGCTGTGTCATGGAATAAGAAAGTATAATTTATGGAAGAAATTAAACATTCTGTGATGTTTTTCTGATTTGTCCTACAGTGCTTATTCATCACTCCAAAAACAGCAGGCCATCTTTTTATACAAAAGTCACCGTGACAATATACTTCATTGGTGTATATCACTTACTTTTTAACTGGCTACGTTTTAGGAACAATAAATTCATCAAAACCCTTGGCTGAATTAAAATGGTTTTGTTTTTGTTTTTTTACCCAAATAACTAGAAATGCGGACCAAACTAGTTCATTTTCTCAAAGGGCATATTCTGCATTGTGGCTTATGGTTAGCCATATTAATTGCCTGTTACATATACATTAGCTTGGACTTAGATATTAAATGTTAGTTATTATTACCAGCATTTGTCCTTTTGTGAAATCAATATCAGAAAACTTGCACTCTTAAACACATTCTTTATAAAATGTATAAATTCTTCAAAACTATTTAAAGAGGAGTGTTATTGCATGCAGATAATCATAACTTTGAGTTTGCCTCTGTAGATTACTAAAGCAAATTGTTTCATTTATTTTTTTAAATGCCCTTTGATGTTTCAAAACAAAAAGAAACTCTTAATTTGAGTGACTGATGTTAAGATCAGCCATAATCAGCAATCTTCAAAAGCACTTTCAACAGTGGTCACCTGGGTTCTAAAGGGAAGAGTCTGTGCTGTCGACAGTTTCAAAGGCAGCACTGGAGACTTCCCAACCTCTTTATTATTTGGTTTAGAATAGTCATATTGATGAAATCGTAATTCATGGTTTGATTTCAGAAAAAGCATATTCATTGTACATTAACCATTTAGAGGTCATTTAAATAACAAAGTATTGTATTGTAAAAGACATGTAGAATTTTAAAACAATAAAGATTTGAACCTGTAAATGTGTGTGCCTTTTAAAGAAGGATACATTTTTAATATATTTGAGTGATTGCTGGGAAGTGTGAAAAATCTTGTTCTGTATCAAATCAAAAGAGAAACATGTTTATTACAAAAATGTTCTTTAGCTATATACTATGTAACAGGGTAAAACAGTGTTATGTAGAATAGAATTGTGTAAACTAGGTATGTAGACAAATTGCTATGGAGCAAAGGTATTTAAATGAGTTAGTTGAGTTGGATGAGGCTTGTTTCAGGTTTGTTGCTAGAGAACAATAATTAAATGATTCTTTTTCAGAAAATATTTAATTTCTTCTTAAAAATAAGTTAAATATTTTTTTAAATATGTATATCTAATAGTACAGAAAATGGAATAAACACCATAGTGTATAGATAACTGAATTTGACAACATATTAATGAATAAATGAACAAATGATTTCACATGTTTCTATTCAATCCTTCCATGACATCTCAATGCAAAAAAAACCGAAGCAATAAACTACTTTATATACAGAATGGTTTTGTTAAGCAGGTTTGGCTGAGCCTAAATGAATCTGCCAGATGGACTATTTTGACGTATTTGGTATCTGTCACACACATAAATATGTGGTCATTGTGCTGTGGAATCAAAGTGGCCTGACACATGAAAGCCATCGTTTCATTAATGCTCCTCTTTAATGTTGGATTTTATTGCTCTTAGTTTTTCTTCTTTTATATCCATCCTATCAGTGTTCATATATCCCTTTATAAAACACATGTAAGGAAAATGCAGTTTTCTTAGTTAAAAAGAAAAATGAAACCTGGAAGTCAGAACTCACTGAGTTCTTACCCCTCTGGTTATAGTCAATGTGTATTTTGCTTTGGGGCATCAGAACTCCTGAGTTCCATTTCTAGATCTAACCTTAAACTTTGGGCAACTTAAACTGAGCCTCAGTTTTCTCATGTATAAAATGATATACTATTAGGACCTACCTCCTAAGGTTATTTTGAAGGTTAAGTGATGAAAATTAATACAAGGTACTTAGAACAATTTCAAAAACATTAAATACTGGATAAATATTAGCTATTGTAAAGATTTTTTGCAGAGTCAAAAGCTGTTAAATTCACTACTCAGACTCTAATAGAAATATATCTTTATTCCAGGGATGAATGTTTATTTATTTATTTATTTATTTATTTATTTTATTTATTTGTCAGAGAGAGAGGAGCGAGAGCGAGCACAGGCAGACCGAGTGGCAGGCAGAGGCAGAGGGAGAAGCAGGCTCCCTGCCAAGCAGGGAGCCTGCTGTGGGACTCAATCCCAGGACGCTGGGATCATGACCTGAGCTGAAGGCAGCTGCTTAACCAACTGAGCCACCCAGGCGTCCCCAGGGATGAATGTTTAAATCATATTTTTCTGCAAGTAAAATTCAAGCACATGTGAACTATGTGGGTAATTTCTTTTTGCAAAGGTACTTCTGCATATGCTAAGAACAGAATGAACAAAAATTATCTTAACCTTCACTTTTATTTTTTAAAATTTTCATGGTATAAGACATGTACATGCTTTCAAAAAAATTAATACACCCCTAAGTCCCTGTCCTATTTCCCAGTTGTACCACATAGAGGTAAAATTTTACTTTTTAGACCTTTTTAGTTTATATGCCAATCATGACTATACTGCAATTTACTTAATAATTTGTTACCAGTTTACTGTCTTATATGAAATTTTAGTTATTTCATTAGAACTCTCTCTGCTCTCTTGCCAATAATTTACAGTTACTTTTCAACTAGTATTTACATTGTCCTGACTCTAAATACTGTTTGCTGATCCAAGTCCTGAGCTATGATTGCATTTCCTTCCTTGTACAGCGCATAGTCTATTTGTAGCTTCTCTGTTTTTTCTTCTTGTGCTATTACTGTATAATTGCCAGAGCCTCGATTTTTTTAAATGTTTCTTCGTATTTCATTTCATCAAGTCACATTTCCCGGAGACCTGCATTTTGGAACCATCTCTCCCATGTCTCATTATACACTGCTAAAATGAATCAGTTATCACTTTGAACATTTCTTGGAAACTTTAGCCAGAAGCACACATTTGTTACTTTTGCCATTTGTTTGACTACTCCAAAATATGTCCTCATCTTTCCAGCTTCCAGTAACAGTTTCTCTACTTTCCCAACCTTCACAGACAACTCCACTGTTATGGCCTTTGGTCAGGCAGTGCCAAATGTTAGACTTTTGCTATGACAGCCCCACAATTTTGGTACCAATTTCTGTATCAAGTGTTTATTGTGTAACTTTTCATTCCAAAACAATTAGTTGCTCACATGGCTGTAGTCACCTTTTTCCTCAATTTAGGCTCCATAATTCACTTAAGTATCTAAAGATTAGTTGGGGTTGTCACCAGGGATACTTTGGTTCCCTATGTGGCCTCCATCATAATACCCTGGCTTTCTAAGCAATGCAATATTCCTGAAAGAGCAGTAGCAAACGTCTGAGGCTTGGAAATCAAATTCTGTCTCTTGTCTTTTGGTCAAACTAACAGAACCAACTCACATTCAAAGGAGTAGCAGGGGATAAAAACTGTCTTTTTTAAACCATCACAATCCTTTCTCAAGTTAGGTGCAAAGTAGCCATTACCCCTTGATATTTAGAAATTGGTATAGATATCCTTGAAATTTTTTTAGACTAGAATGTGATTTAATGATGTCTAAAGCCACAAAATTCAATGTTTAAAATAATTTTCCACAAATATGAATTTTAGTAGTAAAAACTGGAAGCAGTTAAAAATGTCATTGTCCACTAATAGCTTTTATATTAGTCATAGTCTCAGAATATAAACAATCAATCTTTGGCCAATTTTAAAAATGCTTTCTATAATTTATTATCTTTATGAGTAAGATGGAAATTCAAACACTTCTCAATATCGTAGTAATGAGACTGCAGTCAGCTGAAACTATTTGGTTTACATACTTCTTAGGTTTCTCAGACTTGGATACCATTTCATTTGAACTCTACCTATTCCATTCCTACCTTAAAATAAATAAGGCTTAATAGCAGTATCAGCCCCCATGTTAATGGAAAGAAGTGACAAACCTCAGTGCTACAAAATGCAAGATTAATTCTCCATGTGCTCTCCTCATCAAAGCAATAATTATATGCATCACATAAGAATATACCTAGCAATCCCTATTTAGTGTCTGTGCCCCCATTAAAATACTGTGCTGGGGACGCCTGGGTGGCTCAGTTGGTTAAGCAGCTGCCTTCGGCTCAGGTCATGATCCCGGCGTCCTGGGATCGAGTCCCACATCAGGCTCCTTGCTCGTCAGAGAGCCTGCTTCTCCCTCTGCCTCTGCCTACCATTCTGTCTGCCTGTGCTCGCTCTCTCTCCCTCTCTCTCTCTGACAAATAAATAAATAAAATCTTTAAAATACTGTGCTGTTCAGCCATTTTAACAGATGTCACCCAATCTTTTCCCTTCAAAGCAGGTGCTAGGCCTGCTAAAGCGAGAAATCCCCCCATCCTTACTGAACTATCACTATAAAATGGACAATTCAGGAATTTCCAGCACACTCAGAGGCTATTTTTATAAATGTTTTATGTTGCTTCTGCAAGATGTTTTGTGGAACCTAATACCAAAAATGCTTCTGACAGTCTAATTCCCAGTTGATGTTGTAATACTCCTTTCTTAGACTGATTTAGAAATGCCATCAGTTAATTCCTCCACTAGTCAGTAATATTACTGAGTGAATAACTCACATAGGTGTCACTTGTATTCTCTTTGGAATTCTGTATCGGTGGATGTCTACTTAACCAGTTCAAGCTTCTAACATCAACTGCTTAGTTTCTTAAAGAATGAGCTAACTCCTGTAAGTATAAAGCCTAATCCCACAAGTATATATGATACCTGAATTACCTCATCAATTTCAGTTTTGTACAACTTTATTTCTTCAACCTGCTTAGAAGTATGATTTCTGGAGCTGTCACCATATATGCAGGTATTAACTTAAAAAAAAAAAGCTTATACATGATCTAGTAATGTATACTCTGTCCTTATGTTTTCATATACAACAATATACATAGCTAGATCCTTAAAAGCAACATATTTTAGCCTGTAGCATTGAAGAGTGCAAGAAAACATGAGTGAGCAACATTTACAACTGTGGCCTATTTTGCACCCTGGAAATAAGAGCACTCAAAAGTTATACAAGAATTCTGTCATCACTCTGGTCCCGACTTCTGCAGGGATTTAACGATGCTGGACAAGTCACCTTCCAACTTTGGTACCTGGTATTTCCCAAACTACCTCTGTGTTGAACAATGGTGCACTCCTTAAAACGTTGGAGAGGCTTTTCAAAAAAGTTTTGGTTGGGGTGCCTGGGTGGCTCAGTGGGTTAAAGCCTCTGCTTTTGGCTCAGGTCATGATCCCAGAGTCCTGGGATCGAGCCCCGCATCGGGTTCTCTGCTCAGCATGGAGCCTGCTTCCTCCTCTCTCTCTGCCTGCTTCTCTGCCTACTTGTGATCTCCATCTGTCAAATAAATAAAAATCTTAAAAAAAAAAAAGTTTTGGTTAATTGAGTAACTGGTTATTTACCATTATCAATAGAGTATTCACAGTAGAGTTAGTTGAAATCTCACCCCATGAGCTATGTGATAATTCCTAGTTTATAATGTTAAGAGGTGGGTGGGTACAGGCTTGTGGATGTAACTGGAATGTCAAGAAATCACTTTCACAGTGTGTCCAAGTTGTCTTCTTGGGATTTGGATGACTTACCTCACAAGCATGCCTGTGCTGCTCTGTATTCTAAATATCTTCACTCAAACCGTTTTCCCATAAATGAATGAATGAATCAGTAAGTACTAACTTTTCCATGTCCTTGTATGAAGGCAGGCCATGTCACTGGGGTGTGATTCTGGTGTAAACTCAAACTGTTGTCACTTGTGACAGTAATATGATTGCCAAGGGAATGTAGTATACCAACAGATGAATTCTGCCCCTTGTTGGAAGCAGAATTATCAAAATGTAGCCAGTGAGCCAGAAATTGGCTTTCAGGTGGCCACAGCAGTTCAGCTGTGGGAGTCCAAGGTGGGGACTCCCCTTCTCAATGCTACTCACCAGTCTCCCCCAGCTGCATTTCCTACTGCATTTCCTAGTTTCCCTTTCCCATCACCCCTGTAGTCAGCGCTGCCTTTTTCAGTTGTTCAGGGGTTAGCTTTTTTAAAAGTGTGATGAAGTTCTAGTCCTGTCTCCATGAGACTATAACCAAATTCTTGTCTGATTGGACTAATCGTTTTAAAATCCCAGCCACACATCCACAGCCTCTAGGACTATTTCTCCAGATGACTATTGAATTATTTCTTTAAACTTTCCTCATTTTACTCAAGTTCTGGGTGGTACCTGATTTCCCTCTGTATATGTTCTTTGTGGTGTTTATTGGAATACACCAAACTGGAATTGGAAATTCCAAGATTTTCATATCAATCTTAAAAATCCAGCAATTTAGACGTACTAAAATACCTCCTCAATGCTCACTACCATATTATTTCTAATCGTTTTTGTAAGGACCTATTTAGAAACTGTCCCTGCTCCCCTTCCCCTGGGGGATTTACTTGGAGACAAGTCCCGGAAACCAGCTTCAGGTAACCAAGCCCAGATACGAAGGTGGGTCAGGCCAGGTGGAGACATCCGATCAGTGGGGGGATGCATACTGTCTCCCTGGTTACCAAGGAGTATGCCCCCCCCCCCTTTGGGAGCCTTTTGGGCTCCAATCCTAATCAAGGTGTAATAGGCTGGTTCAAATGTCTACTAGGGTCAATTGTAACTCAATTGGTCACCTAGCATCACTGTGGAGTTTCCTGTGTTTGTTACAATCTCATTGGCCACCTGTGCGTGACCAGGCCCGACTGCATGGCCTTTGCCCTTAAAAGCTAGACTGTGAAACAGGGAAGGGTCGCCCTCTCTTGTAAGAGGTGCGGCCCCGAACGTTCGGTTAGATTCTTTTTTTTTTTTTTTTAAAGATTTTATTTATTTGACAGACAGAGATCACAAGTAGACAGAGAGGCAGGCAGAGAGAGAGAGGGAAGCAGGCTCCCTGCTGAGCAGAGAACCCGATGCGGGACTCGATCCCAGGACCCTGAGATCATGACCTGAGCCAAAGGCAGCGGCTTAACCCCCTGAGCCAAAGGCAGCGGCTTAACCCGCTGAGCCACCCAGGCGCCCCTCGGTTAGATTCTTAATGCTTGGCGCGAAATAAAGCTTTGCTTGACCTTCGCTTTGTATCAGTCTCGCTCCTTTCATCACGGACCCATTATTGGGGCATAACAGTTTTAATTACAGAACTTGTAATTACAAGGTTATGATTGCAATAAAGTTCAAAGGGCACCTGGGTGGCTCTTTCAGTTAAGCAGCTGCCTTCAGTTCCAGTCATGATCCCAGGGCCTTGGGATCGAGCCCCACATTGGGCTCCTGCTCAGTGGAGAGTCTGCTTCTCCCTCTGCCTGCAGCTCTGCCTACTTGTGCTCTCTCTCTCTCTCTGTCAAATAAATAAAATCTTTAAAAAAGAATGAAATTCAGAAAATCTCCATTAAATAATGTGTGGCATCAAAATGATTCCGTGTATTCAGATAGTAGTAAGCTCCAAAAGTTTTACTTTGATTAGAAGGGTCAAAGCTAAATGCCTCCTAATGCACTTGTGGCATGCCTTAAAAGGCGACAATTGTGAAATGGAGGATGACTAATATCAATGAATTTATTACCATTACTTTGCACAGTATTTTCTCACAAGGTCTTTTCAAAGTTTTGGGGGAAACCATATACTCAAGGTTACTATAATAAAGTTGGATTTTACTGAAAGTGATGAGCAGTCACTGTGGCCCTTTCTTGGAGAAAGTTCTACACATTAAGAGACAGCACAAGCGGGCACCTGGGTGGCTCAGTGGGTTAAAGCCTCTGCCTTCGGCTCAGGTCCTGATCCCAGGGTCCTGGGATCAAGCCCCACATCAGGCTCTCTGCTCAGCGTGGAGCCTGCTTCCCTTCCTCTCTCTCTGCCTGCCTCTCTGTCTACTTATGATCTCTGTCAGTCAAATAAATAAATAAAATCTTTAAATAAAAAAAAAGACAGCACAAGGATATAGTTCATTAACAACAAGGAGTATGTTTAGTCAATTACCTTCTGTAGGAAGCCTCTTACAATAGTATGAACTGCTAGCCTACTACGGGAACCATCCACATTTTCAAAGATAAAGCTCAAGAAACGAAGAGTTCGAAAGGTTGACCTTTGTTGGTCTATCTGAATCCAGCCTTCGTACTTGAAAGAAATATACCTTTGCTCCAAGGGAAAATTCTGAACTTTATCCAATATGGTGAACCAATAGACCACAGGGATGCTGAGGTCTAATAAGATAAAACTCCAGTGATGGTGCACTCCAAAGGCACCATAAGCTGCCTGTGTCAGGTGCTTGCAGTCAGCTACTTTCTGTTCATGTTGGAATTTCAGGACTGCTCCCAACCCACATTTATCTCTAGCCCCATATCATCAATACCCACAGTTGAAGCTCAAAAATACATGACTTGAACACAGTCATCCTTATTCATTTGATAAGTCTTTTAATATAAGCATCTAGAGAACTTGTTTCCTCTGGAAAATTCTGATGTTTTACACAGATCCTCTTGCTTAGAATTGTAGGAATGATATAATGTGACATTCTGATAAGGGGCAGAATTAGCCTTAATTTCCCTGTAGGAATTTCTGTTATCTGGAAGAAATTAACCTTACAGCCTTGTTGTCATTATCACAATGGGAGAAATTAAGTGAAAGTATTTTGCATATTGAAAAGTGCCATACAAATATCTATACATTCCTAGAAAGACTTTCATAAGTGGATTCAAAACACTAATTAGGGTTGTAGGGTGGTGGTCTTCCTAGGTTTCTACATCAATGTTATTATTGGAGCACCTGGGTGGCTCAGTCGGTTGAGTGTCTGTCTTTAGCTTGGGTTATGATCTCAGGGTCCTGGAATCTAGCCCATGTTGGGTTCCCTGCTCAGTAGGGAATCTGCTTCCCCCTCTCCCTTGACCTGTCCCTTCCCCTGCTTGTGCACGCGCTCTCTCTTTCTCTGCCAAATAAATAAAATATTTAAAAAACAAACAAAAGGCATATAACCCCACCCTAACCCCAGCCCATCACCAAAATCCCACAAAAGTTAAACCATGGCATGTTAGATGGAAGTAGCAACTGACATCTCTGATGCATTTAGGGATACAAAGAGGCACTAAAAACTATCTCTGCTCTCTTCCCTCTATCTTTCATTGGGATAAAGATTTTAACACAGAATTTGTAGAGAAAAATTTTAATTCCCATTCTAAACTTAATGTGAACAGCACTTGGGGCATCTGGCTGGCTCCATTGGTAGAGCTTACAACTATTGATGTCAGGGTTGTGAGTTCGAGCTCCACATTAGGTGTAGAGATTACCTAAAAAAAAAACCTTGGGGTGAGGGGCACCTTGAGTGGCTCAGTGGGTTAAGCCACTGCCTTTGGCTCAGGTCATGATCTCAGGGCCCTGGGATCGAGCCCTGCCATCGGGGT
The DNA here is from genome assembly GCF_902655055.1 of Lutra lutra. Taxonomy (NCBI): domain Eukaryota; kingdom Metazoa; phylum Chordata; class Mammalia; order Carnivora; family Mustelidae; genus Lutra; species Lutra lutra. The sequence continues at coordinate 80,406,614 of NC_062281.1, forward strand.
CCCTGCTCAGCAGGAAGCCTTCTTCCCTCTCTCTCTCTGCCTGCCTCTCTGCCTACTTGTGATCTCATTCTCTGTGTCAAATAAATACATAAATCTTAAAAAACAAACAAACAAAAAACAAAAACCTTGGGGAAAAAAGGAAATAAAAGAGAAGCACTTAAAAATGACCTAATATCCATATTTTGTACATTAAAATAATTTTAGAATATGGATTTCTAGAAAATTTTAGAAAACAAATTAAACATTTTGATCCTATTTTAGTTTGAATCATTCATTAGATATAGCCATTTTTATTTTGACAATTCTGTTTTTCTCTAAATGAAGTGTAATTTTCATGAAAAACATGACATGTAAAAAATTATTTTTGATATAGGAATTAAAGATGTTAGAGAACTAACCATATTACACAATAAATGGAAAAAAGTATATATTGGTCTAGATTTATTTTTTTCATTTCCATACAAAAGAAGTTCATTAACCATCTTGAAATTTAAATAAGCCCTTTCAGGACTGATACAAAACTGCCTTTTCAGTGTTTCTTAACATAAGTTTACACACTTCAAAAATCACTGAACTGATAAAGTGATGAGCTATATCACTTCTTTCAAATGTATCTCCTCTAGCTCTATTTGGCTTATCTTCACTCAGGTCTTTGTTGAAGACCTCAGGCAACAAAGTGCTCCCTCTCATCTTTACTTTGTATATGTTGTGAATGCAAACAAACTGCACATTGTTCACAGTACAAATTAGCCAAAATTGGATTCTGTGGGACAATGACCACTAATTCTAAGTTTATTCTCTTAACAGAAACTTCCTTGACTGAATGACTCAGGTAGCTGTCATTTATCAATAAGTTTTGGTGTTATATGGGACTTCAGAAAACTCACCTAACATTTTGAAGAAGCACAAGTGAATCTAGAGGGAAGAGAAAAGAGAAATCCATAATTTCAGAATTAAGGCTGCACATATTGCTGAACCTATTTTTAGGGGGAGCCAGGTACATTGTGAGATAGACTTAAGAGGTTTTCATAAGGGGTGCATGGGTGGCTCAGTGGGTTAAGCCACTGCCTTCAGCTCAGGTCATGATCCTAGGGTCCTGGGATCAAGCCCCACAACAGGCTCTCTGCTCTGCAGGGAGCCTGCTTCCCCCTCTCTCTGCCCCTCTCTCTGCCCCTCTCTCTGCCTGTCTCTCTGCCTACTTGTGATCTGTCTCTGTCAAATAAATAAAATCTTAAAAAAAATTTTTTCATAAGATAGCAAGTGTTCAGTGACTGAGGACTTACAGAGAATTCAATCTGGTATATTAGTTCCACTGGATGCATCAGAGAAACTATGATCAATACATCAGGAGATTTTTTTTTTGTACTTGTCAGTTTATGAAGAATATATGGAATTTCATTTTATAAAAATATGACAGCCACAATATGTAAAAATATTGTTTCTTGTACTTAATGTTTCCATTCACAAGCAAGAACTAAACATTTACCTTTCTAATTAAAAGATAATTTAAAATATATATTGCAAATATGGAGATTGCATTAATATCTATACTAATTACTACATTAAATGCCAAGTTTAAAGATAAACTGATGCAATATTTTCTTTACACATAATAGGAAAAGCCAAATCTTGGATTATAACACTATTATTTCTCTGAGATCTCAAAACATTTGTAGACTATTTCTAGTAGGTGTTCATATTCAGTCAGGAATATGGAAAATGAATAATAAATAATGAAAAATAACTGCTCCTTTCATGTTATTGTCCTTTTTTCTTTTTTGGGTTAAAGAACATATTTTTTTTCTATTAGAAAAAGTAAACATAATAAAATTTATAGTAAAAAATTCTGGGGTCACCATTGCCAGTATATGTCCGGGAGCTCACTGCTATCTTTGTCTTTATAAAGGGATGGAAAGTAAGTCAGGGAAAAGAATCAAAAGAACTCTATGAAGGCAAAAGCATTCATGTCTCAATCTAAAAATAGCATGTTGGGAAATTACTATCTATAATCTCACAAATACAGTCCTGGTTTCTGCTCACAGAATAAAATGGAAAAGAAAACAGGGTCCAGAAATAGATTCACATATATACAGTCACCTGATTTACCACAGAGCAATTGCAATTTAGTAGGGAAAGGATGGTTTTCTTAAAAGTTACCAGATGGAAAATAAAGTGAGCCTTGACCTTGCCTGCATACTATGCACAAAATACATTTGAAACACGGAGAGTATATTTGAAATGGATTATGAAATTAAATGTAGAAGATATAATAATAAAACTCTTTGAAGGAAACAGAAAAATACCCATTCTTCCCCTGGGGAAAACAAAAAATTCTTAAATTGTACCCATGAAAAGCAAAGATTGAAACCTTACATTTCATTGAAACATAAGAATTATATATAATTCATCAAAAGACCCCACCAAAAGAGTAAAAAAGCAAGTCACAGACTGGAAGAAGATATCTGTGATGCATATCTCCAACGAAGTATGACCAGCTAGACTCCAAGACCTGATCTTGATTTCCTATACTCATTTTACTGCTTGTATTCGCAACCTTTGTCTTACATTTTTTTTAAGCACTTCTTTATGACTTGCCTATTAACTCTGGCAGATGAAACCAGAAACCACCCATCAGGTGATAGCAATTGCCCTGAAGAGACTTCCACTTGGCCCAGACCACCCAGATGTGTTGAGCTAAACCCCTGACTCTGGTCTGCACCGATGGACCATATATGGCCATATATGGCCCTTGGCATGACCAACAATGTCCTTTACCTTATTATAATACTAAAATCTCTGTACAAAGAGGAGCCTCAGCCTTACTTACATACAATGTATGTAGAGGCATGTTTTCTTAAGGCATATTGTGTGACCTTATGCTGGCTGTCCCTACACTGTGAAGAGGTTTTTTTTTGTTTGTTTGTTTTTGTTTTTTAAGATTTTATTTATTTATTTGACAGACAGAGATCACAAGTAGGCAGAGAGGTAGGCAGAAAGAGAGAAGAAAGCAGGTTCCCCGCCCAGCCCAGAACCAGATGTGGAGCTCCATCCCAGGACGTCGGGACCATGACCTGAGCTGAAGGCAGAGGCTTTAACCCACTGAGCCACCCAGGCGCCCCAACTGTGAAGAGTTTTGATCAAGAAAGGATACTGTGCTTTCTCAGCATCTATTGGGAGTATCATATGGTTCCTATTTTATTAATGTATTACATTGATTGATTTGCGGATGTTGAACCAACCTTGTAGCCCAGAAATAAATCCCAATTGGTCGTAGTGAATAACCCTTTTAATGTACTGTTGGATCCTATTGGCTAGTATTTTGGTGAGAATTCTTGCATCTGTGTTCATCAAGGATATTGGCCTATAATTCTCTTTTTTGATGGGATCTTTGTCTGGTTTTGGGATCAAGGTAATGCTGGACTCATAAAATGAGTTTGGAAGTTTTCCTTCCATTTCTATATTTTGGAACAGTTTCAGGAGAATAGGAATTAATTCTTCTTTAAATGTTTGGTAGAATTCCCCTGGGAAGCCATCTGGCCCTGGGCTCTTGTTTGTTGGGAGATTTTTGATGACTGCTTCAATCTCCTTACTGGTTATGGGTCTGTTCAGGTTTTCTATTTCTTCCTGGTTCAGTTTTGGTAGTTTATATGTCTTTAGGAATGCATCCATTTCTTCCAGATTGTCAAATTTGCTGGTGTAGAGTTGATCAGAGTATGTTCTTATAATTGTTTGTATTTCTTTGGTGTTGGTTGTGATCTCTCCTCTTTCATTCATGATTTTATTTATTTGGGTCCTTTCTCTTTTCTTTTGGTAAGTCTGGCCAAGGGTTTATCAATCTTATTAATTCTTTCAAAAAACCAGCTCCTAATTTCATTGATTTGTTCTACTGTACTTTTGGTTTCTATTTCATTGATTTCTGCTCTGATCTTTATGATTTCTCTTCTTCTGCTGGGTTTAGGCTTTCTTTGCTGTTCTTTCTCCAACTCCTTTTAGGTGTAGGGTTAGGTTGTGTATTTGAGACTTTTCTTATTTCTTGAGAAAGGCTTGTATGGCTATATATTTTCCTTTCAGGACCACCTTTGCTGTGTCCCACAGATTTTGGAACAGTTGTGTTTTCATTATCATTTGTTTCCATGAATTTTTTCAATTCTTCTTGAATTTCCCGGTTGACCCACTCATTCGTTAGTAGGATGCTCTTTAGCCTCCATTGTATTGAGTTCTTTCCAAATTTCCTCTTGTGATTGAGTTATAGATTCAGAGTATTGTGATCTGAAAATATGCAGGGAAAGATCCCAATCTTTTGATACCGGTTGAGACCTGATTTGTGACCCAGGACGTGATCTATTCTGGAGAATGTTCCATGTACACTAGAGAAGAATGTATATTCTGTTGTTTTGGGATGGAATGTTCTGAATATATCTGTGGTGTCCATCTGGTCCAATGAATCATTTAAGGCCTTTATTTCCTTGCTGATTTTTTGCTTGGATGATCTGTCCATTTCAGTGAGGGGGGTGTTAAAGTTCCCTACTATTATTGTATTATTGTTGATGTGTTTGATTTTGTTATTAATTGGTTTATATAGTTGGCTGCTCCCATGTTAGGGGTATAGATATTTACAATTGTTAGATCTTCTTGTTGGACAGACCCTTTGAGTATGATATAGTGTCCTTACTCATCTCTTATTATAGTCTTTGGCTTAAAATCTAATTGATCTGTTATAAGGATTGCCAGAGGCTCCAATCTCACTCAAACTGGCTCACCTACGGGGGTGGGGGTGGCACATTATTGGGTGAGACACACCTAGCACAGGGCTCTCAGGTGAAACTCCCAGCAGGTCATCTCCTTGGCTGGAACTGTTGGTTCTCCAAAACAAAACATATCCCTTCCCTTTTGTGTCCCTTCTCCCACTTCCCCTCTGCTGCTGGTTTTCAGCCCTCTGATTGAGTAACATCTGTTGCACCCTAGCTAACATAAGGACACTGATGCTTAGAGAGGTGGATGGACTAGCCCAGGATCAGGACCATGACTTCCATCATTACCAATCCAACTACTGCTGGCAGATGGAAATACTCTCATCTCAAATTGACACCTATTTCCAGCTTTGCACATTCCAGCACAAGCAGTGTTAATACATTCACACCCTCACTCATTATCTACTATATGCAAGTCTCTGTGGGCCAGTGGGTAGGTGTGGAGAGGCTGTGCTCCCAGTCTTCCCTCTTTTCAGTCTCATCTGACTGTTCTCATCTTCCCTCTGATCTCCAAAATTCAAAAACTATAAGCATCATATTGAACCAGTATCTTAAGATATTCAATATACATGGAAGATGTCTTTGAGACTGTTAAACTTGTTGTCTGTATTTGTGTATCTTTGGGGGGGTGGATAGAGAGAGAGGGAGAGCATGGGGTGGAGGGTGCAGAGCAAGAAGCTGGCTCCCCGCTGAGCAGGAAGCCCAACGCTGGACTTCATCCCAGAACCCCGGGATCATGACCTGAGCCAAAGGCAGATACTTAACTGACTGAGCCACCCAGGCACCCCAAGTCATTGTGTGTCTTTATCCTGCAGTTATTGTCCTGTTTTTTCTGCCTGAGTTCCAGAAAGACAAGAACTGTGCCTGGCAGAGGTACCCAAAACAAGTTTACTTCTTTTCCATCATTTTAAAAAAGATTTTATTTATTTATTTATTTATTTATTTATTTATTTATTTATAAATATTTTATTTATTTATTTGAAAGACAGAGATCACAAGTAGGCAGAGAGGCAGGCAGAGAGAGAGAGAGGAGGAAGCAGGCTCCCTGCAGAGCAGTGAGCCCGATGTGGGGCTTGATCCCAGGACTCTGGGATCATGACCTGAGCCGAAGGCAGAGGCTTTAACCCACTGAGCCACCCAAGCACCCCAAGATTTTATTTATTTATTTGACAGATAGAGACACAGTGAGAGAGGGAACACAAGCAGGGGGAGTGGGAGAGGGGGAAGCAGGCTTCCCTCAGAGCAGGGAGCCCAGTGTGGGACTTGATACCAGAATCCCAGGACCATGACCTGAGCTGAAGGCAGATGCTTAATGACTGAGCCACCCAGGCGCCCTCTGAAGCAAGTTTAGACAACAGTACACTTCATTTATGTCTGCTCACAGGATAAATATGGCAGCAAAGAGGAATTTAAATGAAAGGATAGGGGAAAGCCATGCTTTTATTATCTTACTTTAAAAAAGTGCTTTGCTTCAATGCTTAACAACATCCTTAGAAAAGATTCAGTGCTCAGAACAAATGATCTGCCCTTTTTTGAAATTCAAGTTAAATCAAATTACATGATGTAGCTTGTAGCCTAGGAGGTGTATGCATGAAAACAAAGGTAGTTTCATATTTTTGATAACCATAAAAGGTTAATAGGAGTGGGGTGATTTATTCTGGGTCCTTAAACCAGCACCCCCATCCTTCACACAGCGGGGGGCTCCCTGGGCCACAGTCTGGGTGTGTGGTAGCACTAGATGAAACCCTAAGTATACCTCAGTCTGCATCTCTTTCCTGGGCCCCAGACAAGCCCACCAGCCCCTCTCTCTCCTCTTGGCCAAACCATCACTGAACCCTTCACCTTAGAAATGAAGAACCTGGATCCACAGATTCCTTTCATAAAGCAGCAGAGAAAAGAGGCCAGGTTAGCCAAATCAACACATCATAAATAAGCCAGAGAAGATATCAGCCTTGCTAAAAAAAAAAAAAAAAAAAAAAAATTAGTTTCTCACCCAAAATTGCATCCAGATGACTTATAGAAACTGTAGACACCATTTAAAAACAAAAGCAGTAATGCAGTTAAATACTTGTCCTCACCCTGAAAGGCGAAAGACTTTGTAACCTTACAGAGAGAAGAAATTATAAAGAAAAGACGGTAGATTTGCCCCATGCTGTTGTGGAACCTGAACTGGATCCTGGCGGAAGAACCAAGTGGCACTCAGAGATTTTGGAGAGTCGGAGGTTTATTTAACACCAGTGGGCTCAGAAGAGGTTGTCCTCCAAGAGTCTGAGCCCTGAGCACAAGTAGGGAGGGGGATTTATACCCTTCTACTTCCTCATACTTGGTACTTTTGGCACGTGCATGGGAAATGGGATAGGAAAGAAGAACCCAGAAGGACTTTGATACAGGGACTGGAATTCCCTTGCTGATTTGGTCAGCCATCTTAGAGCACAGTTTTTCCCTATCAATGCTAATAAAAAATACCCTCAGTGAATGTAAAAACCAAAATAAAATGGTCAACAGCTCACCAAAAAATGTTATTTCTATAATGATGATAAAAGCTCACTATTTTATACAACTAAAAAGAAATATAGGTTAATAAGAAAATTATGAAAATCAATAGATGAATTGGTCAAATTACTTCAAAAGATGCAAGGAAATTCTCTAAACACCCTGGAACCCATTTTGTTTTGTTTGGTTTGGTTTTAACTTTTGAAAAGGATATATCAAAAAAGAAAGTTAAAGCAATAAAATGTTGGCACCTCAGGGCCTAAATCACAGACTGTTTACTCTGATGGTTCCCTTCCAAGCTTTAATTCCACTGACTTCTTAGTGGATTTCAATTTCTCTTCCAGGAGAAATTTAATTTCTCAGTAGCATCAAAATTGTTACATCAAAATGTTTAGTTTTACTTCTGTTTGTGATTTTATCATGATATATTACCTACAGATTCAAGCTTGCCCTTTGATGAGGTAACAGAAGGCAAGCTGAGGACAAAGCAGAAACTGACACCCCACACACCCCCCCCCAATGGGATATATGTGACATTCCTTAGGCACTCCTGGCTGCCCTAAAGGGAAAACAGTTAACTTGTAGAGACCACAGTCCAGCTAGACCTGAGTCTCCCTCAGTTTACTTACAAAAGCAATAGCTTTTCTGTCCTTATAATGTCCTTATAATTGGCAGCCCATTGACAGATACTTGAAACAGGCAGAGTGTAACATTCCTCCAGGAAGTCGCCAACTATCTTCATGTTAATGTCTTGCTAGAGGGAAAAACAACCTTAACTTGACAATGGCAAGTCCTCCATATCCTGTGAGTCTTCTTTAACATATGAAAATCCTTTTGAAACCTCCCTTTTTCCTTACCTGCCCCAATCCCAGGGTATATAATCAGCCACTCTTCACAACCTCAGGACAGCAGCTCTTTCTGCCCACAGGTCCTTTCCCTGTGCTTTAATAAGCCATTTCACAACAAAGATGTCTCAAGAATTCTTTCTTGGACATGGGCTCTGGACTCCACCCCCACCAAACCTCACCTATATTCCAAAACCACATCACCTTCATCTATGATTCTTTTTTTTTTTCCTCCCAATCTATGCATTTCTGCTTCCTGCTCAGTGTTTTTGAGCTATCTGGTTCATTAGCACAACAGGTATAAAGTTACATCGTGCACTACTGCTTGTGTTCTGGACAATCTCAGAACTCTGAACCTTAATTTGGATAGCAAAAATATAATTAGGTGTCTTAAATTTAACAATCTTTTGGCAATCTCATCAACCTTGGATTAATGAGTGCTGTACAATTTGTTAGGTCATCATCCTTGAAGGGTTTTGGGAAACTGCCTTTTATCAAGAATCAAAACTGAGAGTACCAGCACCAGGACCTAGACCCTCTCAACTGAATTCCAGTGATTCATGTTCCTGCATGTTGGGCAGCACATTCAGCAAACTGATGAGCCAAATCCAGGCCCATCATTGCTTTCTATCTTTGGAAATTCAGCCCTAGACTTCCCTTCCAGACTAATTATGTCTCCCCAAATTCACATTTACAATTGACTGCCACTTCCCAGAGGAAAAAAATCTAGAAAACAAAAGTAGTCTGCTCCAGCTCTCAGAGGCTTAGGCAGTGGTCCAGAAAGGAGTTGGTCCTCACATCAAACATCAGAAAAGCCTATGTCTGTTTCTCCCGCATCACTGAAGAGACCTTTATGTGAACATTCTACTAATGAGAACATTGAAGGACTGCCTGTCATCTATATGTCCTATTCTGTTTAGGAACAATTTTTAAATTAACATGTTTGGAAGACTAAAATTTTGAAAAAATTTTAAATGAAGAAACCATGCCATCAGTAAAAATTATCTTGTCAGCATCTTCAGGGCAGGAACAAATATAATAGATGCTACTCACATAAATGCTTTCACATCCAGAGGGCTCCTGGGTGGCTTGGTCGTTAAGCATCTCTCTTCTGCTCAGGTATGATCCTAGGGTCCTGGGATTGAGCTCCACATCAGGCTCTCTGCTCGGCAGGAAGCCTGCTTCTCCCTCTCCCTCTGCTGCTCCCCTGTTGGTGTACCTTCCCTCGCTGTGTCTCTTTCTGTGTCAGATAAAAAAATAACATCTTAAAAAAAATTAAAAAAAAAAAAAGCTTTAACATCTAGTGTGATTGCCTAGCAGGCTGGAGAGCATACTGACTTTCAGTAAAAGTGGCTCTGGATGCCCCAGTGATGCAGGGGACATGCACAATGACCCTGAGTGCCTGCCTGCAGGATGTGGGGGAGGGCTCTTATGGATAAATACTGTTTCTTAGATGATCACTGGCCATTCAACATTTTGGCCCTTTTGTGGCTGTTGCATTCCAACAGATAACTCTGCTTATGGAAAAGTAGGAGTTGTTTATTATCTTAGCAGTTATGTAAAAATGCTTGCAGCCAAGCCAAGGAGCTAATTGCTAATTTTGCAGAGATGCAAATGTACTGTCTGTATACAGGAAAGCCAAATTAATAACAATCTCTCAAGTACCATCCTAAAACACATCAGGAAAAGAACCCTCCTGACATGCAAAACTAGTGAAATTTGATTTGGTTTCAATGATTATGTTCAGCAAATAAATTAATGCAGAATGAAGAAACTAACGGAGTATCATCTGAGAGATAAAAACATGAAATCTGGAGCAGACTGCCCAGTTCAAGTCCTACCTTGGCCAAGTATGAGACTGACTTTGGACCAATGACCTTCTCCATGATTCATTTTTCTTTCTACACAATGAAAATGTGAATAGTTGTAATATCAACAATTCAAAGCATGCTTGTGAGGTTATAAGTTGTTATATACATAGCGCTTGGAAGATGCTGGCATCATCTACATGGTATGTGGTTAGCTAATATCACTCTATGCCCACATGCAACTCCTTTATGCAAGCATAGGTACATATTTTAATATGTCTTCATCTTTCCTATAATTAGCACATTGCCCCCAAACTCCTATATATTGACAATAGAAGGAATAAATTATGATATATTTTAGTAAGATTACTCTGCATTCATACATAGCTTAATCCTCTTAGTGAAATATTAGTAACTTTTTACTTGTGAGTATCAATTAAGAATATGATCTAATAGGGAGTGCCTAGCTAGTACCTTTGGTTAAGTATCTGTCTTCAGCTTAGGTAATGATCTCAGGGTCCTGGGATTGAGCCCCGCATCAGGCTCCCTGCTCAGTAGGGAGTCCGCTTCTCCCTCTGCCCCTCTCCCCGTCATGCTCTCTCTTTCTCTCTCTCAAATAAAATCTTTTTTTTTTTTTTTTAAAGAATATGTTCTAATAGAAATTGTCCCTCAGAACCAATAGAAAATGGTCTCAGAAATTCAGTTCTGCTTCATCAAACTTAATATTCACAAGTTTGTGTTAAATAAACATGATTTAAACAATAGCTATATACCCATTAAAATATGTATTTTATGATCCTAAAGATGTTTTAAAACATAAATTATAATAAGCCAGTGTTTTTCAAGCTAGTGTTCATAGACATAGTCAAATTGTTCTATTAAAGTTTTCTTTTAATTTAGAGAAAATACTTAAATAAAATTAGTTCCAGAAGCAATGACAAAACATCTTATTTATAAATGCCTTTTTTTTTTAAGATTTTATTTATTTATTCGACAGAGAGAAATCACAAGTAGGCAGAGAGGCAGGCAGAGAGAGAGGAGGAAGCAGGCTCCCTGCTGAGCAGAAAGCCCGATGCGGGGCTCGAACCCAGGACCTGGGATCGTGACCTGAGCCGAAGGCAGCGGCTTAACCCACTGAGCCACCCAGGCGCCCCAAAACATCTTATTTATAGAAATAAATCACAATTGAAAGATATTTTCACATCAAATTACCTTTAGTGCTTAAGGCCCTTTTCCTTTCATTCTAATTTCTAATAAAACCTGAGGACGGATTTACAAAAAGACCTTAAATATACATCCCAAAGTATGTTAACCTATTGGTCTCAACACCAATATCTGAAAAAGAAAAAAACAGGTCCCATATGAACAACTGAAACTGTATCCCATGGATGAGAGATTCCTTACATAAAAGTAATTGAGAGAGCTATCCACAATACCCAAGTAGTCTAAACTCCTATAAAGTATGCTAAGGAAATAAATAAGTGAATGAGCATTTAGATTTTGAGTGATCTACTTAGGAAACATGTATTATTACTGTCCATCTGCTCCTCTAAAATATGCCTGGACGTGTTTCCTAGTGGCAGAAGGTGAGACCAGGCAAAACCTCACAATTATCAGAGTATGGTCCCACTGAAAACCACAATAATTATCTTGCTAAAGTAAGTGTGGTGTTTCAGTTATTGGTAATCAAGTTTATGATACTCTATTTCCTCTCTTGTACTTAACATCTACGAGTACCAGTTATAAAAGTGGCAATTGCTTTAAGAATTGGGGCACCAAAAGAGCAAATGAAATTAACCCTATTTTCTTAAAATTGGCTAATACTCACATGCAGAGTGCAGCAAAGCTTCTATCATACATCTAGCCCAAGTCTCTCTGTAAGGTGAGGAATAATGAATGAAAAATCTAATAAAGATATGTATTTTCTATACATGTTTAATTATCCAGACTTTATACATACAATAAATATTTGATGGAGTCTTCCTGCAATTAACAATTTCAAATCTATTCTCTTAATTAACAGGCAACTTCTCAGGAAAATCAAAATTTAGTTTAAGATATCTTCGAATGGCATATGATCTCTTCCATTGTGATTTAAATGCAAAGCATGAATTAAAACATTTGCCTTGGCTTCAGTATTCTAGAATTCAAACATATTCTAAATCATCAGAGTTGAATGAAGTAACAAAATATCAGAAACCATAAATGCCTCATCACCAAACTTAAGCAATGCTTAAATCTCATCCGCAAAATATATGAATTCCCTAGAAATATCCAGGTGATGTTTCAATTGCTCCAGAGGTGGAAAAAGTTACTACCACTTAGGGCAGTTCATTTTATTTTTGCATAATCTTTGATTCCTAAATATTTTCCTTGGAGTGAAAATCCAGTGGTCTTCTTGAAGGCAAACAGAGCAGTTTCGATATACCTTTGTGTGAACCAGACCAATGCCGTGTTGGACAAACTGGCCATGATAACCATTCCATGACCTGAAACCTTCTAGAGCACAGCCCCCACCCCCATTCTCTCCTTTTGTTTAACCACACCTTTAAGTACATAACTTCCTTATTTGCTCTGTACCTAGGACTCTAGAACAAACTTACCTCAAGCACTCTCCTGTAGCCTGGTCTCTCAGCATGTTCTCCAGCTTTCAGGGCTGTAAAAACAGGTCTTAAGGATGGTGGGGTTGTGGAGATCTATCTGTCCTGTGGCAGCCCTAGGCCTGCTTCTGTACCTAAATCCCCTTAATAAACATTTCTCAACAAGTTGGACCTGTTGGCCATTTTCTTCAGTCTTGTGACTCTTTTGGCAGTGAGAGGTTGTTTTGCTTATACCTCTCTCTCATGGGACAATCTCCCATAATGAAAACCTTCAAATATGGAGACAAACTATCTCATGCATCACAACTTCACCATTAATTTGGATATATAATTTAACTTTATATGAGGCTTAATTTCCTGGGCTGAGGAAAAATTGAAAAAAATGCATATTAGGGCATTCTGAAAACCTTAATGTGCACCCCAGAAGTTAGTTAAAATATAAAAGGGTTTTGGAAGCAGGTACTTTTAAAACTGATTATTTGAGAACTTACTTATTAATAATTTAAAAATATGGAGGTGCCTGGGTGGCTCAGTGTGTCAAGCCACTGCCTTCAGCTCAGGTCATGATCTCAGGGTCCTGGGATGGAGCCCCCATTGTGCTCTCTGCTCAGCAGGGAGCCTGCATCCTCCTCTCTCTCTCTGCCTGCCTCTCTGCCTACTTGTGATCTCTGTCTGTTAAATAAATAAATAAATAAAATCTAAAAATAAAAATTAAAAATATGGTAAAATATGAACTCATAGGAAATAGGGCTTTAAATTAATCGTCACCTTAACAAATTATACCAGAAGATAATGAAGCAGTGAATAACTTTGAACTATTAGTGATAAGTAGAACCAAATTTAGAGCAACTCTCAGATCAAATGCACAACAGTTTTGTCTTGTTGTGCCTGTTTGCTATCAAATTACAAAATCTCAAATCCAGAAGAGGATCTTGTAGCCATACTATTACTAACCCTCTTGATGATTTACCTTAAGAAAAAAATTGAGACAATGGCATGATTAAAATGATACCACACAGACTTCCTGTTCTGGAATAAGGTAGAGTAGATACATTTCTTTCCTACCATAAAGTATGTCTAAAAACCCTTTACATTGTCGATAAAACAAACATAGGAAGCCCTGAAAGTTGCAAAGAATGCAGACCAATGAGGGGCCAAAGAACACAGTTAAGCTGGAGAGCTAGGTTCTTGTCTTATGGAGTCAAAGAATGAATCTCGCAGACAGTGGAGAGTGGGTAAAGCAATAGAAGTTTATTAAGTGAAGATACAGTAAAGCTCTCAAGAGTGAAAGGGGTCCCAAGAAGGTTGCCAATGAGGGCACTTAGGATTGATCTTTTATAGGAAGCTAACAAGGAGCTTAAATCCTTTTAACATCTCTATTGATGTCCATCTAGCAAGGACTAGTGACAACACCTTCAATGGCTTACTTCCTTTATAGGGTCTGGTTATTCTTTGTTGGTCACAGGTGATTATCATAAAAAAGACACCCACCATTCACACCTAGGTCAGGGTGATGCTAGGGCTGGGTGATGCTAGGGCAGGAGGGGCCAATTTGTTCCCTTATATCAGGTTTTCCCACACTTCCCTATCTTTGGGATTTCTGTGAACCTGATCACATAGCCCTCTATCTATCTCTCCCTACCTAGCCCCACCTGTCCCTTTCTCAACAGCAGTGATTTTGTTTTGCCCTCAAACTGTGTGCTGTAGAAGCTGGCAACCAAGAAATGCCAAGGAGTTCTGATGACAAAATGTTCTGCTATGACAAGCATGTTCTATGTAGTGAAAAGGTCAGAAAGGGGAAGCCTAACAAGAGAGAAACCATTAGATAATGCTACTCAAGCCAAACATGTCAGGAAAGAACTCAGCTCCCATCAACAAGAGTAAAGGGATTACCCCCACACTTTTGCTCTTGACTGGATGATAAAAGGCAACCCTTAAAGACAGATATTCTAGTTAGTCTAACTCTTGAGGATATTCTAGAGTCTTTGGGTTAGTGCTATGGATATTTACTTGTTTCCCAGAACCTGCAGATGTGTGTCTATACTTTGTTTTTTCGGTAGTCTTTGGAGGGTTTCCAGAAATAACAATAAAATTCCTTAAATGCTTTATTCTACCATCTTAAACCAAATGCCCTCCAATTTTCATTTTCTTCATATTGCACATTGATTTGTACTTTTTCTTTTTAAAAATATTCTCAGTTTGACAAAGAATCCATTGTAACATGAAAAAACAATGCTGTGATTTTTATTTATTTACTTTATTTTTTAAAGATTTATTTATTTATTTATTTGACAGTGAGAGACAGTGATAGAGGGAATACTAGCAGGGGGAGTGGGAGAGGGAGAAGCAGGATTCCCATTGAGCAGGGAGCCCATTACGGGGTTTGATCCCAGGACTCTGGGATCATGACCTGAGCCAAAGGCAGATGCTTAATGACTGAGCTACCCAGGTGCCCCAATGTTGTGATTTTTAATTTCTAATTTACTTCTAATTATTATTTTTTTAAAGATTTTATTTGACAGAGATCACAAGTAGGCAAAGAAGCAGGCAGAGAGAGAGAGGAGGAAACAGGCTCCCTGATGAGCAGAAAGCCCAATAAAGGGCTTGATCCCAGGACCCTGGGATCATGACCTGAGCCGAAGGCACAGGCTTTAACCCACTGAGCCACCCAGGCACCCATACTTTCAATTATTTTTTGATCCTTGGTAGAGTTTTATTTTATTTTATATGTATATAATTATGTTTTTTAAGATTTGGGGTTTTTCTGCTTTTCAGTTTGGGCATCAGCTTTCTAAAGATTTCAGCAGAATAGAAGTATAGATAAATAGCTTCAAGTTTCTGTAAGATAAAACAAAAACAAACCAAACTCCATCTCCTCATTAAAAGAACAGGAAAACAAACAAAAAAACAACAAAAATAAACAAACCTCTCAGGAAGTATCATGTGACTCTCCATCCCATATGGCAAAAAAAAAAAAAAGAGTAATTTTAATAAAATTCAGAACCATCATTTGTGGCTTACCTCCCTAAATAAGGGATCTTTAGACATAACACTTGTAAATAATAGACATGTATTTGAATTAATGGATATGGATAGTGATTTTTTTAATGTTGTTTAAATACAGGTAGAAAAAAAGAAATGGTTTTCAATATAAATTCCTGTACAGTTTTGATTATTGTTCTACCTGCTGGTATTTAGGAAAAAGGACTATTTCCACGTGTTCTTATAGCTTATTTTTTTCACATTTGTGAGATTTTCCACTAAATAAATAAATAAGACAGAAACAAAGTAACCAATACATTGAATAATGTGACAATGACTTTTATTAGGGATGATAAAGGGAAGAAAATACTTGAAAACAACACAATTTTTAAAAAAGAAATAAAGAGATATAGTCCAAGATGGCAGAGGAGTAGGAGACCTTAGCTTCATCTAGTCCCAGAAATTCAGCTAGATAGCTATCAAATTATTCTGAACACCTGGGAACTCAACCAGAGATCTAAGATGCAACTCTACAAATAGAAAAGTAACCACTTTCTACAAAGTAAGAGATGCAGGGTGTAAGGTTTTATAGACGAGATAAACACGATACCAGGTGAGGTAGGCACAAGGCAAGATTTATTAAAGGCGCTCTCTGGTGAAGTTTCAGGGCTCAGGAGAAGGGGAGCCAGGAAAGTTGTGCTGGGAGGAAGTGGGCACCCTCAGGCGAGGTTCCTCGACTCCGGAAAGCGGAGACGGGGAAGTCGCACTGGGAGGGAGGTGGCAGGGTTCTTTTATCAGGCCAAGGCAGGGCATGGGCTCACATCCATATATGGTAGGGTATTTGGTGATTGGAGTGTATACAGTGGGGGTTCCTGATACTTCTGTTTCCTGCATAGGTATAGGGTTACCTATGGAGACGTGACCTGGGCATACATCCTTTTGGTGGGAGAGTCAAAGGTTGAGGAAGGTGGGGGAGGGGGCTGGAAGATGGCAGGGCCCCGGTGGTCATTTCTATTGTTCCTCCTGCACTCCCAGAACCCGCCGACCCAACACAGAGAAGTGAATCTGGGGGATATATCAGAAGATAAGCCACAGGAGGGAACATCAATTAGCTGGCTCCCAGAAAGTGATGTAGCAGCGGAGCACAAAATCAGAACATTTAGAAGTCTGCTCTATAGAGGGATGTCCTAGCCTGAAGGCACTCAGGTGATGAAGCAGGGAAGAATCTTAGGTGGGGCACATATGCTCTCAGGACCCCAGGATCACCGGGGTCACAGGAAGATGGGATGCCTAAGTGTATCAGAGTTCCCAGGCATTGGAATGGGAACTGGCTGAAATCAGAGTGAGCCCAGGAGGAGACTTTAAGCTCAGGGTCACCCTATACCTCTAACAGTGGCACAGTCAGGCAACCATTCCCCGAGCAGGGGCCCAGCAAGTGGCAGAACCTCAAAGAAACCCCTTTTTCTCTCCTGGTAGGAGTGGTGTGGGTGCCAAAATGAGTCTGCAGGGTTTGGAGATTTGAAATGGGTTTGCATGCATTAGATAGAAATGTTCAGTTATAGGCTGGGTGAGCACAGAGTGCAGAGACCAGGGAGACAGGAGTGATTGACTGCTTTTCCTTCATGGCACACTGAAGAGTGAGGTCCCGAGCTTTTGGCAGGCTGGAGACTGGGAGACCACCATTTTCTCATCCTCTCAGGTAGCACAGAAAGCCTTCAGGGAACAAAAAACACAGAGCAATCCAGAATCCTTTACATAGCCTGGTCCCTTGTCAAGAAGGGTGCAATTCTGCCTGGGGCAAATCCACCTGAGAATCAGTCCCTTCTCTAGAAGATCAGCAAAACATCCAACTAAGACCAAGTTTACCAATCATAGAGAACTGCAAAACTCCAGCACTAAGGGAAAATACTATATAGAATTCATGATTTTTTTTCCCTGAAGATTCTTTATTCTTTCAATTTTAATATTTTTTATCTTTCCTTTTTCAAACAATTTCTTATTTTATCAACTCCTCTTAAAATTTTCATTTTTACAGTTACATTATATTCTTTTATTGTATTTAATTTTATTTTTGTATATGTGTAAGTTTTTCCTTCTTTACAATTTTTGGATGCAGTTTCTTCTGATAAACAGATCAAAATACACCCAGAATCTAGAATATTGCCCTGTCCTCTTCACCTGTTGGTAATATTTTCTCTTTTTTTCTTTTTTTAAGTCTTTTTAAATTTTTATCTTTACAGTTACATCCTATCCTTTCAATGTATTTAATTTGATTATTGTACACATGTAATTTTTTCTTTCTTTACAATTTGGGGATCTAGTTTCTAACAAACAGACCAAAATACACACAAGATCCAGTGTATTGTTCTGTTCTGTTCACCTGTCTGATTATATTCTCTCTCTTTTTTTAATTCTTTTTTTTTTTTCCAGATTTGGGCCTCTTCTGATTTGTTCAGTGTTAATTTCTCTGGGGTCATTGTTCACATTTTAGTATTTTTTACTTTTGTTCATCCATTCTTCTCTGGGCAGAATGACAAGACAGAAATATTCACC